>NC_041224.1:169237118-169256394 GCF_002837175.3 Physeter macrocephalus
TCCCACATGCCGCGGAGCGGCTGGGCCCGTGAGCCATGGCCGCTGGGCCTGCGCGTCCGGAGCCTGCGCTCCGCAACGGGAGAGGCCACGGCAGTGGGAGGCCCGAGTACCGAAAACAACAACAACAACAACAACAAAAAAAAACCTGCATGGTGCACCCGTTCCCATGATTTATTCCTGACTTTCTCTGACCCGTGTGGGAACTTGGGCACCACCCCATCCACTTCTCCATGTGCAATGGAAATGTTCATCTCTGCTTTCTTGCGGGCTCTTGTAAGTCAGTTCAATATTCAGTAAGTATCAAGACCTGCCCTGTGTGAGCTGCTTTGAAGGTACAGAGCAAATCTCAGGCAGTCAGTCCCTGACTTTAGGGACACACTCAACACACTTTATATAACTAAGGGTTGAAAACAAAGTATCTGGAAAATTTCCAGGGTGACCAGGAAGGGGTGAGTGTCCGTGTGGACTGAGCAAGTCAGGGAGATCGCATGGAAGAGGTGGACCGGGCGCTATAGGACCGGGAGAATGGATACGAGCAGTAAAAAGCTCTGCTGAAGGCATAGGTAGGTGAGAAAGGGAGAAGGAAGATCATGACTGCAAGGAGAGAGACTGTGTCCTGAAACCAACACTGAGTATTTGAGAGCACCTCCCATGCGCAAGGGAAGTCAGGGGTGAGAACAAGTCTAGAGCTGAAGGAAACTGCTTGCTCATCTTTTTCTGGAATTCTTTTTCTCCCTCCTCTAAGGAGAGTCTGCCCTGACTCTTCTCTTTCCTTTACTAGAATCTCTCTCCTTCTTGGTCACTCTGGGTCCTCCGGGATTTTACACTAACTGCAAGGACCCTTTAAACTCTCCGTGAGTCGCTTAAGCTCAGTCTAGTGGGAGTGGAAGGTAGCAACCAGCATCAACACCTCATGCTCCTGGAGAAGAGACATGGGACAGAGGAGAGTGATGAGCTGAGAGGCACCACCTGGGGAAGATGGGCAGGCCACAGCCTGTTGTATTAGCCAGCGTTCTGCAGAGACACGGAACCCACAGGTTGTGTAGATACATCGAGATTTCTTTTAAGGAATTGGCTCATGCCCATGTGGGGACCGGCAAGTCCAAAATCTGCAGGGCAGGCCAACAGTCTGGAGACCCAGGGAAGAGTTGATGTTGCAGCTCAAGATCAAAGACAGTCCAGAGGCAGAACTCCCTCTTCCTCCGGGGACCTCAGTCTTTTTCTCTTGAGGTCTTCAACTGATTGGATGAGGCCCACCACATTTTGTATGGTCATCTGCACTACTCAAAATCTACCAATATAAAGGTTCATCTCATCTTAAAATAGCTCCACAGCAACATCCAGACTGGTGTTTGACCAAATATTTGGGTACCTTGCCCAAGCCAAGTTGACATAAAATTAACCATCATCACATCCATTAAAGCCCTCAGAGCCTAAAGCAGAAAAAAATCAGAAACTATCCTAAGCCCTGAAATCCCCTCCAGTTGAGCTTCAGAGAGAATTCCCAAAATGGCACACTCTCGCCTCAGGAGTCTGGACCTCAGCTCTGCGGGAGGGGCGAGCACTCCTCTAAGTGTCCAAGGTCCCCCTCAGCCACTCTCCCTCTGCTCTAGGGGCGGTAGCTGCTTTCTGCAGGTGCTGCATCTGCCACTTAAGGTCCTCCTTCCCCCTTTGAGTGGTTAACACCTTTCACCAGGTAACCATTCCTTCTGTTAAATTTTCCCTGTTCAGATTGTCGGTGTGGTTTCCGTCTCCAAATGGACTCTGATTAAATCAGAGGGAGAGCCCTGAGGAGAGCACCTTTGATCCTTCCCTTCCCTAATTCAGCTGGGAGACTGAAGAAGGGAGAGAAGAGAAAATATCCTCTGCCGAAAGTGGAAGCTACTGTCTGTAGTTTCTCCTCTAGCCTTTTTCCTTCAACAGGGCATCCTCTTCTCTCACTGTACACTTGAATCATTTGAGAGCTTTAAAAAATATATGATGCCCCATTCCTGTCTCCAGGGATTCTGGCTCAGTTGGTCTGGGATGACCAACTGACTCAGTCATGAGTATAATTTAGTTGCTTCCATAGTTGTCACAAGAGAGAACTGCATGAAGTACTAAAATTATGCTGTATAAATTGCTATATAAATTCTGTGTTTCTATGTATTTTTTTATTTTCCCTGAGCTATATTTTGTAAGATTTGTTTTGAAATTTTTATCCTGGCTCAGGAGAGAGGTGGTTTGGTCCTCACTCAGCCTCAGGAGAAGAGCATGAGTAAGAAAGTCAGATTAGACATCCATGCCTTGCCTCCTGCAGGGAGGCCACAAAACATGCTCTTCTTTGTTGGATCCACGTGTCAAAACATAATTTTCAAAAAATTAATATCATAATTCTCATGCAAATATACAGTGAGCAAAAATAGAAGATTTCTTTTTTTTTAATAGAAGATATCTTTAACTCAATGAGGAACAAAAAGGAAATAAAAAATGAGAGATGACAAATCATTCAAAGGATGATAGGAGATACATAATTCATATGTATGTACACACACACAGTGAAAGAAAAGATGTTGGAATAAGATTGCTAAATTAGATACAAAGTGGGTTAAGCTAATATATTTATACAGAACACTCCACCAAACAACAGCAGAACACACAGTTTTTTCAAGGGCACATGGAACAGTCTCCAGGATACACCATATGTCAGGCCACAAAACAAGTCTTAACAGAAAGATTAAAATCGTACAGAGTATCTTTTCCAATCACAACAGAATGAAACTAGAAATAAATAGCAGAAGGAAAACTGAAAAATTCACAAATATGTGTAAATTAAGTAACTCTTATGCAATCAATAAGTCAGAGAAGAAATCACAAGGGAAACTAGAAAATATCTTGAGAGAAACGAAAATGAAAACACAACATACCAAAACCTATGGAATGCAGCAGAAGCAGAGTTAAAAGGAAAATTTATAGCTATAAGTGATTACATTAAAAAGAAGCAAGATCTCAAATTCATGACCTAACTTTACACCTTAAGGAATTAGAAAATGAACAAAGTAAACCCAAAGCTAGCAGAGGAAGGGAATAATAAAGTAGAGGTAAATAAAATAGACAATACGACAATAGAAAAAAATAAACAAAACCAAGAACTGGTTCTTCAAAAACATCAACAAAATTGACAAAAGTTTAGCTAGATTGACTAAGGAAAAATGAGCGAAGACTCAAATGACTAAAATAAAAAAATGAAATTGGGAACATTACTACTGATTTTACAGAAATAAAAAGATTATAGGGCTTCCCTGGTGGCGCCGTGGTTGAGAGTCTGCCTGCCGATGCAGGGGACACGGGTTCGTGCCCCGGTCCGGGAGGATCCCACATGCCACGGAGCAGCTGGGCCCGTGAGCCATGGCCGCTGAGCCTGCACGTCCAGAGCCTGTGCTCCGAAATGGGAGAGGCCACAACAGTGAGAGGTCCGCGTACCGCAAAAAAAAAAAAAAAAAAAAAAAAAAAAGATTATAAGAGAATACTGTGAGCACTTGTATAACAACAAATTAGATAACTTAGGTGAAATGCAGAAATATCTATAAACATACACTCTACCAAGACTGAATCACAAAGAAATAAAAAACCTGAATAGAGATTGAATCCATAATCAAAAACCTCCCAACAAAGAAAAGCCCTGGACCAGATGGCTCCACTGGTGGAATCTACTAAACATTTAAAAATAATGCCAATTCTTCTCAAACTATTCCAAAAGTTGAAGGGGAGGTAACATTTTCTAACTCATTCTACAAGGCTGCATTACCCTGATACCAAAGCCAAACAAGAACATGACAAGAAAACTATAGAACGATATCCCTTATGAACATTAATGGGAAAATCCTCAAAAAAAAAAAACTAGCAAACTGAATTCAACAGCCTACACCATGACCAAGTGGGATTTGTTCCTGGAATGCAAGGATGATTCAACACATGAAAATCAATCAATGTAACACACCACATCAACAGAATGAAGGGATGAAAAACACATGATCATCTCAATTGATGCAGAAAAAGTATTTGACAAAATTCAACACCCTTTCATAATAAAAACATTAAACAAACTAGGAATAGAAGGAAACTACCTCAACCTAATAAAGGCCAAATATGAAAAACTCACAGCTAGTATCATTCTCAATCATGAAAGACTAAATGCTTTTCCTCTAAAATCAAGAACAAGACAAGAATGCCCACTTCAGCCACTTCTATTCAACATAGTATTGGAAGCAGTAGCCAGAGCAATCAGACAAGACAAAGAATCTATGAGAGAAACATCTAGTTAAAAAAGAAAGAGGAAAGAGAGGGGGATGGGGGGAGGGAAGGAAGGAAGGAAGGGAGAGAGGGAGGGAGGGAAGGAAGGCAATTATTTCAACCTCAATATTTTTCATTACTTTACATGGATCGTTTCAGAAATATCTCTTGAAAAGAAGAAACATTTATTTGAAGTTTAATGATTTCTTCTATTTCTTGTCAGTTACTTCTATAAAGTTCGAGTAAGATTAAATGTAATTAGTCTTCTAAATGTCATATATAGATTCATCCCATTTTTGCAATAGCTTTTCTTTCTACAGCTATCTATTCATCCATTTACTGATCTATTTATTTATCCATATTCTGATGCCTAAAAAGATGTCTGAAATTTTGTTCAGGCATAAACCTGGAAACAAATATACTTAAGATGCTAACAATAATTAATTCTGAGTTTTAGTATGGCTGACTCTTAATTGCTTCTTTGTAGTTATCTATAGTTTTTAAATATTCAAGAATTAAAATAAAAATACAAAATAAAATGAGTTCAGTAATATGTAGTGGGAAAATCAGACAGATTTATATTTGCGTATTGGCAACTTTGTTAATTTCTCTGACTTTCAGCTTCCCCATCAGTGAAACAGAATAATTATGCTCACCTTACAGCGGAGTTGCACAGCTGAAAATATTTAATGTCTGCAAAATGACCAGAAGTTCCTGGCTCAGAGTAAACTCTTAAAGGAACTAACTTTGACTCTCTTCTTGACGTGTTACTGTCTCCCTCCTCTTTTAGGGTCATCCTGGCAGCTGTCTCTTTTTCAGCTACCACTCTGCCTTTTGGACCAGCCACTCTGCACTGCCTCTCCTAGTTAGCGCTTCTAAAATAGGCCCTTAAATGAGTTTTAAATTATTGATTAAATATGAGTTACTAAAGCTGAAAGAGAGTCTAAGCAAGAATGACTGGCTTTACTGTAGGGTTTATGGCATTTTAGGGCCAAATCTGTGTGCTGCTATGTTCATTCAATCAACCATTCATTTAGCAAATATAGATTGAGCATCTACCATCTGCGAGGTGCTACCCTGGGCATTAGAGGTAGAAAGATGAATAAGGCACGGTCCAGAATTAGGAGATCCACAGACTTCAGCCTTGATTATATTTGATGATTGCATTGGTTCAAAGACAAATACAATCCAGGGTGGATTATATTCAGGTTCTTTCTTTCTAGTACTTTTTCCTTCCTTCCTTCCTCCCTCGCTTCCTTCCTTCCTTCCTTCCTTCCTTCATTCTTAGACATGAAATACAGCTTTATTGTGGAAAAGCAGACTTGGAAAAAATAAGAAATAGCAACAGGATGTTTAGCCCATCTATTTACAACACACAGGGGTTAGGGTTTCCCATGCACAGCTGTACTGTTCTCCCTCCTTCAGCCTCAGATGTATTTACCCCCTTCATCAACAACCATTGCCTTTCTCTAGCTCTGTACCTTCCAGTGACCACAAAATCGACACAACTCTTCAGGGTGATGTCCCATCATGGAATTCCGAGGCACTGTCTCCTAGTCGCTCCTGCTGCCTTCCCAGCTTACGGCTCCCACAGAGCACTCTGGGGGACCCTGCTCAGTGGAGGGGGCTTCAGTGGGCATTGTGGGGGGACCTCCAGCATTGACTCTCCCCCCAAACACATAAAACCCCAGTCTAATTGTGCGAAAGCCCTAAACTAAGGGACATTCTGCAAAACACCTGACCAGTACTCCTCACACCTGTCAAGGGCTTGAAAAGCAAAGCAAGCAAAGGCTGAGAAGCTGTCATAGACCAGAGGAGGCCGAGGAGACACGATGACGAATTTGCAGTGTAGGACCCTGGCTGGGATTCTGGGGCAGAAAGAGCACATCAGTGGGAAGACTAGTTTAGTTAATAATAATGTGTCAGTACTACTCTCTGGTTTTGACAATCGTGCCATGGTTACGTAAGCTGTTAACATTCAGGGAACCTGGGTGAGGGGTATATGGGAACTTTGTACTATATTTGCAACTTTTCTGTAAATCTAAAATTATCCTAAAATAGAAAATTTATTTTATTTTTTGCCCACGCCTCGTGGCATGTGGGATCTTAGTTCCCCAACCAAGGATTGAACCCTCGCCCCCTGCAGTGGAAGCGCCGAGTCCTAACTACTGGACCGCCAGGGAAGTCCCGAAAATGTATTTTAAAAGTAAAGTATTCATGATCACGAAGGTTGTTTTCCCAGGGCGAGGCTTATCCATTGCACTCCGGATGTGCTGACCCCTGCGATTTCCCCAAATGTGGGAAACTCGACTGCATAATTTGTGGTAGTGGGGGAAAAAAAAAAAAAAGTAAAGTATTAAATAAAAAACCTCCATTAGCAGGACATTTTTTATGACCTTAGGTTTTATCCTTTCCAAATGGAGTGTTGTGAACCAAAAGTTCATCTTATAATCTGTTGAACGTCAGGTTCTTCTGACGACTCTGGGCAGCTTTTAGTGTTTGGAGGTGGAAAGGAGCTCTGCACGTGCATGCCCGCGACCACCACCAAGAGGCGGGTGACAAGGAAAGCAAGTGCCAGTCCAGATTCTGCCAAACACACAGACATTTATTAGCAAACAGCCTGGATAGTCTCACTAGTGGTTGGAATTTCAGAAAAGGTGTCTCTCTCCATCTCAGGGACTCACATCTACCCCATATGCATGAACGCTTTGAGTGACAACATGGCTCACAGGTAAAGGCTGTGGTCGAACTAGACTTCCAGAGGTTTCCCCATCATAAGGGCTCACCAGTGTTCATACTTAATCACACGGTGGGTCCCGATACTTCACCTGTAATTCCACCAACCAAAGGATGCTCTGTCATCCCTTATGCTCATTAGGCAGCCCTGCGGAGGTGTTACAGGTGTGGATTATCTTGGGGGTGCAGCCTTCCCCACTACACTTCTCATACTGAAGTATTGACAAATATAACAGGGAGAGAAACGTCTGCAAAGAGAGTATCCCTTACGCAGGAGGTCTGGCTGGTGCCAAAACTTTAACCACTTAACCACATACTGCATTTAACCACTGCACTGTGCTTGAGTCACTCCCAGGGAAACAAATAAATAAAGTAAAAAAGAAACAAGAAACAAAAAAAATTCCTTTCATCTGCCACCTGGGCTCTCGTCTTCCCTTCAGAGCCACGCTTCCCCAAGCAAGAGTTGAAGTTGCCATTTCCTCTTCTCTACCCATCTCTGTCCCGCTGCAGCACAGGCTGTGCCTCCACCACCCACGAGATATGGTCACCAACAGCTTCCATGTTGCCAGGGGCAATGGATACTTGGGCACAGACCTTACACTGTCTCCTGGCGTATTTGGCTCTGTGGTCCACGGCCTCCCTGAAATTGTGTCCTTGCTAGCCTGGCTGACAGTTTTGTCCTACTTCTCTGGGCACCCCTCCTCCAGGGCTCCTCTGCCTTGTCCATCCTGTGAACATCCTCCAGGGTTTACACTCACCCACCCACGTGCCTTTTACTCCCGCCCTGTGGAACACTGCTTAGAGCTCTACGGATGTCACTCACTTGTCCTGCTGGTGGTAGAGAAAAAGGCAATATTGTATAATATTGTTGTATCTCCCCACTAGAACATGCCCTCACATGAGGGTGAGCTCATGGTCTTATTCCCTGCTGAGAGCCTAGTATCCAGCATCGTGCCTGGCATGTAGTATGTGCTCCATAAACATATGTAATATGGATGGGTTGGTGGATGGATGGGTGGGTGGATGGATGGATGGATGGATGGGTAGTTGGGTCATGGATAGATGGGTAGTTGGGTCACAGATGGATGGATGGATGGGTAGTTGGGTCATGGATGGATGGATGGATGGATGGATGGATGGGTAGTTGGGTCATGGACGGGTGGGTGGTTGGACGGATGGATGGATAGTTGGTTGCTTGGTTTGGGAATAGCACAAAGCCCATTACAGGGAGGACTCAGAGCAGGAGAGTGACTGTGGCTCAGCTCCACATGCAGTTAAAGCTCCAGAAACGTTTCCAGCAGTGGCCCTGGGAGAACAGAGCAGGAAGAAGGCAGATGGGTGCCATTGCAGGCGGGTGGGCATAGGTGGAATGCACCCCAGCACCCGCACACAGGTGCAGGGTCAGCTGGACCTTCAAGGGGATCCTTGCCAGCCCCCAGCCACTGGCCCTAGGGAGCCTGGAACCCCGC
This sequence comes from Physeter macrocephalus, assembly GCF_002837175.3. Taxonomy (NCBI): domain Eukaryota; kingdom Metazoa; phylum Chordata; class Mammalia; order Artiodactyla; family Physeteridae; genus Physeter; species Physeter macrocephalus. Next base: position 169,245,596 of record NC_041224.1, read on the forward strand.
CCAGACAGCAGTGATGGGAGCCTGGCCTGGGTCCCCAAGGAGGGATGGTGGGGGCAGTGGAAGTGGGGCCTCTCCACCTGCCCAAACTCTGACCATCCTTTGTTTCCCTTTTCTAAGTATCAGGAGACCCAAATTCACGTCCGGTTCGGCCACTCACTGCTGTGTCTCTTAAGCCAGTTATACAACCATCTGTGCTTCAATTTCCTCATTTGTAAATAGTGGGGAGAGGACCTACCTTCTAAATTGTTGTGAGCATTAGACCCAACACAGAGGAGGCCCTGGACAGAGGTGGCAGCTATTGTTACTACTGGTATTATTATTTTTGATAATAAAATGCGCTTCATAAATAGTTATAATTATTACTATAGGCCAAAGGAATCTCTTTTCTGCTGAACCGCAGAAAGACAGCTTTTCCTGTCTCAGCTACAAAGTCCCCCTCTAGATAAAAAGCTAGTCTGGGGCGTGGCCTCTGAGAATCATCCGTGTGTCATTCTGCTTTTCCTGGCTGTCAGGAGCTCCTGGGCCACCGGCATGCTCTCTCTCTGTCTCTCTGTCTCTCTCTCCTCCGAACTCTCTCCTCCTTGATGTTCTCTCTCCTGAGGCCCTCCCAGACCCACTCACCATCACCCTTAACCGGAAGTGACCCCCTCGCGACTCCCCGCCCCCCGCCCACTCCTCTGGGCAGCTTTGCAAGGAGCCTCAGTTTCCGTGCCTGTAAAAGCAGGTATGATGGCAGCCACCTCGCAGGGCTGTGGGAGGATTCAGTGAGATGGAGCGGACAAATTGCTTAGCCCAGGGCCTGGCGCTGGGAAGCGCTCAGTCACAGGGCAGCACCTCATTTCCTTCCCTTCATCGTGACTCCTTAAGTCAGGCGCTGCGCGCTGGCGTCATCCCTGGATAATTCCCAGCATGTATCACGGCGTCATCCGGGGACCAGTGAGGGGTGAGGAAGACACAAAAGGGGACGAACAGAGCCGGTGATGAGCTGGTCCTGCTCACAGAAACGTTTCAGAGGGAACACCTTGCTGAGGGGGGGTGTTGAAAACAAAACATGGTTCACACCCCCTCTTCCTTCTTGCCGGGGAGACGGGCTTCCGCGGGTGGGAGCGGCAGGTGAGTTCAGGTGCGTGGGGTTGGGTAAGTCTCCAGGATGAAGAGATCCTGGCTCGGCCTGGCCCGCAGACGTTCGTGACAGGAGGCGCTGTCCTAAGCCCTTCACGACGCCTCCCCCTCCCCAACACCTGCGCAACGAGGCAGGTATCAAACCCTGCACTTCACAGGTGAGGACTCAGGGGCCCGGAGAGCTCAGTTACCTCCCCTTAGGTCACGTTCACTTCCAGGGGCACAGCCGAGTCGCAAAGCCAGCTCCGGCCTCCAGCATATAACTGTACTTTAACCTCTTTATGTCACACAGAACAAACTTGCATCATGAAGAGTGGGCAAGGTAAAGGGCCCCAGACTCTTCAAGAACTTGACTGAAGGTCATCGGGGTTCGTAGGCAAACAGCCTTCCTTGGGGCCCCAAGCCTTAGTGTGGGAAACAGCTTTGCAGATGGACAGGAAGACACGGCTCTACACCCGCAAACCGAAGTCTAATCAGTGCAAGGCCCCCGACCACTCAATTTTGCAGTAAGGAATTAACCCTTACTGAGACCTACTATGTGCCAGGCACTATGCTAGGTCCTTACATTTTTTTTTGTTGTTGTTGAAATATATTTGATTTACAATGTTATGTTAGTTTCAGGTGTGATTCAATATTTTTGCAGATTATATTCCATTGTAGGTTATTATAAGACAATGGCTGTAATTCCGTGGGCTATATAGTATATCCTTGCTGCTTATCTATTTTATATATAGTAGTGTGTATCTGTTAATCCCATACTCCTAATTTGTCCCTCCCGCCTTCCCTCTCCCCTTTGGTAACCACAAGTTTGTTTTCTATATCTGTGAGTCTTTCTGTTTTGCATATACATTTATTTGTATTATTTTTTAGATTCCACATGTAAATCATATCAAACAGGATTTGTTTTTCTCTGTGTGACTTATTTCACTAAGCATAATATTCCACATATATTTTATTTCACTTAATACTCAAAGCAGTCCTAAGAGGACATATTTTTATTCCCATTTTACAGTAAAAAATCTGAGACAGAGAGTTTCAGGAAGCTGTCTAAGGTCATATAGTCATTAGGTGCCATTCACGTGACCAGATTCTCAACCCCTCAAATCCCCATTGAGGTTCGAGAGATCGTCCTCACTGCTGTTTGAGTCTCACTGTGTGTCACAGTTCCAGGTGATTGTGGCATCATTTACAGACCTGGATTTGTAAAGGAGGAAGTCCTTGGGGGTTTGTAACGGTTTGCTTTTGCTACAATAATACTGCATAACAAACAACCTCAGAACTTGAATTGCGTACAGCAATGAGTATTGCTTTCGCTCGTGTGTCTGCGGCTGAGTACTGGCTGATCTGGGTGGGACTGTGCTCCAGGTGTCTCTCATCCTTCTCCTGGAATCAGCAAGCTGCCCCAGAGCATCCTTCTCATGGTGATGGCAGACTCACAAGAGGGCAGGTAGAAATGCAAGAAATTAAGCATACCATCACATCCATCTCATTTTAGTGACCAGTGTTAAGTCACGTGGCCAACCCAGAGTCAAGGACAGGGAAATATGGGCCAGCCATGGAAGTGAGGGGAGCTGCAAAGCTTTTGCAAAGCTGGCAATAGGTGTGGGTTCAGGGGGCTGTTCTTTCTCTTTTCTTGTACCTGACGGCATTTGATGACAAAAATGTAGCAGCAGGAACATCTCAAGTTCTCTACAGAAGACAACAGAATTACTGACTTCCCATCTTTCATTAGAATGAACCGGTATTGCTTTGACTAAACACACTTCCATGGGTTGTGAAAAATATTGGCTATATTTTTTCTTATCTCATTGACTGATCATATTAATGATAATATAATTTACAGTTGCCTGGGTCTTGAAAGATTACAAGGCACTCATTATCTTCTTGATCCTCACATCAACCCCATGAAGTATGTGGAGGAGGGGAGAGCCCACAGTAATGTGTAATTAATAACACGGCAACAGTAATAGCAACTAGCACTTCTTTAGCTCTTGCTATGTTCCAGGCACTGATTTATACAGCTGACTCATTTAATAAAGAGTAGTTGCTCATCACTGGGCCTCTGGAATCAGAATCTGCTTTGGAATCCCAGGGGTTCTGCTTCCCAGCTGTGCAGCCTTGGGCAACTTACTTAACCTGTCTGTGTAAGTTTCCTAAAGCTGTTGTAACAAATTACCACAACCTGGGTGGCTTAAAACAACAGAAATTTATTCTCTCACAGTTCTGGAGGCTAGAAGTACTCATTTTATAAGGACACCAGTCATACTGGAGTAAGGGCCCATGCTACCCCAATGTTAACTCCAGTACTAATTCAGCCAACTTAACTAATTACATCTGCAATTACCCTATCTCCAAATAACCAAATAAGGTCACATTCTGAGGTTCCCAGAAGGACATACATTTGGGAGAGGACACTGTCCAGCCCAGTACACCCTCTAAGCCTTGTCTTTTCTTTTCCATCCATAAAACGGTGCTCTTAGTAGGTTCCACGTTATAAGATGTTATGAGGTTCGGGTAAGATATGGCTGGAAAGCTCTTAGCACAGAGCCTGGCACATTGAACGTGCTCATCAAATAGAAGCTGTCACCATCATTGTCCCCACTTTACAGCTGAGGAAATAAGGTCCAGACAGGTAAAACTGGTTGTCATCCTATAAAGGGCAGAGCCAGGTTCTCTAATTCCTGAGCCAGTGTGCCATGCATACAGTAGGTGCTCAATAAATGCTCCATGACAACCATCTGAAATCCAGTGGACATATTCCCAGCCATGGAGCCCCAAGATCACTCCAGGCTGGAAGGAGAGGACCCTGGAAGGCCTGGAACCTGAGCCCTCTGACTGTCGGGGCGTTCTTCTCCTCCACCCCTCAAGCTGGCTCCCAGCTCTCAGATGTCTTTTTTTTTTTTTTTGGCCGCTCGGCTTGGGGGATCTTCCTTCCCCCCCACCCCCACCCCCACCCCAACCGGGGATCCAACCCATGACCCCTGCAGTGGAAGCACAGAGTCCAAACCACTGGACCACCAGGGAATTCCCATCAGCTGTCTTTAAAATCAGCTCTTAATTCCACCGTTCTCTGCCTAGCCGGTAGGGCCAACACACCTGGGTAATGATGTCTACCATTAATACTGCAAATTGGATTCCATGAATTAGTCAATCCCCTGCTGGCAGCACTTGGCTGGAATCCTTCCGGCAGCTGGCTTTCAGCTGTTAAAATACCACAGGGACTTGCTCCATTTCCCCAGGGGCTTTGCTCTGTCAGGAAGGCTTTGCTGAGGCAGAGAAAGCCACGTTTTGACATTTGGTGAGCACACTTGTTAACAAATTGCACCTACTCTTATCTCCATGAGGGCTTCCCAGGGGCGCAGCTTGGGAGTTGGGGGAAGCCAGCCAATGGAATGAATGGGCCTCCGCTCCTGGGTGGCTCTGTTGGCACCATGCGGGCAGAGCCATGCCAGGCAGACTATGATGGAAGCAGGGGTCAGCTCAGGTGTTGGGCTGCTCGACTCCCGTCCCAGGACCCGCCCGTGCCCCCCATGATCTCAGTCCCGTTTTCTGGGAAGTCCCTTGTGTTTTCCCCCACCGCCCCGCCACAGGCCACTGAGTCAGGCACAGGTCCCAGGATACAGACACAAAACAGATATGGTCCCTAGTCTAGGAGCTTCCAGGCTCAGAAAGGGGATAAGACATGCATCACCTCCCTAATTAAGTCGGTGAACGAAAAGGCCTAAGAAGGAGGCAGGAGCACAACCTTTGTGGGGGGATCAGGAAAAGCTTTATTGACAGATGGCATTTGAGTGGGTCTTGAAGGTTGAGTAGGAGTTCAACAGCTAGTGGCAGAGTTAGAAGTAAAGGCAGGGAGGTGGGAATCCCAGGGCATGAATGAGAAACAAGAACTGGTGCAACTTGGCTGAAAAACCTGAAATTATGGGAGAAGAAACTAAAGAGGTGATATTAAATAATAATAATAATAATCCCCTCTGGGGACTTCCCTGGTGGCACAGTGGTTAAGAATCCACCTGCCAATGCAGGGGACATGGGTTCGAGCCCTGGTCTGGGAAGATCCCACATGCCGTGGAGCAACTAAGCCCATGCGCCACAACTACTGAGCTGTGCTCTAGAGCCCATGAGCGACAACTACTGAGCCCTTGCACCACAACTACTGAGGCCCTCGCCTTCTAGGGACCGCATGCTGCAACTACTGAGCCCGCGTGCTGCAACTACAGAAGCCCGTGTGCCTAGAGCCCGTGCTCCACAACAAGAGAAGCCACCGCAACAAGAAGCCCGCGCACTGTAACGAAGAGCTCCCACTCACCACAACTAGAGAAAGCCTGTGTGCAGCAACGAGGACCCAACGCAGCCAAAAAAATAAATAAATAAAATAATGCCCTTTGAGGAGTCAATCCATAAATCTACAAGCACTAGGAAATGCTTGCAAGCTCATCAGAATCCTGATTTTGCAATGAGAAGGATGATCCAGAAGGCATAGCAATTGCTTCGCAGTGGTCCTGCCAATGCTGTGGCTAGAACACCCACAAGGTGAAGCGCCCAGCAACCAGGTCCCCAGAACGGGCTTTCCACCTATGTCATTTCATTCCATCCTTACAGCACCTGAGAACATAAGGATTATAAGCCCACTCCACAGATGGGAAAAGTGAGGCCCAGGGTTTTGAGGCGGAGAACGATGTGCTTAGGCTCACACAGTGTGAAGTGCTGAAAAAATAGCGAATAAAAGGAGGCAGATTTTTTTTCCAATTATCCTACAGTGATTTCAAGGTTTTTTTTTTAATAATTCAATGCATGTTTTCATTGAGATGCTGCAGGTAAGTCACATTTTAGGAAGATTCACTCTGATTAAAAAGTTCAGTGGGAGGGAGGGAGACGCAAGAGGGAAGAGATATGGGAACATATGTATATGTATAACTGATTCACTTTGTTGTAAAGCAGAAACTAACACACCATTGTAAAGCAATTATACTCCAATAAAGATGTTAAAAAAAAAAAAAAAGTCCAGTTCAGTCCGAAGCCTCCCCCAGCCCCCACCTCAGACCCAATTCATGGCTCAAGATCCTACATTGGAGAAGGGGTGGAGCCTTTCCTTTCAGGTCCCCCTCCCCCACTCACTCTGCTGCTCTGACACCCCCAGGATCAGGGCCTGGGGAGGAGGGAGATGCTACAAAAGTCTTGTGTTGACTCTGCATCCCTCAGTGGAGTGTGTTGCATTTTGTTATTTTTTCAAATTGAGATACAATTGACATAGAATATTATATGTTTCAGGTGTACAACATAGTGAATCTATATTTGTATATATTGCAGAAAGATTACTACGGTAAGTCTAGTTAACATCCGTCACCACACATAGTAACAAGATTTTTTCTTGTGAGAACTTTTAAGATCTACTCTCTCAGTAACTTTCAAGTAGACAATACAGTGTTATTAACTGTAGTCATCATGCTGTACATTACATTCCCAGGATTTATTTATTTTATAACTGGAGGTTTGTACCTTTTGACCCCCCATCTACCCATTTCACACACATGCTCACCCCTCCCTCTGGCAACCAATCTGTTCTCTGTAACTATGAATTCAGGCTGGGGGTGTTGTTTTAAGATTCCACATATACATGACATTGTACGGTATTTGTCTTTCCCCGTTTGACTTATTTCATTTAGCCTAATGCCCTCAAGGTCCATTCATGTAGTCACAAATTGCAAGATTTCTTTTTTTATGGCTGAATAATATTCCATTGTATATAGATGCCACATTTTCTTTATCTGTTCATCCTTCAATGGATATCTAGATTGCTTCCATATCTTGGCAATTATAAATAATGCTGCAATGAACATGGCAGTGCAGATACCTTTTCAAGTTAGTGTTTCCATTTTCTTTGGATAAATACCTAGAAGTGGAATTCTGGCTCATATGGTAGTTCTGTTTTTAATTTTTTTGAGGGACCTCCATACTATTTTCCATAGTGACTGCACCAATTCACATCCCACCAACAGTGCAAAAGAGTTCCCTTTTCTCCACCTCCTCACCAATACTTGTTATTTCTTGTCTTTTTGATAATAGCCATTCTGTCTTATTGTGGTTTTGATTTGCATTTTCCTGATGGTTAGTGATAATTGAGCATCTTTTCATGTGCCTGTTGGCCATTTGTGTGTCTTCTCTGGAAAAATATCTATCCAGATCCTCTGCCCATTTTTAATCGGATTGTTTGGTTTTTTGCTATTAAGTTGTATGAATTCCTTATATATTTTGGATATTAACCTTTCATCAGATAGACGGTTTGCAAGTATTTTCTCCCATTCCATAAGTTACATTTTAATTTTTTAAAAAAATTTATTTATTTTATTTTTGGCTGTGTTGGGTGTTCATTGCTGTGTGCGGGCTTTCTATAGTTGCGGCGAGCTGGGGCTACTCTTCGTTGCAGTGTGTGGGCTTCTCATTGTGGTGGCTTCTCTTGTTGCAGAGCATGGGCTCTAGGTATGTGGGCTTCAGTAGTTGTGGCACGTGGGCTGAGTAGTTGTGGCTCACAGGTTGTAGAGTGCAGATTCAGTAGTTGTTGCGCATGGGCTTAGCTGCTCCGCAGCACGTGGGATCTTCCCGGACCAGGGCTGGAACCCATGTCCCCTGCATTGGCAGGCGGATTCTTAACCACTGTGCCACCACGGAAGCCACGTTTTCATTTTGTTGATGGTTTCCTTTGCTGTGCAGAAGCTTTTTAGGTTGATGTAGTCCTTTTACATATTTCTTTTTTTGTTGTTGCCTTTGCTTTTGGTGTCAAATCCAAAAAATCATCTCCAAGACTAATGTCAAGGAGCTTATTGCTTATGATTTCTTCTAGGAATTTTAGGTCTCAGGTCTTACATTCAAATCTTTAATCCATTTTGAGTTAATGTTTGTGTATGGTGTAAGATAGTGGTCAAGTTCATTCATCTGCATGTAGCTGTACAGGTTTCCCGGCACCATTTATTTATTTATTTATTTTTGAATTTTATTTTATTTATTTTTTTCACGCAGCAGGTTCTCATTAGTCATCAATTTTATACACATCAGTGTATACATGTCAATCTCAATGGCCAAATTCATCACACCACCACCCCCACCCCCCCACGGCTTTTCCCCCTTGGTGTCCATACGTTTGTTCTCTACTTCTGTGTCTCAATTTCTGCCCTGCAAACCGGTTCATCTTAAGTCTAGTTAACATCCGTCACCACACATAGTAACAAGATTTTTTCTTGTGAGAACTTTTAAGATCTACTCTCTCAGTAACTTTCAAGTAGACAATACAGTGTTATTAACTGTAGTCATCATGCTGTACATTACATTCCCAGGATTTATTTATTTTATAACTGGAGGTTTGTACCTTTTGACCCCCCATCTACCCATTTCACACACATGCTCACCCCTCCCTCTGGCAACCAATCTGTTCTCTGTAACTATGAATTCAGGCTGGGGGTGTTGTTTTAAGATTCCACATATACATGACATTGTACGGTATTTGTCTTTCCCCGTTTGACTTATTTCATTTAGCCTAATGCCCTCAAGGTCCATTCATGTAGTCACAAATTGCAAGATTTCTTTTTTTATGGCTGAATAATATTCCATTGTATATAGATGCCACATTTTCTTTATCTGTTCATCCTTCAATGGATATCTAGATTGCTTCCATATCTTGGCAATTATAAATAATGCTGCAATGAACATGGCAGTGCAGATACCTTTTCAAGTTAGTGTTTCCATTTTCTTTGGATAAATACCTAGAAGTGGAATTCTGGCTCATATGGTAGTTCTGTTTTTAATTTTTTTGAGGGACCTCCATACTATTTTCCATAGTGACTGCACCAATTCACATCCCACCAACAGTGCAAAAGAGTTCCCTTTTCTCCACCTCCTCACCAATACTTGTTATTTCTTGTCTTTTTGATAATAGCCATTCTGTCTTATTGTGGTTTTGATTTGCATTTTCCTGATGGTTAGTGATAATTGAGCATCTTTTCATGTGCCTGTTGGCCATTTGTGTGTCTTCTCTGGAAAAATATCTATCCAGATCCTCTGCCCATTTTTAATCGGATTGTTTGGTTTTTTGCTATTAAGTTGTATGAATTCCTTATATATTTTGGATATTAACCTTTCATCAGATAGACGGTTTGCAAGTATTTTCTCCCATTCCATAAGTTACATTTTAATTTTTTTAAAAAATTTATTTATTTTATTTTTGGCTGTGTTGGGTGTTCATTGCTGTGTGCGGGCTTTCTATAGTTGCGGCGAGCTGGGGCTACTCTTCGTTGCAGTGTGTGGGCTTCTCATTGTGGTGGCTTCTCTTGTTGCAGAGCATGGGCTCTAGGTATGTGGGCTTCAGTAGTTGTGGCACGTGGGCTGAGTAGTTGTGGCTCACAGGTTGTAGAGTGCAGATTCAGTAGTTGTTGCGCATGGGCTTAGCTGCTCCGCAGCACGTGGGATCTTCCCGGACCAGGGCTGGAACCCATGTCCCCTGCATTGGCAGGCGGATTCTTAACCACTGTGCCACCACGGAAGCCACGTTTTCATTTTGTTGATGGTTTCCTTTGCTGTGCAGAAGCTTTTTAGGTTGATGTAGTCCTTTTACGTATTTCTTTTTTTGTTGTTGCCTTTGCTTTTGGTGTCAAATCCAAAAAATCATCTCCAAGACTAATGTCAAGGAGCTTATTGCTTATGATTTCTTCTAGGAATTTTAGGTCTCAGGTCTTACATTCAAATCTTTAATCCATTTTGAGTTAATGTTTGTGTATGGTGTAAGATAGTGGTCAAGTTCATTCATCTGCATGTAGCTGTACAGGTTTCCCGGCACCATTTATTTATTTATTTATTTTTGAATTTTATTTTATTTATTTTTTTCACGCAGCAGGTTCTCATTAGTCATCAATTTTATACACATCAGTGTATACATGTCAATCTCAATGGCCAAATTCATCACACCACCACCCCCACCCCCCCACGGCTTTTCCCCCTTGGTGTCCATACGTTTGTTCTCTACTTCTGTGTCTCAATTTCTGCCCTGCAAACCGGTTCATCTGCACCATTTTTCTGGGTTCCACATATATGCGTTAACATACGATATTTGTTTTTCTCTTTATGACTTACTTCACTCTGTATGACAGTCTCTAGATCCATCCATGTCTCAACAAATGACCCAATTTTGTTCCTTTTTATGGCTGAGTGACATTCCATTGTATATATGTACCATAACTTCTTTATCCATTCGTCTGTCGATGGGCATTTAGGTTGCTTCCATGACCTGGCTATTGTAAATAGTGCTGCAATGAACATTGGGGTGCATGTGTCTTTTTAAATTATGGTTTTCTCTGGGTATATGCCCAGTAGTGGGGTTGCTGGGTCACATGGTAATTCTATTTTTAGTTTTTTAAGGAACCTCCGTACTGTTCTCCATAGTGGCTGTATCAATTTACATTCCCACCAACAGTGCAAGAGGGTTCCCTTTTCTCCACACCCTCTCCAGCATTTGTTGTTTGTAGATTTTCTGATGATGCCCATTCTAACTGGTGTGAGGTGATACCTCATTGTAGTTTTGATTTGCATTTCTCTAATAATAGGTGATGTTGAGCAGCTTTTCATGTGCCTCTTGGCCATCTGGATGTCTTCTTTGTAGAAATGTCTATTTAAGTCTTCTGCCCATTTTT
>NC_041224.1:169256459-169259657 GCF_002837175.3 Physeter macrocephalus
CTGAAGTCAGGGAGTCTGATTCCTCCAGCTCTGTTTTTTTTCCCTCAAGACTGCTTTGGCTATTCGGGGTCTTTTGTGTCTTCATACAAATTTTAAGATTTTTTTGTTCTAGTTCCATAAGAAATGCCATTGGTAATTTGATAGGGATTCCAGCACCATTTATTGAAGAAAGTGTCCTTTCTCCATTGTCTTGTAAGTTGTTATGGAAAAAACCCGAACAAACTTTTTGGCCAACTCAATATATTCTTGGCTCCTTTGCCATAAATTATTTGATCATATATGTATGGGTTTATTTCTGGGATCTCTATTCTGTTCCATTGATATGTGTGTCTGTTTTTATGCCAATACTGTGATGTTTTGAATACTATGACTATGTAATATAGTTTGAAATCAGGAAGCATGATAGTTCCAGTTTTGTTCTTTTTCAAAATTGCTTTGGCTATTTAGTGTCTTTTGTGATTCTGGAGTGTGTTGCATTTCTGAAGGGCCATTTCATTGTGCTGGACTGTTTCAGGCATCATGAGATGTCCAGCTTTCCGGCCCACTAAATGCCAGGGCAACCCCTCCCCCCAATCATTATGACAACAAAAAACACCTCCTCATGCTTACAAATGCTCCCCAAGGAAGTGATATTATCTTATTTTAAGAACTGAGTCTTACCTAGGGCTATTTGCCATGCTCTTTTGTCTGACACCGACTGGTCAAAATGTCAGTACTTTCATGAAGCACATTGGGATTCTGTGGAGGCTCCCCATGAGGACGTCTACACTACTCTGTTCCCTGACTTTGGCTTCAAATTCTCCAGCTGACCTCTCATGAACACGCCCCCCTCCTGCCCCTGGGGGTATGGCACACAGACTGCCCCTGCTGGGGTTCCTGCATGCTGGCAGACGCCCCTTGGTTGGGATCCACTGAAGGTTCAAGCCAGCTGTTTTCTGCGGCATCCTCTTGTTCCGTGATGAGCAACAATCAGGCTGCCCCCTCTTTCCAATGGCCACAGCAAGCTGGTCCAGTCACCCTCCCACACGGGCCCCCCAACTACAGGCATACATGTCAAGTTCCCACCAAAATTACTCTCACGTGCTGCAGCCTGGTACCCCCATATGTCTGCAACTTAGCAAACCTGCAGCCAGGGAACCTGCACTCATCCCCTTTCTGATGGGTTGCTCCACATCTCTAGGGGTGATTCTGCTTGGGTTTGCTCACTTGGTTTGGTAGGGTGAAGGGAAAATCCAAAGTACTTTCTGCTTCCATGTGTGACCTTCTCTCTCCAATTCCTTTATAGGGGCCATCATGGCGGCTGATGGGAGTTGATAGGACCAAGCCCTGCAAGGGTGTATCTGGTACCTCTCTTAGCAGGTGGAAGGACTCGTTGTCTGCTGTTCTCAGTTTTAGGGTTTCTCCTAACTTCTGTCACCTTCCACCTCCCCTTACAAATGAATGAATAAGCGCAGTTCTTTGGGGAGCTGTAGGTAGGTCTCTGAGCCTGGAAGCCAGATTGTATACAAAGCAGATGAGAGAAAATGAGTCAGCTGGAACCCCAGAATATGTACAATATGTGTTTATTATGTGCTAAGCTCCACACTATGGGCTTCCCGTGCATTATCTCATTTAAAACCTAATTTTACAGAGAAGGAAACTGAGGGGCAAAGAGGTCAGGTGACTTGCCCAAGGTCACCCAGCCGGGTGGAAGTTGAGGAGCTAAGCTGTGAACCAAGGTGGGCTGGGGAAAGCCAGGCTCTGAGCTCCTGCTCTGATTAAGGTGAACCTCTGGGTGGGTCCATCCTGCTGGCAGCTTGGACCACAAAACCCTGTGGAGGGGATCAGAGGGGTCTTCATTATGGGGGTGTTTGTTATCCCAGCAAGCAACAGTCCCAGGCTACAGGAAGCCACGCTGCCATTTTACTAATGAGTTCAGCCATTATAAAACCAGTGTCACCCAGTCTCCACCCCCACTTCCCAGCACACGGGGTCCATAGCTTTGTCCTTAGTCGCTTGCTCATGTCTGATTGTCAGATGTTGCCATCCAGATGCAAGAGCAGAACCTTGAATCTTGACAATGATGCTGGACTTTGGGACAGTGATGCTGGAGAGCTGCTTGCGTCTCAAGCAAAGGTCTGGTCCAGGGAGGCTGTGGTGAGGACAGACCAGTTAACACCCCAGGACAAGAGCTTCAACAAGCGGGTGGTGACACGTAGAAAGAGAGTGATTGAACTTTGAGAGTCCAGGAGGCCATCAAACATTTTTGCTAGAACGACCTTTCTGACTGTGCCATGAAAATCAACTGGGACATGAAGGATTTAGTATCACACTGTCATTTACGCTTTTGCTGCAGAAATCACTCGAAGAAGCCACCTCCAAACAAGCAATGTCTGATTCATTCTTTGTTCACTTTTAGAATGTATGTGGGATGCCATTACACCCTAAATGTCCTTATATATTATTTTCCTAATTATGAGTTCTATTTTTCATAACTGAGTTTCAGCCATGTGTTTTTCCTCTCTACTTTCTATTCCATTTCAATCCTTGCTTTAAGAGCCTGATAGTATGGGGAAGGAGAGAAAGACTGAGGCTAGGGAGAAGTCAAAGGGGGAATGGAAAGAGTTTAGGAGATGGCTTGGAAGAGGGACAAAGGAGCCGGAAGCCGTGACGTTGGGAATGGCAGCTGGTGAGGGCCTTACTGGGCTTGGTGGGTGTGGCACAGACACCATGGGTCTGGGGAGGCCTTGGCCATACCTTAATCCACACATATTCCCTGAGTGCCTACTGTATACCAGAAGTGCTGCTGGGGACACAGGGATGGAAAAGATCTTACAGCTCACAATCTATTAGGAGAAAGAGATACATGAACAGATAATTACTATATAAGGGGATTTTTAAAAACACTAATAGTGAATCTCTAGGAAATTGTGTTGTTATAGATTGAATTGTGTCCACCTCCCAAAAAGATATGTTTGAGTCTTAACCCCCATGACCTCAGAATGTGGCCTTCTTTGGAAATAGAATCATTGCAGATGTAATAGTTAAGATGAGGTCACACTGGAGGAGGGGGGCCCCTGGTCCACTAGGACTGCCGTCCTTATAAAAAGATGGCCAGGGGGCTTCCCTGGTGGCGCAGTGGTTGCACGTCCGCCTGCCGATGCAGGGGAACCGGGTTCGCGCCCCGGTCTGGGAGGATCCCACATGCCGCGGAGCGGC
>NC_041224.1:169259784-169312724 GCF_002837175.3 Physeter macrocephalus
GGCGCAGTGGTTGCGCGTCCGCCTGCCGATGCAGGGGAACCGGGTTCGCGCCCCGGTCTGGGAGGATCCCACATGCCGCGGAGCGGCTGGGCCCGTGAGCCATGGCCGCTGGGCCTGCGCGTCCGGAGCCTGTGCTCCGCAACGGGAGAGGCCACAACAGAGGGAGGCCCGCATACCACAAAAAAAAAAAAAAAAAAAAGATGGCCAGGTGAAGACACAGATACAGAAGGCAAGCCATGGGACAATGGAGGCAGAAGTCACGCAGCTGAAAGCCGAGGGACACCGAGGATTGGTGACAGCCAGATGCTGAGGGACCTAGGACAGGTTCTCCCCTAGAGCCGTCGGGAAAGCATGGCCCCTCCGACACCTGGATTTTGGACTTTTCAGCCTCCAGAACTCTGAGACAATACATTTCTGTTATTTTAAGCCACCCAGTTTGTGATACCTTGTTGCCACAGCAGTACTAGAAAACTAACACCTATGCTGAGTAAAAAAATCCCCAAAGGTTACAATCTATATAACTCCATTTATTTAACATTCTTGAAATGGCAAAATTACAGAAATGAGAACAGATGGGTGGTTGCTAGGGGTTAAGGAGGGGGCGGGGGTGAGAGCAAAATGGGTGTGGCTGTACAGGGATCCCAACCGGGATGTTCTGCATCCTGACTATGTCCCTCTCGAGATCCTGGCTGTGATCTTGTAGTACAGCTGTGCAAGGTGTCAGCACTGGAGGAATCTGGGTAAAGGGTATGCAGGGTCTCTCTGTATTATTTCTAATAATTACATGTGAATCCATAATTATCTAAAAATGTAGAGTTTAATTTTGTGTGTGTGTGTGTGTGGTACGCGGGCCTCTCACTGTTGTGGCCTCTCCCGCTGCGGAGCACAGGCTCCAGACGCGCAGGCTCAGCGGCCATGGCTCACGGGCCCAGCAGCTCCGCGGCATGTGGAATCTTCCCGGACCGGGGCACGAACCCGCGTCCCCTGCATCTGCAGGCGGATTCTTAACCACTGCGCCACCAGGGAAGCCCTAGAGTTTAATTTTTTAAAAAGCGTAGCTACCATTGATTAAATAATTACTATGTGAAAGCACGTGGCACGTCTTACCTAATTCTCACTAAGATCTGAGGAAGAGGTATTATCATCCCTATTTTATGAGGAAATGGAGGTTCAGAGAGGTTAAGGAGGACGTGGCTAGGAAGGGCTACGGGTCAGGATTTGAACCCAAGCCTGAATAACTCAAAAGCCCAGAGGCTGAGAAGCACATGCTGCACTAAGTGGGGAGAGAAGGTCCAGAAGAAACCGAAATGTCCAGGAGGCAGCTGGGGTTTTAAGACTAAATCTCAGGACTGAAAAAGAGACAAAAGAGATTCTCCTTCTGAAAGTGGTGGCATGAGGTGAGTACCTTCTTCAGGAAACGCATATAAAACTGGACAAAGTTATCAAAACGACCGTCGCAGGGCCCTGGAAAATGATCAGAGGCAGACAGCTTGAGAAGTGCTTACTCATGAAAGCACAGCTCCTTCATGGAGTAGGAAGGCAAGTTCAAGGCATTCTTTTTTTTTTTTTCTTTTTTTTTAAATTGAAGTTTAGTTGCTGTACAATATTATATTAGTTACAGGTGTACAATATAGTGATTCACAATTTTTAGAGATGATACTCCATTTATAGTTATTGTAAAATATTGGCTGTATTCCCTGTGTTGTACAATATATCCTTGTAGCTTATTTTATACATAATAGTTTGTACCTCTTAATTCCCTACCCCTATATTGCCCCTCCCTGCTTCCCTCTCCCCATTGGTAACCACTAGTTTGTCCTCTGTATCTGTGAGTCTGCTTCTTTTTTGTTATATTCACCAGTTTATTTTTTAGATTCCACATGTAAGTGGTATCATACACTATTTGTCTTTCTCTGTCTGACTTATTTCCCTTAGCATAATACCCTCTAAATACATCCATGTTGCTGCAAATGGTGATATTTCATTCTTTTTTTGTTTGACTGAGTAATATTCCACCATATATATATATACCACATCTTCTTTATCCATTCATGTGTTGATGGACACTCAGGTTACTTCCATGTTTTGGCTATTGTAAATAGTGCTGCTATGAACATAGGGGTGCATATATCTTTTCCAATTAGTGTTTTTGGTTTTTTTGGATAAATATCCAGGAGTGGAATTGCCGGGTCATATGGTAGTTCTATTTTAGTTTTCTGAGGAACCTCCATACTGTTTTCCACAGTGACTGCACCAAATAACATTCCCACCAACAGTGAAGGAGGGGAGGGTTCCCTTTTCTCCATGTCTGAGGCATTCCTGAGTGGGGCGTTCCACCCCCTCCCCAGCTCAGGTGGCAAAACCTGCAGTTTTCTCAGCCAGAGGTGGTGTCTGGACCAGGCAGGTGGCAGAGCAGCTATAAACCTAACACAGCGATAGTGAAGTGAGAGAGCCAGGAAGACTGAGTAACAAACTGCACAATCCCTGGCTGACTACCCAACTACACATGCGAGTGGGGGACCCCAGAGAACCCAGAGAAAAGTCAAAGCCTGAAGAGACTTCTGAAATTCTGCACTTATGAATGCATTTCCCAATCCCCACACAGCTTGGGCTGCAGAGGCTAGTGAAGTGTCTGAACAGAACCTCTACTGACCACTTAAAATACGCAGCTGCAAGGGAGACCCCTAGGGAGCTAGGCTCTAAAAACAAAAACCAAAAACTTTGAGTAAACACATCAGCAGCTACATATCCCAAGAGGTACAGATTTTGCAGTTTGAGTTAATTACCTAAAAAAAAAAAAGACCAAAAACAAAACACCAAAACCCTCAGAAGAACAAAACAGAAGCCAGAAATGTTACAGTGATACCACATATTGTTCACAATGTTCAGTTTCAATAAAAAAATTATTAGACCTGCAAAGAAACAGGACGGTGTGACCTATGCTCAGGAGGAAAGTGATCACTTCTGAATGGGAATGTGGGATTTAGCAGAACAAGACCCCAGAGCATTCATGATTATATATTCAAATAATTAAAGGAAAATGTGTTAATAATGAGTCATCAATAGAGAATATTGACAGATAAATTAAAACTGTAAAAAAAATAAAAAGAACTTCTAGAATTTAAAAGTGTAATGTCTGAACAAAAATCTGACTAGGTGGGTTCAATGGGCAGAAAGAATGAGTGTCTTTAAAGAAAGATGAATAGAAATTAAACATCCAGAAAACAGGGAAAAAAGGGAAGAAAAATGAACAGAGCCTCTGAGATCTAGGACAATATCAAGTGTAACAACATAGAAGTAATTGCAGTTCCAGAAGGAAAGGAAAAAAAAAATGAGGCAGAAAAAATTTTTTGAAAAATAAATTGCTGATAACACCTCAAAGTTGGTGAAAAGGATCAACTTACAGATCCAAGAATTTCCATGAACTCCAGGTAAAATAAACAACGCAGGAGAGACTGTGGAAGATGGTGGGAGCTGTCTTCACAGAGGGGCTGGCTGAAGTCCTGGACTCTCCTCGGGGAGGATGTAGGGAAAGCAGCCAATGGGCCAGGGCGACTCTAGTGAATGGCTGTAATTAGAGGGACTGGAGGAGGGGCAGTTAAGGGCGAGAGGCCAGCCTAGACAGTGTACATACATGTCAGGGAGGTGAGGGGGTGAGAATCTCATGGAGGTCAGTGGTGTCGCGTGCACAGAGCAGCGTAGAATTAAGGACAAGGGACCCAAAGGCCACCGGGTATGGCCCTTACATCTCCAGGGCACATTCCGCCAACACCCTCATCCTCTGCTGCTGGGAGGGCAGCCTGGCACAGACTTGCAATATGGCAAAATGGCAAAATATTTAAAAATGCTAACTGACCCACTCACTCTACTTCTAGGAATTTATCCTATAGAAATTACTAAGCGAGGCACACAGATTTCTGCATATTCATTGCAATAACAATGACAGCGGATTTTTGTTAAGTGATTACCAGGTGCTGAGTGCTCTGCGTGTGTTATCTTATTTACCTCAATGAGGCAAATGCTATTTTTATACCCTTTTCATAGATGAGGATACTGAGGCGTAAAGAGATTAACTTAACAAAGGCACATAATACAAGGGAAAGCTCAGGTCTTTCTGACACAGAGCCCCTACTCTCAAATGTGAAAGCAGCATAAACGCTGAAAAATACCAGCTTGGTATAAATGATGGTATATCCAACAACCGAAGTATCACTCTATTGTAAATCTCTTTCCCGTGAGAAGGTCAGCTGCATGAGTGTGGGCTGTTCGTCTGACTTGTTCCTCAGTGCCTGAAACAGTGCCTGGAACATAGCAGATGTTCAATAAATGAGATTATTTCATATTTGTTCATAAGGTAAATTCATAAAGTAAGTGAAGGAATAAGCCTATATAATAAAATATTAAAGGTCGTTAAAAATCATTTTTCAAAGAGTAGTTAATGACATGGGGGAAATATTTATGATAAACGACTGTGATAATATTTTAAGTAAAAAGGAAATATGTCACACGAAATATATAGTATGTTCCCAGTCCTGCTGCGAAAAGGAGAGACATCAGACAGAAACAGGAAGGGCAGCTGGGTCAGCTGAGGCTTTTTCTAGGGGATGAGGATCCCCAACCTGTCTGAAGGCAAGGTGGGGAAGCAGTCCAAGGAGCCAACTTTGAAAACCCTGGAGGAAAGTAGAAGTGGTTTCAGTTTAAATGCCTCTGTATTTAACCAGACCTGCTGCAGAGCAGCAGAACTGCTCCCAGCTGAGCAGCGCTTTCCTTCAACCAGCAAATGGTTAAGGAGGCCCCACCAAGTGCCTGGGGCAGGATACAGTGACACAGGGGTGCAGGGGTGAGCAGTAGATGTGGCACCCAGAAGACAGTGTCTGAGAATTGTAAACTTTTGTTTCCAATGACAAGCATCTAACTCTTGTGGGATTCGTGCTCAGAGAAGAGAAGGATGAGGAGATGTGGCTCGGATAGGGATCAGATCTGAGGGCCAGGGAGATGTTCTGAGGTGGATGCTGTTATGGGAGAGGAAGAACTCTTCCTCTACCCTCTTAGGTTAAGTGAATGGGTACATGCAAATTAAACTGACAAGAGACATATTAACAGGAGAAAAGGTTTATTCATATGCATATGAGAGGTAACAAAAGAAGTAGTAGCTCAATAAATGGTTAAAGTTAGAGGCTTATATACCTAATTTAGTAGCATAAAGGGAGGGGGGAGAAAAGGCTTGTATGGAAGAACAAATTGGTTTCTTTAGGAAAGACAAACATATTTCAGGAGAACAAATGGGAGATAAGAAAGGTTGTGATGATATTTGAGAGGAGAAAAGGCTTCTACGGAAGAACAAATTGGTTTCTTTAGGGAAGACAAACATATTTCAGGAGAACAAATGGGAGATAAGAAAGGTTGTGATGATATTTGGGGGGAGAAAAGGCTTCTATGGAAGAACAAATTGGCTTCTTTAGGAAAGACAAACATATTTCAGGAGAACAAATGGGAGATAAGAAAGGTTTTGATGATATTTGTCTATGGAGGTTTGAGTTGGCTTTCTGTCTTCTTCAGGGCCACAAAACTCCCTCAGAGGGAGGATTTATGGCCGGTTTACTCTTGGTCTCTCTCCTGGAAGTAAACTGCCCCAAGAGGAAATTCATGGCAGCCTCATTTCCCCAGAGTTGCTGCTTTTAGTCAGATAAGGGACGCTCCAAGGCTTGTTTCCGCATCTGTTGACTCTCAAATGTTTTCAGCTTATAATAATCTTCCTCCCAACTCTGGGATTCTGAGTGGTTACCCAAAGTATCTAAGCTGAGATCTGCAAGTTAAGTAGGAGGAAGCCAGGCAGAGATGTCCCCAAGCAGAGGTCACGGGGCCCCCCAAGGGCTGGCTGAGGCACTGATCCACTGTCTGGGAAGTGTAGAATGTGAACTTGAGGCTGCATTCCAGTCCTAAAACCCTCTGGATTTTCCTGCAAAGAAAAAAAAAGGCGATGAAAATAAATGTTGGGAGCCGGAATGTCTAAGTTAGACCTGACTGCCCATCAGCTATAGGGTGTAGAGCAGGTCATTTAATGACTCTGAGCTCCATTTCTCATCTGCAAATTGGGAGTAATAGATGAAACTCAAAGCATTGTTGTGAGGTCATGTGAGCCCAGGTCTAAGAAGGTGGCCAATGGGCACTGGGTGAGAGTTAAGTGGACTCCGAAGTCTTTAACGTTAGTTCATGCCGTGGGGTCAAGGGCCCAAGGGGAGCAGAAATGAGGAGGAGTGGGTGAGCAAGGGAGAGCGCCCCGGCGCCGTTCGGGCGCCTTGGAGGAGCAAGAGTCCCGCTCCACGAGGCATTTCGAGCACGACCCCTGCGCAGTATTTCGTTGGGTGGCCCCCTCTGCTGGTGAGTCTCTGAACTGCATGCACCCGTCAGCCACCCGGAAAACTGGCCGCCGTTCATTCCTCCTTCAGTCCCCCAGCTTGGGAGACACACCGACAGTAACAAGCAGCCTGGGCGCTAACTCTGGGGTTTCTTCTTGTTGGAAGGTTATCAAACTTCAAGTCATTTTACCCAAACCCTTTATTATTTTTTTAATTTTTAAAAAAAATAAATTTATTTATTTATTTTTGGCTGTGTTGGGTCTTCGTTTCTGTGCGAGGGCTTTCTCCAGTTGCGGCGAACGGGGGCCACTCTTCATGGCGGTACGCGGGCCTCTCACTGTCGCGGCCTCTCGCTGCGGAGCACAGGCTCCAGACGCGCACGCTCAGTAGCTGTGGCTCACGGGCCCATTTGCTCCACGGCATGTGGGATCTTCCCAGACCAGGGCTCGAACCCGTGTCCCCTGCATTGGCAGGCAGATTCTCAACCACTGCGCCACCAGGGAAGCCCCCCAAACCCTTTATTAAAAAAAATAATTTAACAAACATATATACTGCTTACCACACTGTTTTGTGTACTACAAATGTCACCTAGTTTGTTATTTTAAGTACTTCTGTGAGTAGGGTCGGTTAGTGCACCCGCTTTATGGATAGGGAAACTGATGCATGGGGTCACACGCTGACATGCTGTGTGAGTGGCACACTGGAGGTCAAACCCAGGCAGCCTGGCTTTAGTGTCTCTGCTCTTAACCATTACTCTACACCACCCACTCTTTTATAAATATATATAAAATACATATATATAATATATATATAATGTATATATATATAATACATATATATATAAAATATATATATATAACAGCTTTATCGAGATATAATTCACAACCGTACAACTTATCCACTTAAAGTGTACGATTCAGTGGTTTTTATATGTCTTCACAGATATGTACAGCCATCACCGCGATACATTTTGGAACCTTTTCATCACCCCCAAAAGAAGCCCACTACCCACCAGCAGTCAATCTCCATACCGCTCACCCTTTCCCAGGAAACCACGGATCTATATACTTTCTGTCTCTATTGATTTGCCTATTATGGACATTTCATATGAATGGAAGCATATGTCGTCTTTTGTGACTGGCTTCTTTCCCTTATAATTTTTTCAAGGTTCATTCACGTTGTATGTATCAGGACTTCATTTCTTTTATGTCTAAATACTCTCCCATTGTGTGGATATATACCACCTCATGTTTATCCATTCATTGGTGGCCATTTGGGTTGTTTACACTTTTTTGGTAATTATGAATGTTGATGAGAAATTAATTAATAGTCCATTGAAGAAAGATGGAGAATTTTACTCCAGCCAACTTGAGGATTATAACTTTGGAGGCAGTCTCTCAGAAAGCTCTGAGGACTGTTCCATCCGTTAGAGGTCAAAGCACAGTCTTGATTTCGAGACAAAGGGTTATACATCAAAGTAACATACTGACAGTTTACGTGGTCCAGATCTGCACGTACAAGGCCAGTAGTGGGTCATCGTGACCCTTTACAGGACTGGGAAAAGAATGTTATCTCCTAAGGAGTTACCTTGCTGGCACCAGGAGAAAACTGCTCTTTTCAGTTGAGCAGGCATTCCTATGTCTTCCAAGGGGATCTGGTTAATGTATAACGTAGATGCACAGTGCACACCAAAGAGGGTTCGTGGCCCAAATGGGCAGGGAGAGAATTTTATGGGGAAAAAGTTTCTTGTCATGCCTCAAAAATAATTTTATTCCATCGGAATAATGCTGCTGTGAATGTTGACGCACAGGTTTTGTGTGGATGTATTATGTTTTCATCTCTCATCATCACCCAGGAGTGCAATTGCTGGGTCACAGGGTAGCTCTGTTTAACCTTCCAGAACAGCTTCCAGACGGTTCTCATTATTTAAAAAAACAAAATGTACGTGTGCTTTTTTTAAGGTAAGGCCCAAGGAGGGAAGGGACTCTCCCCAGGTCACACACAAGGTAAAGAAAAGGCCAGAACCTGACCCCAAGTCTCTGACTCCTGGCCAGTGCCCCTCCCACTACAGCACACTGTCCCTTGGGCCGGTGGCCTCACCCGTTGGGTCAGCTGAGCTGCCAGCACTGCCACATCCCACCCCTTCCTCTGCCTGCTTCCCTTCACCTTCTACACCAAATAGCAGAACTTCCTTCCACACCAAGGTCCAGATGACGCTTAAACCCTTCTCAAGGGCTTCTGTTTTACAGCAGGAATGAAGCCTTGAGAGGAAAAATTAGTCACTTTAATGGTTGAAGTTCATGGTTGATGCAAAAAGAGTCCGGTTCCAGGCTCTGATCCTCAGAAACAGGTTTTTCAACCGCAAAGATGCCTGGCGGGAAGGTATTGAGAGTCCTGGTGAATGCAGGATGTTTCACTGTGTGGGGTGTCCCTGCCCACCCTGCCCCCAAATACCAGTCACATTCCTCCTCATCACAAGGACCAAAAGCTGCCCCAGAACTTTCCTAAGTGTCCCATTAGGCGGCACCATCCCTGGGAACCCAGCTCTGAACACCCACTCCTCCCCCCAGATTCCCTTCCTATCTTCTGCACCTACTACCCTCCCCACCAGCCTGGGGAGAAACTTCATTCTTAATCCACGTGGACTCTATCGAATCTATGTTCTAGGTCCTGAGATCTTTCCTTGCCCCCTTGAAGCTGGCTTCTGACACTGGCTTAGGAAGCAGAAGCTCCTTTTTCACTGCTCTGCGCCAACCTCTCCATCCCTCACCTGGAGCAATGGGTCCAGGAGAGCCCGGCCGAATGAGGGAGGGCAAAAGGTAAAAGGCGATGTTGGAAACTCGGACACAAAACAGCCAGTGGTTAGGATTTTCAGACTATTCTTTCACCACAGCACCTGAAGGAGACTGACACCAGCAAGAACAAAGGCAGCCAGTACTGAGACAGGGGTTCTCAGGTAACGCCAAGCGGCCCACTTAGCTGAGGAGGCAACTCTGAAGGGAAGGCACCCTATGCATCGCGCCTGAGGGGCTCAGCATATGTGGGAAGGAGGAAGGGAGAAGGCGGAGGGTAGGAGAGGAAGGTCACGGGGCCCAGAGGGAAGAGGAGAGCGGGGCAGAGAAACAAATATGGATGCTGGTGGTGTCGCTGCCATAATTGCTGCTCTCTGTCCTCTCTTCTGCAGGCCACCGTGACCTCCAAACTTCTTTCATGGCTCACCCATCAGTAAAATTGTAATTTGAAAAAGTTAAGCATCAGGGCTTCCCCAGTGGTGCAGTGGTTAAGAATCCGCCTGCCAATGCAGGGGACAGGGGTTCGAGCCCTGGTCCGGGAGGATCCCACATGCCGCGGAGCAACTAAGCCCGTGCGCCACAGCTACTGAGCCTGCGCTCTAGAGCCCACAAGCCACAACTACTGAGCCCACGTGCCACAACTACTGAAGCCCGCGCACCTAGAGCCCGTGCCCCGCAACAAGAGAAGCCACCGCAATGAGAAGCCCGCGCACCGCAACGAAGAGTAGCCCCCACTCGCCACAACTAGAGAAAGCCTGTGCGCAGCAAAGAAGACCCAGTGCAGCCAAAAATAAATAAATAAAGTAAATAAATAAAAGAATGATGCATCTTATGATAGAGGTCAGGTCATCAAACGAAGCTTGTCATCACTTCCACTTTGCCTGTTTCCCCATGTATAAATTCAGAACACCGCACCATGGCTGCGGTACTTCCTTCTGACTCTGATGTGGCCGAATAGCTTGAAGTTGAGCTATATTTGCCAATTAGACATTTTTCATAAATAGAATATTCCAAATCACTGCTGCACCACAGTTTTTGACAAGATCTATTTAAATAAGTTATGTGACAAAAAAATCTCATAAAAAATATTACAATATTTCCAAAGCTGTAATGAAATTAATGATGTTAAAGTGTTTCCCAACTTTTTTTGAGGCTATTAGTTTAAATAAGGGGTTTCTGAGTGAAGGGGTAATAAGGTTAATAGATAATCTTTTGATGTGTCATGGTAAAGCCTTTTGGATGCCTTTCCCAGAAACTGAGAGTAAATGGCTTTGATGACTGAGTAATAAATCCTTTTGTACACCCAATGTTTTCTAGTTCCTTGCCATCACATGGAAGAAAGACTTAATTCAAATTATCATTAATATTAGATTTTGCTGATGGATCACTATGTGATTTGGGGTATACGACACAGAAGGATTTAAAGAATTGGGTGACATTTTAATTACTAAATTCTTTCCTTTGCTTTTTAATTCCTAAAAATTAATTTATCACAAACTATAATATAATATATACTTTTGATCAAGTGTGTACTAGTTATAGTTTGTAATAACTCAATCTAGAGATAAAAGTATGTGGGATGGAAATGTGAATTCAAGGAGAAAAAAAATTTTTAACCCTACAACATACTCACCGCCAAAAATTTATTTTCCATCTGTCACCATACAGTTGATCCCCTTTATCCATTTCACCCTTCCCCCCCGCCGCCCCTTCCCCTCTCATAACCGCTACTCTGTATTTATATGTTTGGTTTTGTTTGGTTTGTTCCTTTCTTTTGTTTTGTTTATTAGCTTTTTATAGTCCACATATGAGTGAAATCATAAGGTATTTGTCTTTCTCCGTCTGACTTATTTCACTTAGCATAATACCCTCAAGGTCTGTCCATGTTGTCACAAACAGCATGATTTTATCTCTTTTTATGGCTGAGTAGAATTCCATTATATATATACACATGTATACCAATTACATCTTCTTTATCCATTCACCTGTTGATGAGCACTTAGATTGTTTCCATATCTTGGCTTTTGTAAATAATTCTGCAATGAGCATGGGGGTATCCTTTTGGATTAGTGTTTTCCTATTCTTCGGATAAATACTGAGAGGTGGGATAGCTGGATCACGTGGTAGTTCTGGTCTTAATTTTTTGAGGAACCTCCATACTGTCTTCCCTGGTGGCTGCACCAATTTACATTCCCACCAACAGTGCATGAGGGTTCCCTTTTCTCCCCATCCTCACTAACACTTGGTGTTTGTTGTCTTTCTGATAATAGCCATTCTGACAGGTGTGAGGTGATATCTCATTGCGTTTTAATCAGTTGTTTATTTTTTTATCGTTGAGTTGTATGAGTTCTTTATATATTTTGGATATTAATCCCTTTCTGGCTATATCATGGGGAGAAAATTTTTCAATGCTAAAGAAGAACCTGTGTACATAACTTTCAAATGGATGGTGTTAGATATCAAGCTATCAAGCTAGTTAGATTCCACTGGATAGATAGGAAAATATCGAGACTTCAAATGTGCTGATGAATGGATTCTTTGCAGCTATTTAAAACTTATGATGAAATTTAGATGCCAACTTAGAAATGTGTCACAGAATACGTGGTTTTGCAGAGTATTTTTGAGGACACGTGTAGGCAAACGTGTTTGAAGATCTCTGTACCAATAGGTTATAAATTTTGTGAGGGATATGTGACCATTTGATACAGCACAGAACAAGGAAACTAGGAGCAATTCGTGTATTAAAAATACTACTACTAATAATTGTAGCTGATGCTTAGAGTTATAGGCACTTTAGTCCTCAAACAAGGACTCTGTGAGGGAGGAACTCTTTTTTTTTTTTTTTAATTTTATTGCAGTATAGTTGATTTACAATGTTGTGTTACTTTCAGCTGTAAAGCATAGTGATTCGGTTATACATATACATATATTCATTCTTTTTCAGATTCTTTCCCCATATAGGTTATTACACAGTACTGGGTAGAGTTCCCTGTACTATACGGTAGGTCCTTGTTGGTTGTCTATTTTACATATAGTAGTGTGTGTATGTTAATCCCAAGCTCCTAATTTATCGAGGGAGGAACTCTTAAGGCCCCTATTTCACAGATGGCAAAACTGAGACACAAAGGGCTTAAACAGCTTACTAAGATCACACAGCTCCTTAGTGAGAAGGCCAGAAAGGAGACCTGAAGTGGGGGCCCACACCCTTAACCCCTGTGCTGATTGCCTATTTAATTGCTCTTTTTTTTTTTTTTGCGGTACGCGGGCCTCTCACTGTCGCGACCTCTTCCTTTTGCGGAGCACAGGCTCCGGACGCGCAGGCCCAGCGGCCATGGCCCACGGGCCCAGCCGCTCCGCGGCACGCGGGATCCTCCCGGACCGGGTCACGAACCCGCGCCCCCTGCATCGGCAGGCGGACCCTCAACCACTGTGCCACCAGGGAAGCCCTGCTCTTCTTTTTAAAATAAAAGATTTAGTATTTAGTATCTAATATAAAAAGATTTAGATTTAGTTTCATTTTTAGCATGAAAACATTCTAATTTCTTCCCATACGCTGATGGCTGTCAGTTGGGTGGAGAATATTGAGAGGGTCCGTGATGGGGAGAAAAGAGTTATAGGCACCATGCACCATGTTTGCCCTGCATCAAGAAGTCTTTTTTTAATGAATATCCTCCGGAATAACTTCTTAAGTTTTCACTATTAGCCTATATTCTTTGAATGTGATGCAATCTCAGGGGCACTGTACTTCTTCAGATAACACACAGATTTCCTAGACATTCTGCACAACTCTGGAATTGCTTTCCGCATTCCTGAAGGGAGAATTGTCTTGCCCCTAACCTATCACGTCATTTCATGTATCATGTAGATGCCACATTTGTTAGTGGAGGTTGACAGTGTCAAGACTTTCTATTACAGTATTTTAGTGATGAAATGGAAAGAGTAATTTCCTGTTGCGTGTTAGGGAAATATTTTTAGAGTTTCAAAATTAAAATGCCTAAATTAATCTGGATGGTGATGGGGCGGAAATCAGACAAATAAATCCATCTCTCCAGTTCAGCGAGATGCAGCATTTTGAGCACCTGTTATGGAAGTTTCCAGAGGCCAAAAGGATGCTTGCCATCTTTCTGATGTTCTGATGGATGTAATAAATGACGAACTTTACAAACTGGGTGCAAGATGAGGACTTTTAAGACAACATTTGGCATCATCACAAGTCATCCAAAAAAAAAAGATTTAGATGATTCATGAGACAGCCTCTCAGATGAGCAGATTAATTCCAGAGACCAAATCAGAGCTTACATGTTGGTGCAAAAGTATATGTTAACTTCTCAGTTCCAAATGCCAGTCCAGTTCTTGGAGAAGTAACTAAAGTTCTTCCCAGCTTGATTTTTGCATATTAACAAAAATTTATATTTTCACAATTGTCTTAGTTCTTTGACAGTCGAGGTCATTGTCTTAAGTTGTTGACAATAACTGCGATTTAAAATTTTTTTCGAGTGAAATATTTATAAGGCTCAAAGCTCGCTTGTAAGTTAGCGCATCATTGCCCACCCGCTCGCACAAGCCCTGAGAGCTCAGCTTGGTGCGTGCGAGATTTGGTTCCTATCGGTCTCCGTGGCGTCCCTCGTCAACTTCCGCCTCTGACGGGCCGCCGAGGCGGTGCACTTCCGGCAGCGGCGGCTGGAGCGGCCGAAGCAAGATGGTGAGTGACTAAGGGTTTCGGCCTGTAGTGGCGGTGCGACGGGGTCGAGGCGACCCGAGGCGAGAGAACCAGGCGGCTGCCGGAGGCACTCGGTCCAACCCGCCGGCCCGGTCTCTTGGGGCGGGCCTTATCCCGGGGCCCCGGGGCCGGGGCTCGGCACGGAGGGTCCCCCAGGCGGGCCACGGGGGCGGCGGAGCGGGTCAGGTGGCCCGGCCTCACTCCTCCGCCGGCCAGGGCTCTGCCAACCGGCGCGCGGTGTTTCGGCGGCAGCCTCCTCGAGTAACTGGGACGAGTGCTTTCGGAGCCGCGCAAGTGGAGGGATGTGCGGCTTGAGCGGAGGGAGGGATTCGCTCCAGCTGAGGAGGGAGGGCGAGTCGTGGGAGACCGCCCGGAGTTGGAGGCATTTGACGGAGGCCTTAAGATGCTTTATTAACAGGTGGACCTTGGAGGGAAAGGTCCCGTGGTGCGTTAGTAATAATAAAAGCAGCTAGCATTTATTCATGAGTTCGCGGATTGATGCTGCACTTTGGCGGAGGGAGGACCCAGGGTCTGCTCTAGGCGCTGGGGATACAGGGGGTGAGCATGAGTGACCTAGTCTCTGCCTCTTGGAGCTTACATTCTCAAGAAAGCAGATAAAAAATAGGGGAAGGGATATGTGATATGACGTCGGGGCGGGTGGCCGTCGCTTAGGGCTGTTCTGCAGAAGGGGATAGGATGGGGAGGGGTGGCTGTTTTACATAGGATGTCAGCGAGTCCCGATGAGGAGGTGGGATTTGAGCAGAGATCTAAATGAAATGAGAGAGTAGCCTGTGCAGATACCTGAGGGAAACTGGTCCAGGCAGAAGGAACAGCAAGTGCAAAGGGCCTGAGATGGGAAAGTGTTTGGCCTGTATCGTGAACAGCAGGAAGTTCCGACCACAGCCTTACAGGTCTTAGAAGGACTTTGGGGTAGCAGGATTCTAGGTATGATAAACACGTGGCAGGTACTTTTCCAGCATTTGGTCATTATTCTTCTCAACAGTCCCTTGAGGTAATTATTATTATCCTCAGTTTACCAAGGAGGAAACTGAGACAGGGTAAGCAGCTGTGCTAGAACACAAACCCTGTGGGTCTTTGCTATGAGGTACTAGTTATCCAGGCAGTAGAGAAACACAGGTATTGGTGTCCCGTGGACCTGAGTGTGATTCCTGGCTACCTCTCTGACAGCTTTGTGACAACAGGCAAGTCACTTAACCTCTCTAAGCCTTCATTTCCTTATCTGTAAACTAGGGGTAATGATGGTGCCAATCTCATAGCGTCTGTAAGAATAAAACGAGTTGATACCCTGAGAATGTTTAGCACACTGCTTGGCATATAGTGTAACGCATATACTTGTTAGTATTTGAGGCTGAGAAACATCATGTAAATGGCCCAGACATGAAGAAGTTCGGGACCGACTCAGGAAAACGTCCTCTAGTGGGGCCAGACTTGTAGGATCATGGGAAAGGTAGATGAACCTGGGAAAAGTTAGTTGCAGCCAGTTTGGCAAGGGCCAGTTATGCCAAGCTAAAGAGTTTGGACATTACACTCTAAATGTTAGGGAGCAGTTGAAGGTTTTTGAGGAGATTTAAAGGATCGGCTCTTTGTTGTAGGCGGTAATAATTGGATTGCTGAGGTAAGAAACTAGACCTGGAAATCTTAGTTGGGAGACTAGAGCCCAAATAAGATATGATGGCCTGGACAAAAACAGAGACAGGGTGTGGACAGAAGAGAAAGTGAAGAACTGAACCAGAGTGGATTTGTTTCAGAGCCCAGACTTTATAACCAGACTGACAAAATCCTGACCCTGACATTTCTTATTCACCGATGATACTGTATGGAGTAGGTACTATGAGTCATGCAAATTTGAAGTGTTTTACGTGCATTACTTCATTTTCAGCAATAAATAGGAGCTAATACTATCCCCACTTTCCAGTTAAGGACACCAAGGCTCAGAGAGGTGACTTGACTTACCTGAGGTCACATAGCCTATTAGGAATGAAGTCGGAATTCAAACCTGGATACATTTATTTCCTTAGCCGTTCTTAGGCTTGTTGCAGTTCCTCATCTAGAAAGTAGTAGTAATGAACCCTACCTTCAAGGATTGTCCGGGATTAACGCGGTAGTGAAGGAGAACGTCTAGTACAGACTTAGGCGCATCGTAAACATCTCAGACATCAGCTGCCCCAGCCAACAGCACACTTCCTTAGGGGTGTAACTGATTGTGAAAGGCCTGCAATTTGGACGGCTTATTGCAGTAAAACTAATTCTATTTCCCAAAATTTCTCAGAGCCCTTAATTACCTCTTCAGAATAAAGTGCAAAGTTTTAAGAATCCTGCATGTTGGGAAATAGATTTGACTTTAACTCTTTCATGTAACGATGAGAGGGTTGTTTTGTCCTGATAATGAAGCTGGTGCTGTATTAATTTAGAGGAAGTGATTTGAGGGGACAGAGGGCCCCTCTAATCAAGTAAATTCACTATTGCTCATTTCAAATGCCGTCATTTCTGAGACACTGCTCTGTGTGAAACATTGTCCTGTAACTGAAGGGTCTGTTTTAAAAGTCAGAAATCCCACTGAACTTATTAATACACTAAGTTCTTGATAGCTTAAGGTGATTCAACATTTTAGATTGGGAAGAAGGGGCTGCCTGAGCGCCCCAGGCTTTAGGGATGGGAGGTATTTAAGCTGCCATTGAAAGGAAAGTCTCCTGGATCTTGGTGTGATCCTAGTAAGGAGTAAGTGATTGATAAATGATTGTTGAGTAGGTTAAATGATTTAGCTTTCATGGCCCAATTTCATGAAATATACTCTTGGTGGCTTCAGCCAGGTAGTTTTATATTAGAGAGTGTCAGGCTCTATACCTTCCCCTCAAGAAGGGGTGGTCTTAAGATCTTAGTCTCATAATGACACATTAGTTATATCTGTTTTTTAATAGAGTTGTCCTTGATTTAAGATGCAGTCTGTGGCAAGGTGCACCATTGATCTACTAACAGCTTTCCAGGAAAAAGAAATTCTGCCACATTAAATGTACACGTTGACTGCAAGGTATATCTTGAGTTCAGAAATGCTAAAATGTGGGGAAGTGTTGGTGTCTTAGAATCGCAGGAGAATAAGAAGGGTTTTTGAAGTGATCATATTCTGAATTTATACCTCTGTCTTAATTTTTTTCTTTTTTTCAGGGTCAGAGTCAGAGTGGTGGTCATGGTCCTGGAGGTGGAAAGAAGGATGACAAGGTAAATAAATAAGAAGTCAGATATGTCTGTCGTGAGTAAATTGCGGAAAATGTCAGATCTCGGCTGAAAAGTTCTTTGGGGATTCATGAATTTTAAAATGCAAAATAAATTATCTCTTATTCATTTAACCAGCCTAGCCGACAGATACAATACCCTTTTCGTGTTTTACAAAAGATTATTGACCGTCACGTAGGTATTTATGACTTAATGGTTTTAAAGGTGTAAAATTAATAACGTTACAGAAGTGTTAAAATAAATTGCCTGTGATGATAGTGTTTAATATCCTTAGGTGTGAAGAATTGTGTCAAATCATTTCACCTCAGACTTCTGGCATATAATTCTGAATTCTGACCTCTGTTCCTTATTGAATGATCTATCAATGTGTATTGTAATAAAGAAAGATCAGTTACATTAACATATTAACATTGCAGGAATGTAAAAACAGATTTGGGGGGTTTTTTAGGACAGTCTTTAATAACATCCTATAAGATGAGGAAAATTATATTACCTGAAAATAGATGATGGTCCCGCATAAGTAAGTTTGTGTTTTAATATGATTTCTGTGTGATTCTTTTTCCTTGCTATTCTAAAAACTCAAGGACAAGAAAAAGAAATATGAACCTCCTGTACCAACTAGAGTGGGGAAAAAGAAGAAGAAAACAAAGGGACCAGATGCTGCCAGCAAACTGCCCCTGGGTAATGACATGGTTCCGATTCCTAGGGGTACTGTCTCTGTGTGTGTAGCTTAGAGGTCTGAATGTGGAGACAGGAAATAGGGCGTGGTTGAAGCGCTAGGTCTGTGACTTTGTGGGGCATTCTCTAGGTTGGAATAAAAGCTATATTTTGGTTTTAACAGTATACACAGGATACGACTGTTATTCATTTTGAGAATCCATTAATTTCCTTTAAATAACCAGCTCCTCTAGTGTATTAGAGTACGGGGTTAGATTAGAAAACTCAGGTTGAGCTTGATTACCTTAGAGATAAGATACACTTATTTCATGAAGAAATGGAATTTAGTGTATTGGAACTCACAGCATGCGATGCCTGAACATAAAATTTTTCAATGTCTTCCTACTAAGCAAGGAATAAAACTCAACCAGGTGACCTCACCCAGCCCACTGCTCCATCCTCAGCCTCTTGCACTCCCCTTGTGTGTCGTTCTTCACACTGCCCTGCCTCGTGTCCTTTGAATCTCCTGCATCAGGGCCTTTGCTTCCCTCTGCTTAAAAATGTTCTTCCCCCAGTCCTTCCCGTGGCTGCCTGCTTCTCATCCCTTCAGGCTTCAGCTCAGATACCTCCGCCATCCTCATCTATCATCTAAACAAGTCTCTTCTTGCTTAGATGCAATAAACTAATTTTTAAAATATTGCTTGGTTAATAACAGAGTCAGACAGTAAAAAATGTGCCATTAACCTACCGTAGTGAATCAATGTGGTATTGATAAAGAATAGATCATCAGATCCCCAGAAGAGCATATAAAGTTCAAAAACAGAGTCAAGTTACGGATAACTAATAAGGGTAAAGGTGACATTTCTGTTTTGTGGAAGAGGATGGGTTATTTAATATAAATGGCTGGCATCTTTTATTTGTTATTGAGAGAAAATGAAATTAGACCCCTTGCTCTTTGCCAGATGAATTAGATACACATATGTAAATAAGTAAATAAATGAAAATTCAGGAATATATTTAACCTTAGGGGAGGAGAGACCTTTTGAAGAAGCCAAGAAACCCAGAAACTACAAAAGAAGAGTTGTCTATATAAATGTTAAAAGTCCTATGTAGCACGAGATTTTAGGCCAAAAGAAACACACGAGTGTGGAAAAAAATGTTTGCACGTATGTTAATATCCCCAGTATTTCATAATCCTCCTATAAATGGATGTATGTGTTACAGCTAGGGTGCAACAACCTATACTGACTGAACAGCACCTGTAGCTATCTTTATTAGCACCTGTGGGGAATAATAAACCAAAGCAAACTATCTTTTTGGTCAATGAGTTTTTTCTTCTGTGTAGACAGTTACCATATGTCATTTATATTATCTGTTTGGTCATAGGCCTCATCCCCATTAGTATTGGGTCGGCCAAAAAGTTCATTCGGGTTTTTCTGTAAAATGTTACAGAAAAACCCGAGCGAACTTTTTGGCCAACCCAATACATAAAATCCCTCTCCCCTTTGCATTAGGCACTTGCTTACTTCGGGTCACTAAACTTTGAATTTTTCAGTGTCTGTCCAACTAAACTAAGTTTATTTTAAGTGTTAACTTCTTTTTGTTCTTAACGATGAACCGAATTAACTGCAAACTTCAAGCTCCAAGTATAATAAAACTTTCTTTTTTAATTACAGTGACACCTCACACTCAGTGCCGGTTAAAATTATTGAAGTTAGAGAGAATTAAAGACTATCTTCTCATGGAGGAAGAATTCATTAGAAATCAAGAACAAATGAAGCCTTTAGAAGAAAAGCAAGAGGTAAATTGAGAAATTACTATAACTTGTTTTTTTACCAATTGAATTCTACTTAGAACTTAAAACTGTTAATGAATAAATGAAATTCATTTTCTGGCTTTAATGAATCATTATTTAGCTGCTTTTAAAAAAATTCTTTTTTATTTTAAATTTATTCATCGATTGATTGGTTGGTGGCTGCATTGGGTCTTCCTCATTGGGTCTTCGTTGCTGTGTGCGGGCTTTCTCTAGTTGTGGTGAGCAGGGGCTACTCTTTGTTGCGGTACACAGGCTTTTCATGGCGGTGGCTTTTCTTGTTGCGGAGCTTGGGCTCCAGGCGCACGGGCATCAGCAGTTGTGGCACGCAGGCTCAGTAGTTGTGACTCTCGGGCTCTAGAGTGCAGGCTCGGTAGTTGTGGCACACGGGCTTAGTTGCTCCATAGCATGTGGGATCTTCCCAGACCAGGGCTCGAACCCGTGTCCCCTGCATTGGTAGGCAGATTCTTAACCACTGCTCTACCAGGGAAATCCTTAGCTGCCTTTGAAAAGTACCAACTGCTTTGTGAATCTAGTGAACTGTCAGCATTGTCTACTTTTTAGGTCTAATCTGCTTTTCCTTCTTGGCCTACTCTTATGTAGGAGGAAAGATCAAAGGTGGATGATCTGAGAGGGACCCCAATGTCGGTAGGAACCTTGGAAGAGATCATTGATGACAATCATGCCATCGTGTCTACGTCTGTGGGCTCAGAACACTACGTCAGCATTCTTTCATTTGTAGACAAGGATCTGCTGGAACCGGGCTGCTCGGTCCTGCTCAACCACAAGGTAAGTTGATAGCCTAAGAAAGCCCGTCGGAGTGCTTTCTTCTTCCTTGCAGATCCGTCCACCCATCCCGTGGAAGTAGATCACCAGAGCACTCCAAAGGGTAGAGAAAATTCTGTGATTGCCATTTCATTGTAAGTGGATTGCGTGAACCTTACATGCCTGTGTTAAAGCTTAATGTTCCATTAGGTGCATGCTGTGATAGGGGTGCTGATGGATGACACGGATCCCTTGGTCACAGTGATGAAGGTGGAAAAGGCCCCCCAGGAGACATATGCTGATATTGGGGGGTTAGACAACCAAATCCAGGAAATTAAGGTATGTCAAGGAACCAGCTCTGGGTTTTTATTATTTATTTATTTAATTTATTTTAAAATATTTATTTACTTGGCTACTCCAGGTCTTAGTTGCGGCACGCATGTGGGATCTAGTTCCCTGACCAGGGATTGAACCTGGGCCCCCTGCATTGGGAGCTGAGTCTTAACCACTGGACCACCAGGGAAGTCCTGAGCTCTGGGTTTTTAGACCTTTGGTTTCTTACTGCTGTCTCATTTAGGGTGCTTGGAGTTGTTTTGCATGTTTTATTTTTTCTTTATTGAGCAGACCAGTAACTGACTCAGACCTTGCTAGTGGTGGTGTTTTGTGTTGTTAATACTGAGTTAGGTAATAGAAGTAAGTATAAATTGTATGATAGTTCTTGCAGCAGCAGTAGCTTAATACTTTTTACATGTAATGTTTAATAATAGTCTGTGTGAACATGTTTCCAATTGTACTGACTTCAGCTGTGGCTATCCAGAAACCTCCAGTGATGTCTGGGGGTAGGGTGAGTGGCACACACTTGCACGGTGCTGGGGTCTAGAATGTTAACCCCAGCTCCTGCCATGATCCTGGGGTCAGGGGCACATGGTGGGCCAGCCCTCTGCAGGTTCTTTCCTCTGCAGGGAGGTCATTCAGAGTGATCACAGATCTCCACTGGTGACTCTCAGACAGCTGGGAAATAGCCATCATGTCCCTAGGTGGTCACAACAGAAAATCTTGCCAGCTCCTGCCTGCAGTTTCATAGAAAAGGGTGAATTTTAGCTTTAAGTTTCTTTTGCTCAGGAAGGGTTTAAATGTTACTCAAGGTTGACGTTTACTGGGAAATGAAAGGGAAATTGGGTGCTGTTAGGAAGAGGGGATGGGTGCTGGGAGGTCAGGTAGGACAGAGGTCCTCTTCAGTATGTCCTTGCTGCTGGTGGAAGTCAAACATTGTCTCTAACAAGAATAATTGAAATTTTAGCTTATTTTTGTTGAAAGTGAGATGTACCCATGATGTCAGTGAATGAATCTGATAAATTTCAGTAAGAAAGCCTTTTATTTTTACCAAGTGTCTGTTTTCTTTAGGAATCTGTGGAGCTTCCACTCACTCATCCTGAATATTATGAAGAGATGGGTATAAAGCCCCCTAAGGGGGTCATTCTGTATGGTCCACCTGGCACAGGTATGTGTGCTCTGTGTTGGTTTCTTTCCAGGCACTGAGCTCATCTCTTGAGCTGCAGCATTAGCTGCTTATAATGCCTTAGCTGTTGAGTGAGGACGCCACAGTTCCTTAGTTTGAAAATGTGCTCTAAGCAGCATTTAGGACATTTCTGAATAAGAAGCTCCTCTGGAAACACACCTATTGCATGAAAGTATATATTTCTGTATAATAGGTGTACTAAGAAACTGAACTATCTTAGGCTTGTAATTGTAGACTTAACAGAGTTAATGTGTTAAAAACAATAGTAGGTATTACAACAGAAGATAAACACCAGTAGGCACACCCCCAAAAATGCCTGCTCAATGTGAATGCATTTCCAGTTCCCCAGCACACCTGTTGTATACTCAAATGTGCTAGATTTATATGTTGTAAAACAAATGCTTTTAAATATTTTAAAGAGTAATGTGAGTCTGTTGAAAATATTTTGTAAGAAAAAATAAAAGTAAACAGGGTGGTCAACTTTGGCTGTACGTTGGAATCACCTTGGGAGCTTTAAAAAATACTGATGCCTGCTCCCATCTCTGAAGTTTCTGATCTGTTCATCTGGAGTGTGGCCAAGCATCAGCACCTTGGTGGAGGACCACTGTTTTAAAAGCTGTCCTGTGTTCAGATTAGGTTCATCCTCCTGGTCCATTGGTACTGAATGGGTCTGACATTGGATGAATAAATGGATAAAGATAAAAATGCATATACATATCTGGTTCATTATGCAGTAAGTTGACCTGAGTAAGTTGTATAGTCATTGCTATGTAAATTCCAAAGAAAGGGAGGTTATTTGATTGAGTGAACTGAAGCCATGTTGCCAAGAGGGTCTGTACTGAGGATTGCCCACGCTGGAGGGACAGGGAGCCAGCTGTACCCTGAGGCAGGGAGCTACTGCAGCCTGTCATTTTATAGCCCAGGGAAGTGAGTTTCAGAGAGGCCAGCGACTAGCCCAAGGCCCCATTAGCTCTGGAAATTGAACTGGTACCACGGCTGGAGCTGGAACACAGGCCTTCTGACCCGCAGCCATGAGCCTTCTTTGGGGCACATGTGCTGACAAGGGCTAGAGTGGGGTACCTGGTGTCAGCTGTGTCAGGAGGAAGAGGAGACTGGTTCAGGGATCCCTCTGGCCATTGAACATCCCAGCAGCTGAACTTGGCTGCTTCTGGACTGTAAGATCCCATCCACTTTGAAGGTCCTTTTGGTCTTCTGTCAGCCATCCTTAACTGATGCTCTCAGGGAGTCCAGCCTTCTCATAAGCATTTGAACCTGCCACTCTGACTGCCCAACTGAGGGAACATCATTGACCCATCTTGTTGCAAAGCTTAACTCCCTGTCCTCCTTCCCACCTGCACGAAATCTTTTGTGTCACTCACTCACTCGCCTGCCGGCCTCCTCCCCTTCCCCTTACAGGCCTAAGGGTGGTCTTCTGCCAGCTCTGCCTCTAACTGCCTCTGTGTCCTGAGGTGACTGCCCAGCCCTCACCATCAAAGGGGCCATGGTCTTGAGCTCTAAAGTTCTCAAGTTGGTACTCTTTGTTTACTCTTGTTCTTGATCTGAAGGAGGAATATCAGGGAACAGAGCAGGGTTGGAAATGTCAGGTCTTCCCTGAGATCAGTGAGGAACAACCCATAAGGGCACAGCACAAAGAGAAAAGTCTCTTGAGCTTTCAGCAGCTCTCAGCTGTGGGCTTCATCAGGAGCTGGTCTTGGCTCAGCTGACTGAGCCCTGGGGCAAGCCCACAGCGACGTCTTCAGGTAGCCCCAGGGCGCTGCAGGTCCTGCTCAGGGACACTATGTGTCCTTTCGTCACACCTAGGGCTCCCGGGCCTTTTTTCATCACTGCTAGTTTTGTAGGAGTTGAGTTTGGTTCTTCAACCCTGGTTGCATAGGCCAGGTTAATATTATATGCAACTTTGCAGTAAAACGTATTTTCTGACCTTATCATGATGAATTTAGGAAGATGGTTAAAAATAATCAAAATACGTTTTTTAGGTTTTTTTGAATTTCCTCTTTGCTTTGGAGAACAGAATGCTTTTCAGAGAGGGATCCACCCATTCTTGATGTCTTTTTAAGGTGATAATGAGGGTTTTAAAGTTAAAACAGCACTTGAGATTTTTTTCCCCCCTTTTCTCTTTCAATCTAAAATAGGTAAAACCTTACTAGCCAAAGCGGTAGCAAACCAAACCTCGGCCACTTTCTTGAGAGTGGTTGGCTCTGAACTTATTCAGAAGTACCTAGGTGATGGGCCCAAACTTGTTCGGGAACTGTTTCGAGTTGCTGAAGAACATGCACCGTCCATCGTGTTTATTGATGAAATTGATGCTATTGGGACGAAAAGGTAGAGTTTCTCATACCTCTTTGGTGTTATTTAGAGGTAAAAGCCATGTGGCTCTTCTCTGAGAAGGACCGAATGTTGGGCACTCCCTACATGGCCTGCATGTTGGTTTGCCACAGTCCCTACTGGGTCGCTTCCATGGATGCTTTAGGCCCTGCTCTCCCACGTGCCAGGTAACAGCTACCCGGCAGTTGATCGGTCAGTCAGTAGCCATGCCTTGAGCACCTGCTCTGAGCACGGCACCATCCTGACTCTGGAGACACAGCCATGAGGATGAGTCTCTGCCCTTGAGGAGCTCAGTTGTGGAGACTGAATAAATCACATAATTTCAGGCATGAAAACCGCTACGAAGAAAATAATGTGTTGTTTATCTTGGGCTTTGGGAGGGTGTGACATATAGGCTGCGAAAGAGCTGTGTTTTGTAATCCCCTTTAACAGGAGATCAGTTGGGTCTTCACTTCTCCCTCACTTCTTTTCCAAAGGTATGACTCAAATTCCGGTGGTGAGAGAGAAATTCAGCGAACAATGTTGGAACTGTTGAACCAGTTGGATGGGTTTGATTCAAGGGGAGACGTGAAAGTCATCATGGCCACAAACCGGATAGAGACTTTGGACCCAGCCCTTATCAGACCAGGTCCCGTTTGCTTTGGTTTCATTGTGGAGAAGGAATGTCCTATGTGGATTTGTATTTCTTAGGAGCACTTTGGGGAGAATATAAATGATACGTGTAAGGCAAATAGTGCCTTGAAACTTAGAATAATTCACCAAAACTGTGTTCCCTTGAGATAATCGTGATGTAGTCTGTGTAGCTTGGCCCTTTTAGCCTCGAGACGCCTTTTTTTTTTTTTTTTTTTTTTTTTTTAAGAAATAATTCATGATAGCTCAGGTCCATTTTTTACATTCAGGTAGTACCAAAAGAAGCAGTAGCTAATTTTACTGTCTTTTGTAATGTTTTTAACATGATTGATCTGTCCTTTCCCACTAACTGTGCCATTTAGGAATCGCTCCTTTCGTTTGTTTCCCAAAGTACCAGAGCAGAGAGGATTTTGTAAACGAGATGAATTCAAACGTTGATATTTACAGACATGAGTGTTCACTTTTTAAGATCTGGACCTCCTTCCATAGGACACTGTGTGACTGAGACCACTCGTGTGGAGACTAAGGCCTCTCCCGGGGCCCCCAGGGGTGTGACTGAAAACCTTTTATACCCACAGGCCGCATCGACAGGAAGATTGAGTTCCCCTTGCCCGATGAAAAGACGAAGAAGCGCATCTTTCAGATCCACACGAGCAGGATGACGCTAGCAGACGACGTAACCCTGGATGACTTGATCATGGCTAAAGATGACCTCTCTGGTGCCGACATCAAGGTGAGGACCTGGGCTGGATTGTACATCTTTGTTTTATCGTATATGTGTATGAGTTTGGACACGCCTTCCCAGATGACCAGAGTTTAAAGCAAGGCCTGGCAGCACTGCATACGGCCACAGCCTGCCTTCTGGGGGAGGACCTGGGTTGATGCCGCGGCTAGGTAGGGGCGGCACACACAGGCTGTTCACGCTGGTGCCTGCACTGAACTACGTATCCCTGGCATCTGTAGAACTAGGTTAGTGTCTCAGTTGGGGAGTAAATCTCTCTTTTTAAAATTTAAATTACCTTAAAATTCTGCACCAACTTTTTATTTAGAAAAATTTCAAGCCTTCAGAAAAGTTGCAACAAAAAC
The DNA here is from genome assembly GCF_002837175.3 of Physeter macrocephalus. Classification (NCBI taxonomy): domain Eukaryota; kingdom Metazoa; phylum Chordata; class Mammalia; order Artiodactyla; family Physeteridae; genus Physeter; species Physeter macrocephalus. The sequence continues at coordinate 169,285,724 of NC_041224.1, forward strand.
ACCCACATACTCATCACCCCCATTTACCAAATGTTACCCTTTTACCTGTTTCTTCTCTCTGTATGCAGAAACACACTCTTTTCTGAACCATCTGAAATAAATATCCTAAAGGCCATAATCACATAGAATCTTCAATGCCAGGATTGTTTTTATCATATCATGTTGCTTGGGTTCTTGTTTTACTTTTGGCAAGTAATTATTGAGAAAATAAATATATTCGAATAAATACTGTACTGAAACTTGTAAATATTTAACTGGAAAACACAAGTGCTCTTCTGACTATAGGTAAATGAAATGGATGTACACTCTATGTGGGCTCTAAATTTCTGGAATAATTTTATCTATTTCTTAGGAAGATTACTGCCTTTAATGGAAAGCAGGGCTGTGAGAACTTACTGACCTGCCAGGCCACACGGCGGGTTGGAACCTGAGCCAGTCCTTTCTTAGTGAAATATTCCCAGTTTAAGCCACCTCACGTCCTTTGAGGAAATAATTAGAATGTTTAAAACATCTTAAAAATCTAATCGTTCCCAAATGGTTTGAGAACTTCGTGTTTAGGTTGGGTGCCTACACCAGAGTTCAAAATAGCACTCTGAATTGTTAGAATAAAAAGTATTTCAGGGCTTCCCTGGTGGCGCAGTGGTTGAGAGTCCGCCTGCCGATGCAGGGGACACGGGTTCGTGCCCCGGTTCCGGGAGGATCCCACATGCCGCGGAGCGGCTGGGCCCGTGAGCCACGGCCGCTGAGGCTTCGCGTCCGGAGCCCGCGAGTCCGGAGCCTGTGCTCCGCAACGGGAGAGGCCACAACAGTGAGAGGCCCGCATAGCGCAAAAAAAAAAAAAAAAAAAAAAAAATTTCACTTTCTGAACACACTGTTTCTTCTTACAGGCAATCTGTACGGAAGCTGGTCTGATGGCCTTGAGAGAACGTAGGATGAAAGTAACAAATGAAGACTTCAAAAAGTCTAAAGAAAATGTTCTTTATAAAAAACAAGAAGGCACCCCTGAGGGGCTCTATCTCTAGTGGACCGCAGTTGCCTTCCAGGAAAAGGTTGGAAGTGTGTCGACCCCCTCAGAGGTGTGAGGTTGGGGAAGTTGCCCAGGAGTCCGTGTTCCGGTTGATCTTCACTAGCACAGCACCCCGAGTACCTCTTGAGCATGATGTGTAGGATGCCCATCTAGCCCTCTTCGTATGTTGGTCGCGTGCAGCGCTCTCTTCCCAATAAAGCGTGCTCTTTCTCAAACACTGAATCCTGTTTCTGGGCCCTCCACACCGGCCGCTCAGTAGCAGGAAGTCGGGGGATCCGGGTGTTAAGGAAGCTGGCTGACCAAAAGGACTGCAGACTTTAATACCTGCTGCCCCGTCACACCCCCAGAGCTGGTGGCAGTTGTTCAACAGCAGCTGATGGGAAAGCAACGATCATACGTAAATAGCCGGCCATCTTTGTTGTTTAAGCAACAAGGGCTGAGGAGTCCCTACAGCCGTGGCTTCCCTTTTGGAAGGTCCGTGGAGCATGTGGGCTCGCAGCGCTATGGAGGCAGGAAGGAGGTGTCGCTGTAGCTAAGAGACTGAGGCTCCCACAAGAGACCTCAAAAGGGCAGGGCCGAAGAGTCCCATACCAGCCCTGCCATCCCTTGTTCTCGGGTTCACAACCTGATCCCTCCCAGCAGTGTTCAGAAATGTGTCAAGCTTCCCCTTCCCTTTCCTTGCCTATTATTTCCTGCTCTTCTCTCATTTCATAACAGTTCCATCTCAAAGCCTGTAAGTGGGGCAGATCAAGGAAAGCCTCCACTTGGTTGGCCAACTTCCTTGGGTGCTCCGAGATGCTCTTTCTTTAGAAAGTGCTCTAGCTCAGGGGTCCCCAGTCCCCGGGCCTCCACCTGTTAGGAACCACCGGGCCGAACAGCAGGAGGTGAGTGGCAGGTAGACGAAGCTTCATCTGCCGCTCCCCATTGCTGCATTGCGGCCTGAACCATCCCCCATCTCCCTCCCCCCCACCCCACCTTCTGTGGGAAAACTGTCTTCCACAAAACCGGTCCCTGGTGCCAAAAAGGTCCCTGGTGCCAAAGGTCCCTGATGCCAAAAAGGTCGGGGACCGCTGCTGTAGCTGTGCTGCCCTCTGCTGCTTTTTCCCAACCAGTGTCCCATCGATTTCTAGCCAAAATTCTATTCCACAGCACTGGCTTTTCTGGATGAGGTGCCAAGGAAGTATGCTTTCAGCAATTCTAGAGAGCATGATTTAAAAAAAAAAAAAAGCCAGAGAGAAGCTGTCCACTTTTTAAAAAGCAGGACCTCAGAGAAGCTAAAGCAGTTTCCTCAGTCAAATGTAACTCAGTTCCTGGAAATCAGAATGAGAACGTGGCCGACACGGCTGAAAGCCACCTTCGGCACGTGTCACAGGCAGCGCCGGCCGGGTTTGGTAGGAAGGCGCTCGCTCCGTTCTCCACGACGGTGGCTGCTGGTGAGCTTCCCGCAGCGGGGTCCTTATTTGTCCAGGCGGTGCTTTCTACACAGTTATGTACACACAAAGTCCCCTAACAGGGCGTCCTATTAGAGCCCAGGTTCTGACAGCAGGGCTGGGGAGGGGCCTGAGGGTCTGCATTGCTCCCAAGCGATGCTGGCTGCTCAGGCCATAGTCAAGGACATCACTGAATAGGGTTCAGGGAATAATAAAACACATTTGATACAGGTGAGAATACCAAGTTTTAAACGACTCCCCACTGCTCTGGTCTGAAGATAAGGGTAAAATCTGCTAACCAGCCCAGAGGAGGAAGTCCTAGTATTGAGTAACCAGACCTTTTTTTTGACTGCAAGACCCAGGAGACCTGGCAGGACCACCAAGGATGCCAACCGAGAAGGTACATTCACCCCAGCAGGGCTGGCACTGGCTGGGCAGGGGAAGAATGGACCAAACGAGAACTCACACACCAACCATGACAGGTTCAGTTATCACTCAGCATGATTCCTGTCTATGCACATATATACACATACATATATAATATGAAAAACAATGGCTTTTGTGTCATTTGCACACGCAAAAAATGTGCAAGAGGTGAGAGACCAATAACCCAGACACAAACTATCAAGAAAGAAACTCCAAAGGCAGAGGTCTTAACACGCTCACACGCATGTGTCACCGTCTCGTCTGGTATCTCCTGGCTCCCACGGGGCAGGCGCGGAGGCCCCGGAGACACGCCCCACTCCCCTCCTGGTCTCTAGTCCTCGAGCAGAAGCTCCAGCTCCTCCAGCGGCAGGCGCACCCGGAGCTCCTTCTCCGTCATCAGGTCCAGGATCTCCTGCATCTCATCGGGGAAGTACTCCACGGCATCCAGGTACAGCACCTGGGGCCACAGAGCAACACCCTCATCAGCCGGCCGCTCCCTCCAGCTGCCCCGCCGCAGCCCACGCTCCCCTTGCGGTCCTAACCTGGCAACACCTTGACGTGCTTCTGGAAGGACTGAACTCAAAAGCAGAGGGAAAGTGAGTAAACTCAAAGTGAGACCCTCTCTTTCCAAAGTGGGGCCAGCAGCTGTTGGCAGACACTGCGGTCACCGTCAGCCGGGTCTCTGAACGTCTCCTGACTTGGGCTGTCCAGGGCAGAGCTGGGCTGTGGATCCCAATGCGCTCAGCATCTGGGCTGAGCTTTGGGCAAATGTTGGGAACCAGCCGCCTACAGCAACGCTCCCATGGAACGCCAGCTCCAGTGCAGGGAAAGGAAACAAATGCCCCTCAGTCTCCAAAGGGGATACTTTGACTATGGAAAGGCCTGGGAAGTGCCCTGTCCCCATGACACTGACTGGATGAGGCTCGGCAGGGAGGTCCTTGGGAATCTGAAGAGACCATGGCCTTTAGAGCTCACCTTTGCCCAAGGACAATTCTGAAGTGCTTTGTAGAACACACCTTTGCTTCTTTCTTTATTTCCTAAGGAAACCTGAGGCAAGGGGAAAAAATACAAAAATGATGAAAGAGAATCCAAGGCCATCCCGGTCCTGATCCACCCGGGGCACTGCCACAGTGGCTGTTGGGTGGTATGGGTCCATGTACCACGGGATGCCCTCAGGGGCTACTGCTGTGTCTCAGTGGGCCTGGAGTTGACCTTTAACACTTCTGACTTGTTTTCATCTCCTCCATCACTGTGGGCCATCCCCCCTGGCCTTACTAAGAGTGCCTAGAACGAGGCCTTGTGCGTGAGGTGAGGGTGATAACTTTACACAGAGAAAATATTTGCTTTAATACTTGCCATTTTCTGAAAACTATCTTAGAGAAATGAGGTAACCAGGATTACTGAATCAGTAACCTTATCAAAAGCAAATTTCGGCTCAGAAATTTCAGGCTGAGAGCATGCAGATATTCAGCACGTTTTTGTTTGTGTTTTTGGCGGTACGCGGGCCCCTCACTGTTGTGGCCTCTCCCTTTGCGGAGCGCAGGCTCCGGACGCGCAGGCTCAGCGGCCATGGCTCAAGGGCCCAGCCGCTCCGCGGCATGTGGGATCCTCCCGGACCGGGGCGCGAACCCGTGTCCCCTGCATCGGCAGGCGGACTCTCAACCACTGCACCACCAGGGAAGCCAGCCCTTCAGCACGTTTTTAATCTAAGCACATTTTTATACTAAGATATAAAATCCTTACATCTTGTATCAACTCACAGACAGGCGCTTTTTCCACACCTGCTGTGGAAGCCAGAGCAGCGTGTGTCCTCCCCTCCATATCCCTGGGACTTGGGAGAGGCCCAGGGAGGGATCTGTGCCTCCTCCAGGGAGTCACAACCCACCGGGCAGCTCCCCAGGCGGGCATCTGCAGCTGTGAATGGGCACAAGCCGAGCTCACGGAGCTGAAGTCTCTTCCTGGGCTTCCTGCCCACCCACCTCCACCAGACTTCCCGTTCCCACAGCAGAGCTTTCTAGTGGACGCTGGCTCTGCCCACCAGGCAGCCAGGGCATGGTGTCCAGACAGGCCCGGTGAGGGCTGTTGACCGACCTCCCAGAAACGCGGGGGATGGCATCAAGAGAGCCCCATCCACAGCTCAGGACCTCTGTCTACCCAGGACAGCCTTGCCTCCTTTTCAGATCTTTCAGGTTAACTCCCACCGTCAGGAAGACTGTAACTCTGGGCTGTAACCAGCATCTGTGATAACATCAGGCAGGCAAGGCGCGGGGCTCCCTCACCCGCTCCCAGTGCGCCGCCCACAGAGTCAGCCGCGTGGCCCGGGGGACTCGCGTGAGCCTCGGCCATTCTGAGGCTGGACCTCTGAATTTATACCCAAGAAGCCAGTGTGAGCTGTCCTTCCTTCACACACCAAAATACTTCAATGTCCTCTGCTAAAATAGTAACTACACTTAAGGCTTTGTCTGTTCTTGAAAGAAGAAAAACTGTATTCCTGTCCTTTCTCAACCACTGTTATATGTGAGACTCACAGTTAACCCTGGAATCCAGCAAATCCAGGTACGTTAAGTTGGCGAGCCTCAAATGAGAACTGCCCTCTGCTATTTCCTTCATCAGTCGGCCACCGGAAAACGCCTTTGCTGCATCAGGTATGAAACGGTTAAACGCCAGGTGAAAGCGTGGTAGTGACCGTTTCTCCTCCAGGGAGCCAGAGCCACATCCTTCCACAGTGGCCCCACGGCGTCCTGCCCTCTCCTGGCGCTCAGAGCCTACACCTCACATTTTGGCCCTAATTTGATTATTTCACTGAGTTTATCAAAGCGTTAGGAGCTCACCCAGATGCCTCAGAAACTGCTAGGGGAAAACACTGCTCTAATTAGTTCTTGGTCTGATGCTAATCTTTCCAAAAAGACAGACATTCCTTCATGGTCCTAGTCTTTTTTTCTAAGTCAACAAGAATTTTTCTGTCTACAGTCCACCCAGACTTGGCTCATGGCAGATCCTCAGTAAAAGTACTGCAAGTTTGCACTTCACCCTATTTGTCTCTACCTAAAAAAGACTGGAGAAGTTAAACTGGCAAGTGTGCAAGCTCTCCCTCTTTTTAAATTTAAAGTCTTTCATTGGCTTAGACTCACAGAGTATTAGCGCTGGAACCATTAGGGAGCATCTGGCGTGCGCGTTCAGTGAGGGGCCTGACGACAGGGGTGGAGCTCAGTGGGAACCCAGCCCTCCTGCTGCGCCCCAGTGGCCTCCTCTGGTAACGGGCAGGGCCCGCGTCCAGGCCGCGCGTGCCCACGGACACCACGCTGGCGTGGTACACCTTCTGAAGGTTTCCATTTCACACAAGGGAGTCAAGACGTAAAATCTGAGCTTTTGAGTCTGAAGAATAAACGTTAAAAACACAGAAACTTTGGTGGTAATTCATCTTGATGCCGGCTTCTGCCCACAAAATTGTGCCCGTTTGTCCTGGGTACTGTCCTGTGATGCGTCCTTCCCTGCTACTCAGGCCTTTCAGAGGTCAGGGGAGGTGCTCCCCGGTGAATTCTGGACTCCTAAGAGGATGGGGGAGGCCCAAACCTCTCCTAACCCCTAACTTACTCTCTCTGTATCTCTTTACACCCGACTCTGTCAAAGGTCAATGGGAAATGTTCAAAAACTCTGATCAACTTCTGAGAAATTATCCTATGGAAACAATTAGAGAGATACATATTTATCTTCATATTTATCTTTCTTCATACATATTTATCTTCTTTTTCAGGAAGGTCACTCCTGGCTTCTGAAAGGTACAATATTCAGTGGAGGTCACTTTGATATGATTCAATACCCTTGAGCTAAACAACACTCAAGTGGCCTAGAAGATTGTTTCTAAAAAAGCATGCAACTTAGCAGTAGATGTATTATAGTAAAGGAGGCCCAGCCCAATGCCAAGCCTTTAAGCAAAGGCAAAGACAATCCAAGACTCCAGGAATGAAGCCCAGGAACCACCTTTCAGCCTGCACAACACATTAACAAAACTAAATGGCGTCTCACCATATTCAATCACTGTGGTACTTTTAAGTAAAAACAAAGTTGCTTTGGAAAGGTCTATTTTAAGAACCACATTCCAGATTGAATCTTATCTTTTAGTAACAAAACAGAATCAGGACCTGGAAATTCTTAGCAGCAGATCGGCAACAAATTTAGGTCTCTTTCAAATGAAAGCTCTTAGACCATTTCCAAGTTGTTGACTCAATGAAGTCAACTAGAAGAAAGCCACATGACATTCTGCTGCACCGAACAGCCCAGGCATCACTCCTCGCTATCATTCTACCAAAGGCCCCAGCAGAAAAGGCAACTTGTGACCCCTCCCACGTCCTGAGGGACCGACGTCATCCCACCAGGACGCCCACAGGGTGAGCCAAGGCTGAGAGGGGCGCGGGCTGCTGGACACCCGCACCGCTCACTTGTGAAGGAGGAAGCAGAGATCTGCATAAACACAAAAACTCCGCATCTTTTCTTACCAAAAAATTCAAGTACATCCTCCACAGTAAGGGGCACTGGCTGCCGTAGTCACTCCGCATCGCATTTTCAAATAGGGCTCTGATCCGATGCGTCAGGCCGGTCTCAGGAATGGTGGCGTAGACCTCTCTACCATCTACCCTGCAAGACAAAAGGCTCATGTAACTCCAAGACAACTTCCCACACCTACGTTGCAGTGGGAAGAGACACGTCAGTGACAGCAGACGTCAGCGACAACTGGACCTGAGCACGTCGGAGGCAGTGCTGCGCCCAGGTCTGGGGACACGGGGGTGCAGGATATGGTATGACGTGGCTCCTCCAGGGCCAGAGGAAGCCCGCGTCCAGGGTGCTGTGGTGTCTCCGCCACACTGGGTCTGCTTAGAAGGCACGCAAACTCCCTGCTTCTCCGTTTTCTAAGGAAAACCTACCCTTTCGTCAGCAGAGTGCAAATTTTACCGTATGGGAAGGAAAGACCTTTCAGTTGAAAGTAGAGTGAATAAAATCCTGATGGAAGAAGTAAAAAACAAGTAAACTGAAATACTATTCTGGACCTCCCTGGTGGCTCCGGGGTTAAGAATCTGCCTGCCCATGCAGGGGACACAGGTTCGATCCCTGGTCCGGGAAGATCCCACGTGCCGTGGAGCCACTAAGCCCTTGCACCACAGCTACTGAGCCTGCGCTCTAGAGCCCACGAGCCACAACTACTGAAGCCTGCACACCTATAGCCTGTGCTCCACAACAAGAGAAGCCACCACAATGAGAAGCCCGCACATTGCAATGAAACTAGAGAAAGACCGTGTGCAGCAACGAAGACCCAACGCAGAAAGAAGGAAGGGAGGGGCTTCCCTGGTGGCGCAGTGGTTGCGCGTCCGCCTGCCGATGCAGGGGAACCGGGTTCGCGCCCCGGTCTGGGAGGATCCCATGTGCCGCGGAGCGGCTGGGCCCGTGGGCCATGGCCGCTGAGCCTGCGCGTCCGGAGCCTGTGCTCCGCAACGGAAGAGGCCACGGCAGGGGGAGGCCCGCATACCACAAAAAAAAAAAAAAAAAAAAAAAGAAGGAAGGGAGGAAGGGAGGGAGGAAGGAAGGAAAAGAAAGGAAGGAAATAAAAGTTAATCATTTATAAAAAAAAAAAAAGAGAAAGAAATACTATTCAGAGGCAATTCTGAACACTTGATTTCTAAGGTCAGAGTGAAGTAACAACAAAGCTTCTGGAAGGAACAATGATGCCTAAGCCAATATGTTCCCAAGCCTGTCGTTTAACCTTCAGATATAAAATACTGTATCAAAAAAAAAAAACATTTAAAACATGACACTGTTATCATCAGTAATAATAACAGAGGCTGGTAATTAGTCTGCACTCTCTTTGTGCCCGGTACTCACCCTTCCCAGCAACCTCCTGAGGTAGGTTCTTTATTCCCATTTTACAGAAGGGGAAACCTACTGGAGACATGAACTGACTTGTCCAAGATCACACAGCTGCTAAGTGGAAGAGCTGGGATTTGACTCCAGATTCCAACTCCAGAGCCTGTGCTCTTCCCCCATGCTTTTACTACACCTTCTCAGACACCTGAAGACCTGGCAGTCACCACTCATGCACCATAAGCAATGCTCAGGGATCCCAAAAAGCACGGCCTAGGGAGACAGCCACAGGAGCCTCTGACGAAAGGTGTTGCTACTTGCAAGTCTCATATTCCTTTTTCACCATGTTTTTCTACAACACAGAGAAACCCCCCGGCAGGCGTTCCAGGCCCGGGCCGCATTCACTTCTGTATTCTGGAGGCCGAGTGGGTGGTGGGAACACGGCAAGCATTGCGTAAAGGTTTCTGGACACACGGACAAGATGCTCTGTAATTACCTCTGCACCGTTTCCACTAGTCTTTTCCTCATTTTCTCAGCTTCAATTGCAAACAACCACGGCTCCAAGGGTTTGGCAGACCTGGTGATCGCATCGAAGAATCTTCTGGTCTTACTGGCACTGTGGGACTTATTCTGAATCTGTACATACGACCTCCAAAGAACCTGGTTGCCCGGATACAACTTTAAAGCCTCCGAGAGAGCCTCTCGCAGAGGCGCCAGAGGGTAGACGGCGACTTTCATGTGGAATCTGAGCAGGCTCGTGTGCATCAGGGTGACGGCCTCGAGGACACCGCTCAGGTTCTGGGGGCTGGCACTGCCCTCCAGGCCAGGGCCCTCTGCGGAAACAGAGATCTTGTGTTTCGCAAATACCTGCTCATATATCCGCACAGCAGCGTCGATCCCTATGGTCAAATACTGGAAGAGCATAAAGCATTTAACCAGGCTAATCAGGCGGCTAAAGGAATCGGCGGGAGCTGGATCGGAGACACAGCTCTCCCCCAAACAGTCCTGCAGCGCGTGTTCATAAGCCTTCCGAGCTTTCAAAATGTGAACGGCCAAGACTTGCCCGGTGTAGGGCCCGTAGGCCCCGTTCTCGGTCAGTCTGGTCAATACATGAATGGCTCGGGCTGAGGCGGCCCCTCTCACGTCCGGCAACAGCTCCACCTCCAGCTCGGCGTAGAGGAGACCGAGCTCACACAGCTCATGGTCCTTCAGTTCTCTGCTCCCTGCTATGCTGAGCGCTGTATCGAAAACTCTTCTGGCGTCCTCTGTGTTGCCGAGCAGCCACTCCAGATGTGCATACTGCTTCCAGAGGCCAAAGTTGTTGCGGTTGTCTGGCTCCTTAAGGAGATTCTTGGCTAGTTTTTTGCAGTTCTTTCCTTGTGATTTTAATCTCTTCTTGTTTTTAGTGTGCAGACACCAAACGACCTAAAGGCAAAAAGAAAAGAATGACTCCAAGTGCTCTGTGATGTTAAAGACATCCCTTTGTACTGTCAACTGCAGAAAGCCACACAAGGTGTCTTCACTGCCTTCCTTTATCACGTGTCTGCTAAACACTTAGGCTCTCTGAGAAACAAATCAGGATTCCACCAGGGCCACAGGAGTCCCAAAGAACACATCTAGGTTTCCATCTGAAACCCGTACAAAGAAGGCTTATATACTCCACACGTTCTTCTCCAAAGACAGATGACCACCAAAGTTTACCAGACACTATTTTAATAATACAGCCTGGTGTGTGCAATCTGCAATTAAAGCATCAGAACTTTGGGTATTATAATTCAATAGTAACCGGTGGCCAGCAGAGGGCAGAGGAGTCAACCCTTGACGAACTTCTAGCAGATAATGAAGAGCAGCATAAGTAAGTAGCTTATTTTATCTATTTTAATAAGCCCCTAAATCCTCTAACCTGGCTTAAGCTTAAGGCTGGTCCTTAACACTAGCTGCTCACATAATCACAGACATCTGGTAATAAAGAGTCAACACAACAAATAGCTCCCGTCACTGATGCGCTGGACTCACTCCCACCTTCCTCCTCTTCCCCGTGGCCCCTCAGAAGGGGCAGCCACACACCCGCTGCCTTTGGGTCCCCGAAGGAGGAGGTGCTGTGGCCCAGAGCCCTGAAGAACACCAAGAGCCTGGCCATCCCACTGACAAACAGCGACGGGAAACGAGGTCCTCACACGGGAAGAGAAAGCCGGAGTTACCTTTGCAATCTCGTACCGTAACCAGGAGAAGCAGAGCTGAGACCTCTCCTTGCCTGAAAACAAAGGCATCACGAGGTGGAAGATGCTGCGGATGAACTCCTCGCCCTCTCGACTGTGACCCCTGGTCCAGTGCCGGCAACCCAGCTGGTCCGTGCGTCCGACACAGCTGACGCCGGAAAATGAAAGGCTGAGAAAAGTCAAGGGCTTTTCATCATAAAGTCCATTGTCAAAGATGCTGTTCTCATCCATGGCCAGATAGAGGCAGGAGGCCGGAGGGCTGAAGCCGGAAGGCACACCCAAGAACTGCAGAAAGGCTGCAATCAGCCGAAACTGAAGATCCGGGCTGGAAAGTCGGATCAGAGACTGTCCAATATCATCAAACAACACCTGCAATGAAGACAAAATCAAGTGACCGAATGCAACAAACAAAGAAGCCTTCACAATTTTTTCCACAATTCTTTTTATAGGGATATACCTACGAGTCAACATTATTCAAATTAAATTTTAAACAGACAGGAGCTAGGTTGTCTGCAAGACGCAAAAAAGCTAGAGGCCTCCCAAGGCAAGCTGAGGGCGGGAGGGTGAGTGCCAAGGGTTCTGCAGCACCGGCAGCATCTCACACTTCCTGGGAATCCTCCACAGGAGGGGACACCAAAGCAGAAACTTTCAAGGTCTCCTAACAGATTCACAGGAAATCTAAAATCACATTCACTTCTTTTTTTTTTTTTTTTTTTACATTCACTTCTGAGAACACACAAAATTGCTTTTGTAGTTACTGTGATAAGTTACAATTGTGAAAGATTTTTATTTTAAGATAGAAGAACTTTACTACTTTGTAGTTTCTTTGTACAAAATTGCTTCAGGAAATGAAAAATATGCTCAAAAATACACAAACAGCAGCACAGTAAAAAGGAAACTGCAGGAGCAATGGACCATGCTGAAAGCAATTATAAGAGCCTAATATTGACTGTAACTGTAGCTGACTTCACGTAATAACTTTAAAATGTAAGGCCACGGGGACTACACTGTGTCTCAGGTCCTGCTTATCTGACTGGTCTCTGTGGCCCTCAGCAAAGAGGAAATCAAAACACGAGCACAATAAAAGTGGATTACCTGGGACTCAGCTCATCAAAACCATCAACTAATCAGAAAGCTTTTTCTTCTCCAGGCTTTGACTAGAGAAAAAAATCTAAGAAATTGCTCGCGGCAGTAGTTTGCTCCAGAAATGAGCTTCCGGGAAACCGCCAAAATGCTGAGCCTTGAGAACTAACTTCTGAAGGGTGACCATGAACTCTGTAAAGCCATCAAACACGGAAGACCGACCAGACCGACCGAGCCCACCCACCCTGCCTGAACACTTCAGCTCGGCGGGGTGGGGACCTCGCCGCAGGAGCTGCCATTCCCCCGGACGCTGGCCCTCCCCCCTGCCCAGAGGCCACCTCCGTCCTTCCTCCCAGTGCTGTTTTCTCAGTCTGGCCGCCCCATCCGCCACTCCTCGAACATCGCCGGCCCTCTGTTGCCTTCCCCCATGCTGATCGCTCTGCCTGGAGCCGAAGCTCTGGCATCAAATAAATACTCTCAACATCCAGGACTATAAACTGAGCGCTCACCACTGGGCAAGCTTCGTCCAGGCACTGGTGACGCAGCAGTGACGGAAACAGGAAGAGTCTCCACTCTCACGGCACGTGATTTGTAGGGAGCAAGCAGGTCAAAGCTCAGGAGCCTTTGCTGCTGTAAAACCTCTCAGACTGTACTTGTGACCTGTCGCGTGCCCAGCAGCACACAGTAGACCCTTGAACAGCACGGGTTTGAACTGGGCGGGTCCACTTACACACGGATTTTTTCACTAAACATGTCCCACAGGACCCCGTGACCCGTGGCTGGTTGAATCGCAGCTGTGGAACCGCGGATGCGGAGGGCTGACTGCAAAGTTATACTCGGATTTTCAATTGCTCGGGGGAGTCGATGCCCCTAACCCCCTCATTGTTTAAGGGTCGACTGTAGTTGGTATCTTGTCAAAGTGGCTCAATTCCAGATATCAAAATAGAATCTCGGGCTTCCCTGGTGGCGCAGTGGTTGAGAGTCCGCCTGCCGATGCAGGGGACGCGGGTTCGTGCCCCGGTCCGGGAGGATCCCACATGCCGCGGAGCGGCCGGGCCCGTGAGCCATGGCCGCTGGGCCTGCGCGTCCGGAGCCTGTGCTCCGCAACGGGAGAGGCCACAACAGTGAGAGGCCCACGTACCACAAAAACAAAAACAAAAACAAAAAACAAAAAACAATCTCTTCCTTTCGTTTAATGTAAAACTTCCAAAGCTGCTGGCCACTGGGCACAGAGTAGCAGATGCCAAGCCACGCAACAGCCGTGAGGGACGTAACCTGAGTGCCTGGCGAGCACAGGCGCCCAATAGATGCTACTTCCTCCCCAGCAAGACGAGCTGGACAACCCACCGTCCCAACACGGCCTCTACACTACTGTCCCTCTTGTCTTCCGGAGTCACACCCACCCACCCATCTTTAAGGATCCAAGAGGAGGGTGGGGAAGGTGGACACAGTTAAAGAATCTAGGACAGTGACTCCACGCTTTTAAACCCTGAGCCCCCAGGCTTCCGTGTGAAAAATTAACTGAACAACCTGGAAGACAATCTCCAGAGGGGTGACCACCAGAGCCGACCCTCCTCCTCGGGGACAAGAACTATCAGGTTGAGGGCCTCGATGCTCCCCCATCACTAGCAGCCAGCGAAACTCTCCCCGATTTCCGGGAAAGAGGGAAGTTTCCGTGGGCAGGAGCAGGCTAGAATCTCCCAGGCCAGGCAGGTGCCCAGAGAGCCTGGCAGACTCCTTCCGGGGAACCAAAACCCAACGGGAGAGGGGGGAGAGCAAAGACCCCACGGGGGGGGTGGCGCTCACCTGCCTCTCTGGGTCCTCACAGTCTTCCTCCGCCTGCTTCTTGGTCTTCTCAGGGCGCCACGGCCGCCAGTGTCTGTGGTCTCGGGACCGCTCAGCAGCAAGCCAGATCTGCCACCTGGGCAGAGTCTTATCTTTAATTTCCTGGTCCTCGTCTTCTGGTTCATCATCGTCATCATCTAGGCAAGAATCAAACTTCTAGCACACCTAACCAGCAAATAAAGCCACCATCAACACTTAAATCTACCTGCGTGTGCCAGCTACAGGGGTGGGCACCTGGAAGGCCAAGGTAAGACCCAGGCCCAGCCTTCTGGGACACTCAGTGGCATTTACAGACTCTCCCATAATCACTCAGGTTCCCAGAAAAAAACGGCAGGTTAGCCGATGAAATCAGATGACTGTTAATGCTATCACAGCAATTAAAATCGGAAGGACACATATTTAGGACAGCGCTGCCCAGCAGAACTTTCTGTGATGCCGAAAGTGTTCCAATTCTGTGCTGAGTAATATGACAGCTACCAGCTACAAGTGACTTACTGGGCACTTGAAATGTAGCTGGTAGAATAACTGAATTTTAAATTTTATATCATTTTAACTAATTTTAATTAAAATAGCCACGTGTCACTAGTGGCTACTGTACTGTACAACACACTTCTCGAATGCTAAATGACATTTAATGAGAGCACTGCTTTAGATTTTCTTAAGCCATCAGAATTTTTAGCCAGTGGCCCTATGATTATGACACATGTTCACTTTTTTTTTTTTTTAAAAAGAAGCAAGTCAAGATATCCTATACATTATTTCACTTTGTTTCCTAACTCTGAACATGCAGAATAGGAAAGGAAAAAAGTCTGAGTCTTCTGTAAAGTTCAATATTTAAAAATAAACAAACAGAGTATGTAAAATGGTGCAGCCACCCAGAAAACAGTGTGGCAGTTTCCTATGAAACTAACATGCACTTATCATAAGACCCAGAAATTGTATTCCTGGTGCTGATCCCAGAAAAATGAAAACCTATGTTCACACAAAAACCTATACATTAATGCCCACAGCAGTTTTATTCATAATAGCCAAAAACTGGCAACAATCCAAATGTCCTACGGAAGGTGAATAGAGAAACTGTGGTACATCTATGCCATGGGCACCACTAAGCAATAAATATGAAGAAACTGCTGACACATGCAACAGTATGGACGGATCTCAGGGGAATTCTGCTAAGTGAGAAAAAGCCAATCTTAAAAAGTTACACAGAAAACAACTGTTAGTGAGGATGTGAAGAAACTGGAACCCTCGTGCATTGGTGGTGGGGATGTAAAATGGTGCAGCTGATGTGGAAAATAGTATGATGGATCCTCAAAAAATTAAACATAGAACTACCATATGATCTGGCAATTCCACTTCTGGGTATATACCCCAGAGAACTGAAAGCAGGGACTCAAACAGGTATTTGTGTATCCACGTTCATAGCAGTATTATTCACAACTGCCAAAAGGTGAAGCAATCCAAGTGTCCATCCATAGATGGAGAGAGAAATAAAATGTGGTGTATACATACAATGGAAAATTATTCAGCCTGAAAAAGCAAAGAAATATTGACACATGCTTCATACTGTATGAACCTTGAAGACATCATACTAAGTGAAATAAGCAATCACAAAACAACAAATATTGAATGATTCCACTTATATGACATTCTTAAAGTAGTCAAATTCATAGAGACAGAAAGTAGAGTGGTAGCTGTCAGGGGCTAGGGACAGAGGAGAGGAATGGAGAGTTAATACTTAATGGGTATAGAGTTGCAGCTGGAGAAGATGAAAAAGTTGAGGAGATGGATAGAGGTGATGATGGTCACACAAGTGTCTGAATGTAATTAATGTCACTGAACTGTACACTTAAAAATAGTTAAGATGGTAAATTTTATGTGTGTTTTACAATAAAAAATATTGAAAAGTTACATGCCATATGATCCCATTTAATATAAACATAGGTGAAATAACACAGTAATATAATAATAGACATGGAGAACAGATCAGTGGTAGGAGTAGGGGGGAGTGGGGAGGAGGTGTGGCAAGAAAGGTACAGCATAGGGGGCCTTGTGGCGATGCAGTGGTTCTGTATCTTGATTGTGGTTACGTGAAGCTGCACATGTGGTAAAACCGTAAAGTAGGAAACAAACACAGGCAAAGACGAGTGCCTGTCAAACCAGTGAAATCTGAATAAACTCTGTGGATTGTACCAGCATCGATTTCCTGGCTGTGCTATTGTCTGCAGCACTATCACTGGGGGAGCTGGGTGAAGGGTGCACAAAACCTCCCTGTGTATTTTTTTTCCCAACTTCTTGTGAGTCTATAAGTATTTCAAAATAAATAACAAACAAGCAAAAATCTCAAAAAATCGAAATGCATGATACGTGTACCAGCATTTTAAACCCAATATTCTACCAAATGCTCTTCTGAATTCCTCAAAGAAGAAAACAAATTTAACTATTTATCACCTTCTTCTAAAGGTCTACCTTTGAAGTAATCCTTTAATCATGCTGAGAATCTTACTATAAGAGAAATTACCCCTGTGAGTTACACATCAGACTTAGATACCAGAATTTATTACATCAGTAATTCAAAAAGTTACATGGTTGTGGACAGATGTATATATGTAACAATCACAGCCTAACAGGAAGTGAGGGTAAGCAAGAAGAAATAAGTTGTAATGTATGAAGAAGTACTTCAGAATCAATGAGAAACACCAGCCACTCTCTAAATGCCAACCCTGTCGTGATGAACCAAAAACTTAAAAATAAAACAAAACCAAAAACTAGTTTTCTGAAAACAAGAATCTTTCAACCTTTCTCCTGACGTTGCTGGGGTTTTGCGTACTCCCATTATATTCATTAGAAAGAAATTCACTGAATTCAGTAGAAGATTCTCTATGATGGAAATTTTGCAGGAATATTAGCACCAACACATGCCCCTAACTTGATACTAAAAATCAAGTTTCAACACTGGGGTTACCCTTCTGAGAAAATTAACTTTACATCTGGTTATGAGTGACAATTAGACATGTGGACATTTATCAGAGAAGTAATGTTAACTTGGTCTCTGGACACTGCTATGAGAATTCTATCCTCATAGAACTGCAGAATATGGTAAACTTTAGAACATACATACCATGCAGTCTAAGAGTCTTGCTCATTCACAAAACATAGAAACAAACAAAAACAAGCTGAAAACACAGAACCATGCTGAGTTGGTCACTCAGAGCAAGAAGATTTTTTACCCAAAGACCTATTTTCATAACTTCATGTGGTCTTGCAGACTCAGTGGCTAAAAGTGCAACACCTACTTCCATTTTTCCCTGCAGGTTATTGTTTTCATATATGAAACCACTGAGGTCCGCCTGAAGAACAGTTCCAGTTCTTTTAAGAAAGGACGCTCAAGAGAAGTCAAAAGAGCTGAGCCTTTGACAGCCCAGGTGAGGCACGACCATCACCAGACGGCGCTGCCCAGAGCAGAGTCACCCCAAATACCTGATGGTCCCCCCACACAACCTGCCTTAGTGGAGGCAGGGATGCCACCTGGCCTGGAGCTCTGCGCGGCCATGCAGACCTTAGCTAATCCAAAGCTTCCATGCCGCGGATGAAGAAACCAAGGCCCAGAAAGGTCACACCTGTGAGAAGAGGCTGGCCGAGTCTGGGCTCTCTCCCCCTCACACTTTCAACAAAACCAGAAAGTGAAGCAATTCCTGAATAGCTGGGAGCTGCACTGTCCAATTCAGTAGCCATAGTATGAGGCTATCAAGCACCTGAAAGTGGCTGGTCTGAACTGAGATGTGCTATAAGTATAAAATATACACGAGATGTCAAAGTCTTTATATGGAAAAAAAAGGCGGCAAAATATCTCATTAATTTGTTTAAATTGATTACATGTTGAAATGTTAATGTTCTGATATACTAGGTTAAACAAAATACATTATCAAAATTAATTTCACCTCTTTCTTTTCACTTTTTTAACGTGACTACCAGAAAATGTGAAGTTACATATGTGACGAATTATATTTCTGTTGGTCAATGCTGTCTTGAAGAGTAAAAATCTGGAAAATACTTTGGAGTCACTTAGAATGACTACTGTATAAATGCTAGTTAATAATTATTTTATAGTATTCCTAAAAAGGCAAGTATTTTTCAAATAATCTGTTGGTCTGTACATTGCCAAGAAAACAAAAAGACAGCCTTAAACACACACAAAAATGGGAGGAGGGAGAGCAGGGGAGTAGTAACAAAATTACTAATCAGAAGCAACCTACAAAAGGAAAAATGAAAATTACTTCCTCTGGAAAGAAATTCAACCCTCAGAGTGTATGGACTAAAGGAGGGGACTGCAGTCAACTGCTTTAAAATCTCTAAAGGGAAGAAAGAGTCTTTTCTCCCAGGTCAGTTACTTCATGTGTTTTTGACACTTTGGTGTTTGTACAGTGTTCTTAAGCTACTGATAAATAGCTCACACCTACAAACAAATAACCCGTGAAGATGTGAAGACAAATTCTGGAAGGAAAAGGCGGAGCATCTCGACTGAGAGGCGCCTTACCTGGGCTGACGACCACCCAGCCGCCCCGCTCCTGCTGCTGCATCCACGCTCTCCAGCCTCGGGCGCCCTTCTCCCCGGCCCTGGGCTCTCCACTGTCCCAAAAGGGCTCAAAGAATTCGACCTGTTCAGGTTTAAAATACAGAGGTTAGCCTACCTTGTACAGAACTGCTAAGTCACGGGGCAAAACCAGTGCCGACCGGCATAAGAGGGGCTTATGATTCTTGAAATCTTGCCTGTCATCAGTCTTGGGAGTAGATATACGATACACAAAACAGAAAAAATAATTAGTGTGACAGGCAGCCACCAAGAGAGGCCGCCGTGGCCCTCCCCTGCCTTGAGGTATTCACACCCTTGAGTGTGGGCTGGGCCCAGCGGCTTCTCGTAACAAACAGAATATGGCACAAGGTGATGGGACGACACCTCTGAGGTTAGTTACAGAAAGAGCGGCCAAGCCCACCAAGAGGGCCCTGCAGCTGGGTGGGAGAGGGACGAGTTGCCGGTTCTGACCCTGGGAGGCCAGTCTGACCAGGGACAGTGGCACTGCCAGTTCCCTGAATGCCACTGGGCCCCCTAGCTGAATCCTGAAGTCATGTTGCTTTCAAGACCTTTGGAGGGGAAGGAGATTCAGTCTTTTTTTTTTTTTAATAGAATTATAGTTGATTTACAATATTATATTACCAAAGTTTCAACAGGACAGACTGTGAGCTCTTGAGGTCAGGACCACATCTCAATTACAGTAAATTCCCAGCACCTGGCACTGTGCCCAACACACAGGAGGGACTCAATAAATGTTTGCTGGGAGACAGCTGAACATGGCCGGCAACCAGTAAACAAACAGGCCTGCAGGGTAAAGCCTGGCCCCTCCCTCAGTCATCTGGCCACCAGGCCTGCAGCGTGTGGGGGCAGTTTGGAGGCAGCAATTCCCTATGGAACAAACGTGAACACTTCCATGAACAGGAAACTGAACATGTCATCACCTGGCAATCAGGACTTTGAAAGGTGGCCAGTAGGGACTTCCCTGGTGGTGCAGTGGTTAAGACTCTGCGCTCCCAATGCAGGGGCCTGGATTCGATCCCTGGTCAGGGAACTAGATCTCACATGCCACAACTAAGATTGCATGCCACAACTAAGGAGCCCGTGAGCTACAGCTAAAGGAGCTGGCAAGCCGCAACTAAGGCGACCCGGTGCAACCAAATAAATAGATAAATATTTTTTTAAAAAAGGGAGCCAGTAACCTGTTCAATGAAAGCTTTTGCCAAGAAACCTCTTGAAGAAGAACAAGCAGGCTTCAAAGGACAGGAGCAGCAGGATGACGCAGCCTGAGCCCCAGTCTGCATCCAGGAGAGCCACAGGGGGCCAGGCCCTGTGCTCCGAGTGCAGGCAGCCACCTCGGCAAGGGGAACCGGGAGGACTACACTCCCTCTTTACAGGATCTGCTCTTATAAAAGGGATGGCAGAAGTGCAGTCAAGAAAAAGAAGGTTTGTTTGTTTTTTAAGTGTGATGAACGGTTATAACCAATTCATTTATTCCACAGAAACACAGACCAGTAACCCCAGACTCTGCCTGTTTTCTGTTGTACTACTCTGTTTATGGTTAACAATGTCTCTCGGTTACAAAGGTACAGAATGTCATTAAACAAAAGCTTCAAAGTTGTCACACACACGCTTTGAAATTACAGACCTCTTATTCACTGGGTGCCCACCACCTTCAGCTCTGTGCCAACAAGCACTGGTCCCAACCGTGTGCTGGGAACACGTATTAAGTTGAGGTGTGGTCATGCCCTCAAGAGTATTTAAAGCCTCAAGTGCGTGGGCCAGTCCTGGGTGATGCTTCTGTCCTGGGCAGCGCCCCCCAAGCCCATCAGCAACTGCTCCCACCCCAGAGGGTGTCAGCAAAGGGGTGGGGGTGAGGGCAATTCTGATCCTGACCCCCAGCACACACCCCAGGCTCCGCAGAGAGGCTAAGAACCACTTCTGCGGCACAGCAGGTTCTTCAAACAGCAAAATGTGTCTTAAAAAACTGTGTTATCTGGCTTATTATACTAATAATCAGTTATACCAATACTAACCAATATTCTTTAACCCAATTTTGTCTAGGAAAAAAAGGTTAAAAATAAGGATGATAAAAAGTCTTTACAGGCAGTTCATGAAAGCTCCACAAGATGGAGACCGTAGCCTGTCATGAAAGACCTTTGAAAGTTCACCATAAATTCAGATGTCCAATCCATCTCCCATCAGACCCTCTTTGCTGAGTAGAAAACTGAGTTTTCTTGAGTGGAAAAAGGGAAAAGAAGGTTTTCTTATTTGGATAGCTCTACGGTAAGTTTTTTTTATTGCTTCACATCACAAATATTGGCAATGTTCACTCCTCTTCTAAATGGCTAACACCCCCCCCAGCCCTACCCGCCCCCAGTTAGGATCGGTGTTGACAAAGCACCAACATGTAATTTCACTTGCAACTCCAGCAAAGATTTTAGGTGGTGGAAAGGTTAACCAGGGGAGACACACGAGACCCAGATTAGAATGCACAGAGGCAGGAGAGAGGACTACAGTTTAAAGGGCATGACAACTGCCTGCCTGGAGGGTGGGGGCAACTAGCATTTAAACACGGGCAGTAAGTAAGGGGAAAAAAAGGAATGTAAGTGAGTCTTTATATTTGGGGAGGTGGAGGGATCGTCTTTCCTCTCTCCATGTTTCACTCCTGTCTCATTATGGAATTTTCCTTGGATTGCCAGAATATTTCTGAGGAACAATCCTCAACAGGACTGATGTAAAGGAGGATATAAATATTTTGAAAACACGACCACCACCTCCCATTATCCACACACCCCCACGAAAGAGGGAGAGGGGGAGGGAGAGAGATGGAGACGGGGGGCGGGGGACTCAAGCAGGACTTGCACCTGTCCTTTGGTAGGCAGGTCTTTCACACTGTCGGGTTTGAAGAAGGTGAAGTCAACCAGGGCCTGGAACAGAGAGACGGCCTTCTCGGAGTGACCAGCCTGCCGCAGAAAGTGGCACTGCTGAAGAAAGAGGGCTGCAGGCAGGGAGAGCAAAGGGGAAGAACACTGGTTAACACCCAAAAAGAGAGAGAACATAACTCCTACAAACATGCAGTTCAACACCCAGAACATCTTTTCCCTGAAATTAGTGACTTAATATTTTCAAAGCTGTGAGACATACATGTTCTGATTTTAAAGGACTCAAATAGTACTGCAATGAAAGTACATTCTCATTTTTATGTGAAACTATCACAGAGTACGAATAGTAACAATAAAATAAGGCAAGAGGATGGTCTGAATATTGGTTATCAGATACTCAAAGCTCATTAATACGAGAAAAATTCTAGGAAAAGGATGGCGTCGCAGATTTTTTATCAGAAAGCAAAGATCTGTACTCAACTGATCACTAGATGGCATTATTCACCAGCAATTTTCATTGTGTACTCAGTCCGCTGTAAACAAATCACAGTTCCATGTTTGAAAATTTCAGTTCATTTTAACTGTGGTACAATTCCATCTACTAAATACCATTAGGCTATTTGAGCTCATCACAAAGGATATCAAACATGAGACTCTTTAAGTCAGTGGAGTAAATGCTTATTATTTCTAGAGCAATATAGTTCTATCTTTAGAAATTAGTAGCACTATTCCATAGCAGGGATTTGATCAAATAAACGCCTGCTACATGCCGGACACTGAGCTAGACTCACCATATATTATCTCAGCTGACATGCGCAACAATCAGGTAAAGCAGGTATTGTACTATTGCTGCTGAGGGAGAAACTAGAGCTCAAACAGGTTAAGGAACCTATCCAAGGTCACACCAGAACCTATGAAGGGCAAACTCAGGATTCAAGTCAAGACTGATACTCTCCAGCTCCTGCATAAAATGCAGTCTCCCGTGTCTCATTACTGGACAAAATTTATATTCTAGTCTCCTTCAGGACCTGCCAAAAATGGCAACAGTATAATAATACCAAAAACCTGTATCTATCAGTGATTTCCAGCCAGTCAGGGCATCCCACAAACAGCAGTGCCTCAGACCCTATAATGGGTCAGATGAGCAGTGCAGGCATCTCAACAGATAAGGCCACCAACAGCCAAAGCAGTTAAGAGACTTGACTACATTTACCTGATTAATAAGTAGAAAAGTTGGAACTTATAGTCTGGTGATATTTTCCAAACCCTACTGGCTCTAATGCCCCCCCACCAAGAAGTTGGAGGGGGAAAACCTGTTATCAAAAGGAGTCATAATACCTTTTTTAAAAATCAGTTTTATCGATTTAGACATTCCTAAAATAAACCAAAAATAAATCTTCATTTTCAACTTAGCCAAAAGAAAGTACAGCTCCTCCCGCGGAAGAGGATCTGGTCATCATCTCCTTACCAAACATGGCCTCCTCAGTGCCAGGCAGCTCAGGGTGAGACAAGATGCTGCCGTCCTTAACAGCAGACAAAGTACTCAAGCATTTTCCATAAAGACTCTGAATTTTTGATATGGAAAAGGTGCTAAACTGGCTCTGGCAAAATAAAAGGTATTTCTGCCAAAGGGCTGTATTGTTGGGATGTAAAAATATCAGTTTCTGCCACTCTTTGACCAGAGTGGAGGGCTCCCAGAACTCGGCGCAGAGCTGCAGCTTGGCAAGTTTCAGATCCACGCTGCTCGGGTTGCTTTCCACGGCCCGTTCCAGAATGGCCAGCTTCTTCTCCAGAACCAGCCTCAGGGACCGCTTCTGCTTTTCCTGCTCTCCTTCCTCGATGGCGTACAGGCCCGGACTTCTCATGACCTCGTCCTCGACAACAAAAACACCAATTTACAAATGCAAATGGAAGTGGGGGACCCTCAGGATTTCCAGGCTGCTTGTAGAGTGACTTAAGAGCCCCAAAGCGTTTCTCACCTCTCAAAATGAATTGTTATTCAGACATGTTTGATCTTGTGTTTAGTTCACCTAATTTACCTATCCACTCTCTGTCATTTTAAACTTAGATTTATGTATCAATAACTAGCATGCAATGTCTTGAAAACCTTTTCTGAAGAGCCAGTTTTACCAATAACACAGCCAAATGTAGGACAAATATGATAATTATATAAGTGGTTCAAAAAGCTAAGTGGGACACAGACAAATCCATGTGTTCCAGAAGGGGAGCACATAGCTCTAACTGCGTCATTCCACGGGCAGCCCCTCTTGGCAATTCTGTGCACTTCGCATGTTCTGTCTGTATTTCAGGAACGCCTCCCCCTGCCTGGTTGGCATCTACTGTTCTTTCACGATTCTGTTCAAGTTTCACCATCCCTTGGAAGCCATTTCTTACTCCCTAGTGGCAAGTCACCCCCTCATTCCATCCCCCAATTAGATGTTATAGCATTTATTACCCCAGATCGCATTTATCTTTCCTCACTGGGCTTTGAGTAAACTCAAGGCAAGGGGTGAATTCTAGTTATCTTTAGAGGCCCGGCACCAGGGCTCCTCCTAGGAGCTCAAAAATCACTGCAGAGTAAATCAGTGCCCCAAATTAAGACCGTCATTCTAAGGTAAGAGAACTGGGACAGCGATACTTACCTGAAAAGCAACAAATGCCATCCACAGCTGAATATCTCGAGGATTCTCCCAAACCCTCCTGTTAAACTCCTCCACCTTGGCCTTGAGAAGCACGTTCTCTCTGTCGGGCTGTGAACCGGGCTGCTTGGATTCCTGCTCTGAAGGACCCCGGCCTTGTAACCACTGCGTGGTGGCTTCATCATAAATCCCCAGAGGGTTCAACCAGCTTGTAACAGGGGAAACCACATCCTCTGCACCCTTCACTGGGATAAATGAGATCGACTCCGATGAGGGAGGTTCAGTTTTACTGCTAATGGCAACTCCGTTAATGCTCATTAATCCCACACTCTTCTTTGTAAAGTAGCGCTCGACATGCTTGTGTGACCGCTTCTTTTCTGTGGAAGTCCCCTCCCAAGATATACACTGCTTCTTAGGGTTAATGCCAAGGCAGGAGTCTCCTTTCCTCTTGTATCTTATATTTGAAAAAGAAAACAAATTACTGAGAGAACATGTGCCCTGGATCCAAATGACTGAAGGCCCAGCAGACACACTCTTGTTCTGAAAGTTAATTGCATACATTCAAATTCACCTTCCCTTCAAATTGCTTCTATTTAGAGAAGTATGAGGATTAGCTGTTAACTTTTTCTGCCTGTTTGACTTATTCCTCTAACATGACTCTTTGTTTAGGTCTCATGAATTTAAGATCATGCCTGTCTTCCAGGTCTTAGTAACTTATATTCTCCTGCAGCTTTGTACAGCACTGTCCCATACATTATGTCATTTGAACATCACAATCATGTGTGACAGGCAAGGCGGAAATCATCTCCTCTTTTACACCATTCCTACATGAGGACGCTGAGACCTCAGGTGACGCTAGGTCATCTGTCTCCTAGACCAGTCCCTTTTTCTCAGTACTACCCTGTGTCCCTACTTAAGATAACAGAGAGGTCTCAGATTCTTTTTTTAATCCTGAAACAAAGTATGTCAAATAAAATTACATTTGGCTATTTTCTACTCTACAGGAAAAGAGGCTGGGTTCTGAAATGCTTTTATGGATCATGTAGGCGTCCCCAGAGTTAAACACAAGACTACTGAATATGTGCACAAAAGCTAAGGAAAACTGTGCACACTTTTCTGTATGTATGTTATACAAACAACCCAATTAAAAAATGGGCAAAAGATCCGAACAGAAATGTCACAAAAGATATGAATGACCAATAAGCACATAAAGTGGTCAACATCATTAGTCATCAAGGAAAAGCAATTAAAACCACAGTGAGATACAACATTTTAGCGGTCTGGTGGGCCACCAGACAGCTAAAATTAAAGGACTGACAATACCAAATGTTGGCAAATGATCTGTGGAGTAACCAGGACTCTCATAGCTGTTGGTGGGAATGTAAACTGGTACAATCACTTTGGGAAAAGGTCTGGCAGTTTCTTAAAAAAACTAAACACAGACCTTACCCTATGACCTAGCAATTCTATTCCTAGGTATTTACCCAAGAAAAAGGAAACCATATGTCTACACAAAGAGCTGTGCACAAATGTTCTCAGCAGCTTTATTCGTAACAGCCAAATACTGGAAAAAGTCCAGGTGTCCATCAATAGAAGAATGGATAAACAAATGGTGGTATGGCCATTGATGGAATACTCCCACCAGGAAAGAGGAACAAACTACCGATAAATGCCACAGCATGGATGAAACTCAAAAACATTATGCCGAGTGAAAGGAGCCAGACACAATGGAGCACATACTATATGATTCCATTTATATGAAATTCTAGAATAGACCATACTAATTGATGGTGGAAAAAAATTAGAATGGTAACCTTCTCTAGGGAGATGGGGTGTGGACTGAGTGGAAAGGAGCCTGGGGAAACTTCTTGGGGTCATAGTAATGCCCTCTATTTTCATAGGTGTCTGGGTTACACAGGTATATGCATTTGTCAAAACTCAGCAAATAAAGACGTGGATTATTACACTGTAAGTAAATCTTAAATCAAAAGAAAAAAATAAGCAAATCTTGAACTCTAGCTAATGATATGCACATTGAAGTATTTAGGGGGCAGTGTATTGATTTCTGCAATTTACTCTGAAACGCATCCAAAAATTAAGATGGGTGGGTAGACAGGCGAATGGACACGTATGTGACAAGGCAAGCGCAGAAACATTAATGGTAGAACGTAGGGCATGGTTATATGAGTGCTCACTGTAAAATTCTTTCGACTTCGGCTGTATTTTTTAATTTTGTCACAATAAAATGCTGTGGAGAGAAAAAAGCAAGAGAGAGGGGCTGCCATCTTCTGTCAACTCCCAGAGAGCTTCTCTTCCACCTCATCCTGGTCCAGCTCCATCACCTCCTTTCCTTCCTCACTGTCAACAGAGACCTGAGAAGCTCTCTGCTTGCCTGTGCCTCCCTCACTGCTCCATTGTGGTGAATTCCACTTTGGGGGAATAGTTTCTCTCACACACACACGTTTTCTCTCAAACCCTTTCTCTTTATCCTCTCTCCCAGTTCCTCCTGGATTACCTCTGGATAATCTCTCTCCTTTCCACTTATGAGTCAAACAACTTTAGCAAAGGGGTGATGAGATAAAATAGGCTAAAATAGCTCTATATAAGCCTTTCATCCCCTAAGAAACAAATTTTAAGTTAAAAACTAGTTTTGTTTTCCTTAATTACTATTTTCTTTTATTTTCACTAAAAATGAACAATATTTTAGATATTCAATCTCTTAAAGAATGTTTTCTGACTTTAAAACTGCATTTTGTAAAACTGATTTTAATAGCTTCCTTTTATAACAAATTTGATGAAAATGATAAAGGAGAGAAAAGAATGCTACTGGCCTACATTATTAAGTATCAACTTTCAGATAATGTGCAAATGCATATATTCATATATATACATACACACATACTTTTTTTTTTTTTTTTTTTTTTTTTTTGTGGTATGCGGGCCTCCCTCTGCTGTGGCCTCTCCCGTTGCGGAGCACAGGCCCCGGACGTGCAGGCTCAGCGGCCATGGCTCACGGGCCCAGCC
>NC_041224.1:169312761-169326084 GCF_002837175.3 Physeter macrocephalus
TTCCCCTGCATCGGCAGGCGGACGCGCAACCACTGCGCCACCAGGGAAGCCCTTTTTTTTTTTTTTTTTTTTTGGTGCACATACTTTTTAAAAATAGCTGATATATAGCTTCAGGCTTTCCTCCCTACTTTTAAGCATTTCCCCATACCATTAGTTTTAGAAAATACAATTTTTATTGGCTTCAAACTGTTTCATTGGAAGAGTGTGTCATAATTTATTTAACCATTTCCCTACTGTTGGTTCTATACAATTTATCACTTATCACAGAACCTTAACAATTGGACAGGACCTAGGATTAATGCAATAGTTCCCCAAATAAAGGCACTTTTCCTATAAAATCCTTACCAAATAATCAGCTAGTCTTCACTTGAATAATTCCAGAGGTAGGGACCCCCACTTTGTTTGGAGGTTCAGTGAATGATATCACATGTATCTAATTTAAATAAATTCAGATACAGGCACTTAGTCACCCCCCCCCAAAAAAAAGAGAGAGAGAGAAAAAGAAAGAAAGAGTGAAAGAAATGAAAAGAAAAGAAAGAGCGAAAGAGCTTGGGAAGAGAATATGTTTAAATCAAACACCCAGTTCTGCCCTGAATCCACTCAGTGGGTCTGAGCCCCAGAGTAAGCTGGGCTGGGAAATATGAATTTGCCTTTCCTTTGGCGAATTCAATTCACACATGCCTTCTCAGTGTCTGACTGCCTAGGTCCAAATTCCAACTCCACCATTTACTAGCTGGGTGACCATGATCAAGTTTTAAGAAACAAACAAACAGTGCCTCAGTTTCCTTGTCTGTAAAACAGGGATAATAACAGTACCTTATGTCAGAGAATTACTAGGATGATCAAAAACGTTTATATATGTAAAGTCCTGGGACTTCCCTGGTGGCGCAGTGGTTAAGAATCCGTCTGCCAATGCAGGGGACATGGGTTCAATCCCTGGTCAGGGAATTAGATCCCACATGCTGCGGAGCAACTAAGCCTGTGTGCCACAACTACTGAGCCTGTGCTCTAGAGCCCGCAAGCCACAACTACTGAGCCCACGCACCACAACCGCTGAAGCCCGCATGCCTAGAGCCCGTGCTCTGCAACAAGAGAAGCCACCGCAATGAGAAACCTGTGCACCGCAACGAAGAGTCGCCCCCGCTCGCTGCAACTAGAGAAAGCCCACACGCAGCAACGAAGACCCAACGCAACCAAAAATAACTAAATAAATAAATAGGAAAAAAATTAAATTATATATGTAAAGTCCTTAGCCATACAGTAAGGACTAGATAAGTTTAAATTATTATTATTATTTCATACAACTTGGCTCCTAAACTTAAGCCAATTATTTCATCTGGTATATAGCCAAAGAAACAATAATCTCTTCCAAAAATGGAGAAAAAACTAGCTGAACTTCACTGACAGATAGTATATTAGTCCTACGGAATTTTCCAAAGGTAATTCTGACTTGTTATACACTAACTTTAGAACCTGACCCTTGCTTACCACAATGCTCCAAAACACACCACATCATTGCCGGGATGCTCACACTCTTAGATCGCTTTTATGCTGAGCCAAACTTCCACTCACTGCTCCTGGTTCTGCTTCCCAAGTTACACAGAACATTGCCTACCCACCTTCCAAAAGACAGTCCAACAAAGCCTACAAAACGACGTCCATATCCCTGACAGGGGCCAAATACCCACAAGCCCTCACCTCATCCTCACACGATGGCCTTAGCCAAGTGTCTGCTCACCTTCTTCTCAATGCTCTTGGTTTGTCAGTATCCCTCTTAAAAAGTGTGACAATTCAGTACCTGACACAGTAGTCCCACCATCCCCTGAGCAACTCAGAATGCCATGGGACCAACACCTTCTCAGACCTGGACACTAACAGTTGTACAGCTATTAATCTGGGCAAGACTTGCCTCACTTAGGTTTTAGTAATTTACTAGGAAATCACACCAATGCCCTAAGCCCTTTGTAGTAGTCTCTTTGCAGTTTAGATTAATAAAGTTGTCTTTAATTACTCTTCCTGAGCTCTGGGCCATTCATTAGCAGAGGCTCAAGAGCCACTCTCTGTTCATATTTTTTCCTTTTTTCAATCTATTACTAAATAATAACTCTTTCTATTTGCACACCAATTTCTAATTTCATAGCAAATATTTTTGATAGTTGAGTGTAAGGCACAGCAGGCGTTACAATTCCCAATTTACAACTGAAGAAATGTAGGCTCAGAAAGGTTAGGAGACTTGCCTGGGATTACATTACTAGTCAACAGCAAAGTCAGAATGAGAACCAGAGTCTTCTGTTTCCCAGCCTAGAAAATGCCCTACCACCCAACCTGTCTCCTCTTTCTGTGGACAGTGGAAGAACATCTGAAGTCAGAGAAATACAGGTTTAAACCCCAACTCTCCTGCTTCCTGGTTGTATGACCTTGAGAAGGTACTTAATCTCTGAGATTCCTTTCCTCGTTGGTAAAACCAGAGTGCCCCCTCCTCATGGAGCAGCTGTGAGGGTCAGACAGGCTAGCATCAGTGAGAGAACACGCACAGGATCATGCTACCTACTTCATGCCAAGCCAGCATTTGCTGTGTATCCCCACATCTGCGGCATGAAAAACCGCACAGGGCTTCAGGGAGCATTAAAATCATTCTAAAAATACACAAATACACTTTAAATATGATAGTCATTGACTCCCTGCCATGAGGTTTTAGTAGACAGTATGGAGATACAAATATGCACCAAAAAATAACTGATATAAACTCATCATAGAGGAAATTTTAGTTGGAGTTGCTTATGTGGTGAGTTCAGTGTTACAATGAGTGACAACATGACTAAAATGTGGAGGTGCAGCAAAGTAATGGGAACTAAAATTTACTTTAAAAAGTAATTAGCTCATGAAGAATGATAATGATCTTCAAGGCCTCCTCTTGGCCGTATATTCCATGATTCTCTACCTTCAGTTTTCATTACCTATAAGCTGTTTGGGAATAGAGACTGTGTATTATTGTTCTTACAAAGTACTAAGTGTCTAAAGAGTTTATTGAGGATTCCAATATTTTTGATTGACAGATTAGAGGAGAAAAGTTTAAACTCATTACTGAAGCAAATACCATCACCTATTTTTACGATTATCTGGTGACGTATGTATGCTGGAAACAGTTTGAAAAAGTCATTACCATTTAATGTCATTTTTTTAAATGGCACGTGTGCGTTGCAGGGGGTGGATAAATAAAAGGCTTTTGTAACTTTTAAGAACGGCATATAGATTAGACCAAATGGTTTACGGATAGTCACAATTATTTCAAGGTATTTTTCGGTTCATTCATTCTACAAATATTCATTGAACACCTACTATGCCACACACTATGCCAAGCACCATGGCTAAATAAGATTAATCTGACCTGGGTCCTGATCTCAAGGTTTAAAATTTTATTTTAGAATGTGAGATTACTCACCTTCTATTGTTTATGCCTACACAACTTAACAGTGGATAAAAGTCAACAGAGTCGATGGGGGGGTGGGGAGGCAAAGAGACACAGACAGTGCTGAGAGAGCACAGAGGAGAAGGAAGTTCCCTCCCACCAGGGAAAACCAGGGAGAGCTATCACGATGGGTACCTTGCTACATCTCCTCGGTAAAGAGACTTATACTCCCAGTTTGCAGGATCCGGCTTCTTATCTGTTCTGAAGGTTTCTCCCGTCAGAGCCTGAATGTCCTCAAGCCAAACAAAGTGACGTCCAATATCAGCAGTGGCATTATTTTCTTGACTGTGGGACAAAGGAAGGTGAACAAGAAAAGGGAAGAGGCACTTAGAAATCTCCCAGTTACATATTTCACGTTTCAGAAATGTGAAAGTTACACATTTCAAACTCCATACAGCATCAAGCACACCTCAGTACATAAAATGTGCACATGCCATGAAAATGGGAAGAGGACTCCTACTCTGGAGAAAGTTTTAAAATACAGAGCAAAAACTGTCAACACTAAGTGACCCTTTACCAAGAAATGAAGTCAACTTATCCCAGAAATACACATGAAGGATACAGGTGTTTTTTAAAAAAATAATTCATTTAAATAATTATAACTTGATTTTCAAGTATATTTATAAACAAGGTTTTTTCTAAAAAAAAAAAAAAAAGAGAGAGAGAAAGAAAGATAAGGCTGCCCTAACTTTGCCTAACTTGCTTGAAAGTGCACATAATTTATTCCAACTAAAAACTTAACAACAACAGCAACAAAGCCACGGTTCTGAATGCTTCAGTCTTGCGTGCTACGTAGGCATATGGTCTAAGTCTCATTTTTATAGTCTGGGCTCTGTGTAGGGTGTTTTGCCTATATGTCCGGACCTCTATCTAAAGGGCAGAGAGTCCACTATAAGACAAGACCCTTATTTATCCCTTTGAACTAATGTGTGACTTGGCAGACTTTCAGATACAAAGGGAACCAGTTCCCTAGGAGTCAAAGAAGAGGGAGTTTTTTTTCTGGCATCTAACATCTTTCTTCCTCTAAAGAAAATCAGTTCATAATGCTGCCGACACAAGAAGGTGCCAAAGTAGTCAAAACAGCCATTAAGTGTTGTTCCATCTTTGCTTTTTGGCTCTGCCCAGATAGAAATAAAGATTCTAAAGGCTTCTAAATCATTCTTGGCTGGCAACACAAGGGAATGGTATTTCAGGGACACAAAGTAGCTACTCAATAAATATTTGTTGAATGATGCATCTCGGGTTAAAATACATGTGATTTTTAACACATTCCCCTCCAGAACAACTGTGGAGGGTTTTCTGATGACAAAAACTGAAAGGGGCAGCAAAGGGAGAGAAAGCTATCGATGCATTCCAGAAAGAAATGGAAAGCCAGTGCGGAGAGGGGGCAGGAGAGGCCAGGCTGCAGACCACCCCTGCGGAGCAACAAGCCCTCATTCCTCCCCTACTGGGTACTGCGGTCAGGAAGCAGGCTGTGGTCTAGGCTGTGTACGAGGAAGGATGCGCCTCCCCCTGAAGGTGAAGAAGAGCTCATCCTAGGAGACAAAGGTCAGTTATAAGCTGTGACCTCTGGGAAAGCTGTTCCTCGATCACCCTGAAATAGAGTCCCGTATGGTATGCAACCCACCCCTCCCTCCAGGCCGCTTTCCTGACATCACGGAAAGACTCTCACAACTCAGTAATATCTTACTCCCGGTCTGTACAGAAACAAACGATTCTTCCAGGTCACCGTCCCAGGAACAGACTGCAGAAGTGAGTAGTGAGAAAGTAAAAGACAAAGACAAGAACAATCCACTCTGATCTTAATGGGGATATTCTACAAAATATCAACAGACTTAAAAATGCTGTTTGGATCATAAAACTATCAAGAGGCTGTAAAGATCACCTCTGATGTGGTTAAGCACAGGCTGAAAATAACAATCTTTCAAGTTCTTATGGTCGCTCCTGTACAGTTTCAGGAAATCCTTTAAAGCTCATTTTCCTCAGCCATAAAAAAGATAGTTAAAGATGAGTCTTCAGAACACACAGCAATTAATGTATTTTGCTTTGAAGACATAACTAAAAAAGCAACAATATCAATGGTATATTCATCCATTCATTCATGTAACAAAAACGTACTTGAGCGTTTACTCCACATCAGGCCCAGTGCCAACCGCTGGGGGGACTCAAAGGCAAGCAAGGTGGGGTGGTTCCCGCCCACAGAAATTCAGCCAAGTTCGAAACCTTGTTGCTAGACTCCTTTATTCCTTCCTCCTCTAGTGTTACAGGGATAGCACCTGAGACACAGAGAAGGCTAAATAAATCTGGGTCCTCTGAGCCACGGAGGACTGCGGCATTCTCCAACACTGATCTGCTGCCAGAAGGGTCCCGGAAGACTACGGTGTCTGCCTCTCTGGAGACTACGGGCCGGATTCCAGACTCACTCCGACCAGAGCCCTCACTGACATCAACGGGGCTTCTAAGCACACCACAAGAGCAAATAATCCCTGAAGAGTCACAAAAGTCTTAACAGCACTAAATTTTTTCAAGTATGCCTTGGACAGGACTTAAATTTTCTCTCCTCTAGACACATGAACAAAGAAAATAAAAAAGTTAAATAAGGAATAATAATTCAAGTAGTTTCACCACATAACCACCTGTCTCACGCATGGGAAAAGTGCCTCCCTATGTAAGAAGTAGTTAGATTAAGCAGAGAGGAAAAGCACCTGCTCTGGGGTCAACCTGTAGAACACCTGGAACACTATGTTCAGCGTAGACAGCCGAGCAAAACACGGGGGGAAAAAAGGCCCCCAAGGAAAGGAAATACTGTGGTCATGGGCCATTCTATACCTTTAACACAGTGGTTCTAAACAAATGTGAAATAAGGACAAAAGCAATGATTATTTTTAAGTGCTATATTAACCGTAACCTGTGAGTGTGTGTGTTTGTGTGTGTGTGTGTGTTATGTTCTGATGTGAATGACTGAAAGGAAGACATATCAAGAAAGAGAAGGAAGACATTTTTCTTACTCTTTACAAAAGCGTGTAAAGCTAAGTAGTGAACTGGCTCATATGCCCACTGTAAGGCACATCTGCCATCTTTCAGAAATCCTGTAGACTTTTTGTCTGAATCAGATTTTGACACAATCATTACTGTGTCTGATTAATATTTCTCAAATAAAATCATGGCCCTATTTTTTTTTTAATGAAAGTTTTCTTTTCTTATGTTGACCTAATGATAGAGCTCTTTTTGTTTTTTTCCCACTTTACTGAGGTATTTATTGACTCCATTTTGATTGAGAGGCTAAACAGTCATTCAGATGTCTAACTTGTGGCAAAGATCAAGGGAGAAAAAGTCAAGATTTGAAAAATCATAGGTATTTGAGAATAGAAAACCTACTTCGGTTTCTCTGATTCCTTTTTACTGCCTCTGATGTTTCCGCAAGATCTGTCCTTTTCAGAATCAGTATATGACTCAGATCCACTGCTACTGGACTGCCCACGTTTACTCTTGGTTTTCTTGTGGTGCTGATGCTTCCTTTTCTTCTTTTTCTCTTTCTTCTTTTTTCTGCTTGTTTGTTTGGGCTTTTTGTTAGTGTCACTTTCATCTGAAGGCTCTGACTTCAGAGGACTCCTGTTTGGGAAAATCAACATTAGAATTATTTTCAAAAGAGAATTAGGGAAATAATATGTAAGTAAGTACGCAAATAAACAAATATGCAAAAGGAAATTCTATAAATGCCCACACAGACTAACTATGTGCCCATACCTTACACAGTACCTTCCTGGATTGCAACTCACCTTAAAGATTTAAGAGTTGGACCCAAAATAACATCAGCCGAAGAAATTCTAATCTTTCTAAGATTTCTAAGCTTGTAAACCTATATTTTCATAGCTATATATTTTTAAATTAATCTATCAGTTATTTTATCAAATACAGTATTTTTTAATGCTATAAAAGGTTTATTTTCCATCTTACATATTATGCCAGCATATCCTTAATGCCAAAAAACAAAAAGGTTTAACTCTGGTCCTTGTTTTTTAAAGTTATAATGAGATCTTCCTCATTACTCCCTCTCATGCATCAACTATTCTCAATTTCTAAAAGCTTCCTACACTTTTAGAGTACATCATATTAATGAGACGATCTGGTCTATATTTGTGAGAGAGTTCATTTCTCAATCCAGTGATCTATAACAAAATTCTTTCAAAGCTGGGTACAGATGTGTGCCATTTTGCTTTCCCCAAAGTTTTCATGAGGTTTTATCCTATGTTATTACAAAATCTCCTTCTATTTTTGCATGCAACTTCTATCTTTATGCAACTAAAGAAATACCTGAATTACAATATTCTAAAGGTTACTAATGAGGTTAATAAAGTTACTTAAGAATCACAATGATGCCATTTCCCTTGTGGCCTAATTACTGGCAGAACTGTGTCATGTACTTGCCACTCCAATGGAAAGGGAAAAAAAAGGATAATCTGTAAGAGTGAGATAAGGGAAAACAGTCGAAGATCACCTCATTACATCAGGTAAAAGGAAGAGTTTTACTTAACTCTTTTATCACAGGGTTTTCTACGGATCATCATTCAAACTAAGCTATAGATGGTACACTGACAAAGACTAAAAATCCACCTATCAAAAAAAACTACCTGGTCAGTAGCGACTCTTCAGAAGCAAAGGCTGTGGCCTCTTCAGTTTGTTGGCTCAGAGATGTTATGGTTCCAACACAAAAGCTTGGGTTGCTCAGCCAGTCTAATTCTGCACATGGGCAAAAAGGAGAAAAGATCAATGAAATTAGCTCAATAGGATTTCTAAAGCAGGAAATCCATCTTACCAGCTGACATCTTAATTCACAGCCAACGTCAGTCAGACATTTTGAACAGTCCACAGAAGCTGAAGGGAATCCATGAAATTGTTATTTCACAGGGCATGGGGCTTTAACACACTCTAAAATATTTAAAACTGAAATCCTCTTGTGATATCAGGCTGTAGCTTAAGCAAAAGCCATGTAATAAGCATGGCCTAAAATACAACAAGGCTTTATGTATTCCACCCACACTCTAATGAGCATGAACGCTTCCAAAGCATTAGGTTTTAATGACCCCAAATTTGATTTAGACAATTCCGAAAAGTTAAAAAAAATCAAATCATGCATAGAAATCCACCAGGCTTAACATTATTCCAGAAGATTCAGATTATTTTCCTTTAAAAAAAAATTCCAATGTTCTATCTTAGTATAGTAACTTAACATAAGCTTTTCCTTATAACAGTACTCTGTGAAAATAAAAACAGAAGGTGTCAACTTTTTAAATTAATGCTAAAATTATATAAGATGTTAATAATGATTATCTCTGGGTGGTGAGGCTAAATGTCCAAAATTTTTCTTCTTTCTGCTTATCCATTAATTTCTAATTCTTCTTTAATGAACTATTTCTAAATTACTTATTTTCTAACTTTTAGGAGTCTTGGCTGTGAAAAGAATGGTGGCAGCAAGGGGGCCCACGGAGGGATGTGTATTCTGTCCTGTTGTGTTTAGGATGGGAGGCCAGAGCTTAATCACATGCTCAGGAGAAAGGACCCACAAAATGGTTGAAGTTAGAAGAGAGAAGGTTTAATTATATTTTTTGACAGTTGTACTGGGATATAGATTATATACAAGGTTCACCCATTTAAAGTGGACAAGTCAATGGTTTCTAGTATATTTAGAATTGTGCAACTGTCACTGTAAGATAACTTTAGAACATTTTCATCATCCCCAAAAGAAACCCCACACCTATTAGCAGCAACTCCCCATTACCCACCTCCTGCCCTCCGACTCCCACAACCAGTCCTAGGCAACCACGAATCTACTTTCTCTCTCCATAGATCTGCCTATTTTGGACATTTAATATAAACAAGATCATACAATATATGGCCTTTTGTAACTGGCTTCTTTCGCTTGGCATAATGTTTTCAAGGTTCATCCATGCTGTATCATGTATCAGTACTCCATTCGTTTTTATTGCTGAATAATAATTCCGTTTTATGGCTATACCACATTTTATCCTTTAACAGTTGAGGGACACTTGGGTTGCTTCCACTTTTTGGCTATTATAAATAATGTTGCTATGAACATTCAGGTACAAGTTTTTATACGGACATATGTTTTCAGTGATCTTGGGCAGATATCTAGGAGCAGAAATGCCAGGTCATATGGTAACTCATGTTCAGCATTTTGAGGAACTGTCAGATTGTTTTCCTAACTGGCTGCACCATTTTATACTCCCATTAACAAGGTATGAGGATTCCAATTTCTCCACATCACTGCCAGCTTGTTACTCTCTGTCTTTTAGATTACAGTCATCCTACTGGGTATGCTGTTTTCTCACTGTGGCTCTGATTTCCATTTCCCAGGTGACTAACGATGTTGAGAATCTTTTCATGTGTTTGTTTGTTGGCCCTTCATATTTCAATAGAAATAGTTATTCAAATCTTTTCCCCATTTTTTAACTGGGTTGCCTTTTTATTATTGAGTTGTAAGAGTTCTTTATATATTCTGTATTCTACTCCCTGGTGGTAATTGCATCTTAGTGAAGAGGGTATATTGGAATGTATGCTCCATGATACAGTACCTTATTTTATTCACTGCTGTATCCCTAGCACTGAGAGCAATGCCTGGCATACATCAGTAGGAGTTTAATAAATATTTGTGGAAAAGAAGGGATGGAGGAAGGAAGGAAAGTTCCTAAAGAGAAAAGGTACATTGAAAAGCACAGGAAAAAGGTAAAGAAGAGAGGGAATCTAGCTTATGAAGGGCTTTACTGTGTGCCAAGCAACAGGTTAAGCACTTAATTTACATCTTTTAATCCTCACAACAACCCTCTATAGGAGGTACTACAATCTTCACTGTACAGAAGAGGAAACTAAGGCTCAAAGGGATCAAGTAATTTTTAAGGTCATAATTAAGAGTTAAAAGAATTGTTCATGCAGTCTTTCTTCTACTGTCTCCTTTTTCCTTCAGTGGGGTTCCCTTCCCTTGGGCCTAATTCCTGGCAAGAGGTACTGTGAAAATAGTTCCTGTTGCTCACTGAGACCACAATTATTTTCACAATAATTGGATTCTATCATGAGCTAAGGAAAAGTGTGAAAAAATGGAACAAACAATATGCAAGGAGAGATGCTCTCAAAGAAGTCCATTATATTTTTACATAAATATCTGGATAGTGAGGACAGCTTGGAGGAAATGTAAAGAAATAGATACGTTGAAACAACAAAGTGTGGGCTTCTCTGGTGGCCCAGTGGTTGAGAGTCTGCCTGCCAATGCAGGGGACACGGGTTCGTGCCCCGGTCCGGGAGGATCCCACATGCCGCGGAGCGGCTGGGCCCGTGAGCCATGGCCGCTGAGCCTGCGCGTCCGGAGCCTGTGCTCCGCAACGGGAGAGGCCACAACAGTGAGAGGCCCGCGTACCAAAAAAAAAAAAAAAAAAAAAAGTGTGTAGCTCTCCAAAGTCCTTCAGACGGTACAAAAAAATCTTTTAAAGGGTGCATATAAGGCTTTGCCATATGGGACCACTGTGGGGAGAAAAAAAAGTAGTTTATAAAGAACTAAAACTCTTGGGTTTTGAACTCAAATCATCACTGACCCTCTGAGTGACCTTCATCTCAAATGACCTTTTATAGGAACAAAAGGTATTTTTACCTGATAAGAAGTTGCTGCTGCTTTTTGGGGGGCAGGAGGAGGGAGGCTATCATATTAGCAGTGACCATGTGTGGAATATTAAAGTAATAATCATTGGGTGTTAGGCCTAGAAAAATTTGGGAGATCACCTAGTCCAGAGATTTTCAAACTTTCTTAGCCAAGGAACTCACTGTTCAAGCACAATCTTTCAGAGAATTTCAAAATGCAGAACAAAAAGCAGGATGTCCTTGTTGGGGGCTCACAGGGAGGGTGAAGGTCCACAAAGGCTCACTGGAGCACAGCCTGGATACCCTTCCCTCATTTACAGATCAACAGTCGGAGGCTCAAAGAACTTAAGTCACACACACATCTGAACCTGGATCTGGGATCCTCCATCCAGCCCTCTCTAACCATGCCATGGTGCTAACTCTTCACCGCCTCAACTAAGGAGTTGCTTTTCCTAAGTCTCCCTGCAATCGGTACAGGGGGCTACGACAGCAATTTTCACATTGTAATCTCATTATCTGCATGTCAAGTCTTCCCATCATATTCTAAGCCAAAGGCCAACAACTCAAATCCTTACAGGGACCAGATGAGTAATGATTACTATGACACTATCGAGAGTGGCAACAGAAAAAAAGAAAACGACAAAAATATTCTTCCAGCCAAACAAATATACCAACTTGTTTACAACTCGTGCATCCAAGTTTCCAGCTTGCCTCCATTCCCACTCCCTTCTTCCCAAACCAAAAGAAACATGAGGGCAGGAGCCATGACTATTCACTCCTGTATTCCCAACTCCTAGCACAGTGCCTTGGTACAAAGTAACTGGAGTCAATAAATATTTGTTGAATAAGTAAAGTGAATGAGGATCTGAATCATATCTCTGCATCCCTGTACCCCCAGCACCTATCTTACAGAACTGAAAAAATTTGATTGTTAAAAGCATGCCATTATCTAGGTATAAAGTACTACTTTTTAATTCTTCCAGTCTTCATTGTAAATTCAGATTTACTCATTAAAGAATGGAATATCTACTATGTGTCCAGGCACAGTTCCAGGCTTTGGAGGCACAGTGGTGAACAAGTCCCTGCTCACGTGGTGCTTATACTTAATCATAACATTAACTGTTCATGTGATACATTTGCATTCTTAAATTTTAATTACACAGAATCCTGGAAAGTTATCTGAGATCAAAAGATGCTTTATTAATCAGATTGCAAAGTCCTTTTCTATATTTACTTACATCTTCAAATAATTTACAAATACCAATTATGTATTTAGATAACTGTGCTAATACCAAGCAGGATGTAACACATTACAGAGAAGACTAGCAGGATACCACATGCCTAGGGTTTAAGAGAGAGAAGATGCCTAGCTGACAAACCTTTTGTCCTGGCAGGTTAGTAAGTAAATCACAGGTTGAAACTTACCTGCAAATTAGCACCCTGCTATACACATACATACATCTAAGAAAGGAAGAAGAGTGGAAGTATCAGGCAGAAAAACCACTTTAGAACTACTGCCTAACAAAACCAGGCAGGTATCTATAAAAACCACATCATGTGCAATTTTACAGAAAAAAATATCATGTATCATCACTGAATACGTCAAGCTGAAATGCTTTTTGTCATTATATGTTTATTATATAATTCTATTTCTCCATCACTAGTGAAAATGCTTTAATTCAATTCCACTATAAATGGAGGGAAGAAGGAATTGTCATGAATAGATTTAAATTTTAAAAACAAATTTTGGGGACTTCCCTGGTGGCAGAGTGGTTAAGAATCCACCTGCCAATGCAGGGAACATGGGTTCGATCCCTGGTCCGGGAAGATCCCACATGCCGCGGAGCAACAAAGTCTGTGTGCCACAGCTACTGAGTCTGCGCTCTAGAGCTCACGAGCCACAACTACTGAGCCCGCGTGCCACAACTACTGAAGCCCGCGCACCTAGAGCCCGTGCTCCGCAACAAGAGAAGCCACCGCAATGAGAAGCCCATGCACCGCAACGAAGAGTAGCCCCCGCTCACCGCAACTAGAGACAGCCCGCGCACAGCAACGAAGACCCAACACAGCCAAAAATAAATAAATAAAAAGTAAATAAATTTTTTTAAAAATTAAAAAGTTTAAAAAATAAAAACAGGGCTTCCCTGGTGGCGCAGTGGTGAGAGTCTGCCTGCCGATGCAGGAGACGCGGGTTCGTGCCCCGGTCC
>NC_041224.1:169326312-169352889 GCF_002837175.3 Physeter macrocephalus
CTCCGCAACGGGAGAGGCCACAACAGTGAGAGGCCCGCGTACCACAAAAAAATAATAATAATAATGAATAAATAAATAAATAAATAAAATAAAAACAAAGTTTGAACCACAAATGGATAAAATATCCTTGTTCTACACCCATTCCCCATTGTATTAGGCTTTCCCCTGCTTTTCCAAAGTTCACTTTATGGCACTTTCCTTTTATGAAAGACCTTCAACTAGTACCTATTTTCACTAGCCAATATCCAAAGAGGATTTTCGCTTTTACCAAAAAAAAAAAAAAAAAAAAAAAAGCAAAAGTAGCCTTCAGTGTTTGTTTTGCAGCGAGCCTTCAGAGAGGCAGTGAGCACCCCAAGCAGGAACAGTGGCCTCACCAAGCTCCTTCCCCCAGGAAGGAGCTCAGCCTCAAGCTGCCATAGCTTTGAACTATGTCTGTGAGTATCTGTGCCTTATCCTGATTTACTTTGTGCATCCGTTAGCAAGATGTGTCCTGAAGTAACTGTTTCTTCACTGTACACCATTTCAGCTTAGGACAGGTTTTATCGGAACGCTGCTCTACCTTCAGATAGTGGGGGAAACCTGTATAACAAAATAGCACTGATTATGAGTTTACATGAACTCAGAGGCAAGCACCACCCCTTCAGTGATAATTCAAAAGACATTTCTAGGGCTCTACAGCATATATATTAGGGAAGAGGGTTATTCCTTTAAAAAGAATGAGCCAAGCTCTTTGTTTTGATGGAAACACTTGATTCCTGACAGAATCTGAGAACACAGCATTCGTACAAACAGCACTGGCAAACATGACTAAGAAATGCATTTAAGACGGTGAGTACAGAGAATCTAAGCAAAGTCAGCCTTTCCACAGAGTTAACCTACAATTTGAAGAAGAGACCCAGGGATCCCAAAGGTAATGTTTAAACAACCAAACCCCAACGTTCCAATATCACAGTGTGATTTATAATACAATTTCCGGTGTCAGAAGGACCTGCATTCAAACACTGGCTTTAAAGTTTATTAGTTGTGCAACTCGGAACAAAACACCTAATCTCTCCAAGTCTTCTCCTTTCATCCAGCACTTTTTCACTGAGAGCCAGGCATGGACAAACCCAGGACAGCCCTCAGGGAGCGGACACACTGTCATTTACATGCAATTAGACAACGCCAAGATAAAGAAAAGTTACAGGGTATAACGAGAGCACACAGTTGGGTTCCCTAGTCCAAACTAGGTATGGATCAGAGAAAGCTGCCTGGGAGAACAGCTCAATAAGACCTAAAGGATGGGAAAAAAAGTAGTCAAATATGCTCCTAGGAAGCATCCTAGGAGGGGAAATGGCTTATACAGAGGCCTGAGAGTGGAAAGCATGACTCTCTGGGCAACAGGAGGAAGCTGCTATGGCTGGACCACCAGGAGTAGCAGCAAAATGAAGCCGGAGGGGTTCCGGGGCCTTAAAACACCATATTAGAGTTTGTGTTTTACCCTAAGAGCAATGGGAAAATGCTTGAGTTTTGAGCAAGGGTGACAAAATCAGGCCTAGGGTTCAAAAGATCAGCAGCAAAGAGTAGTGTTTAAGCACACACATTTTGAAGCTAGATTGCCTGAGCTCAAATCCTGGTTCTGTGCCTGTTTCCTCCTCCCTAAAAATGCTGACAATAATACCGACTTCATAGGGTTGTTATGAGGATTCAGTGACTTAATATGTATTTGTAAAGCATTTAGTGAATGGCACATGGTGGTTTTTTTAAATTTATTTTTTTATTGAAGTATATAGTTGATTTACAATGAGGATTCAGTGACTTAATATGTATTTATAAAGCATTTAGACCAGTGAATGGCACATAGTAGTGTTTTTAATTTATTTTTTTATTGACGTATAGTTGATTTACAATGTTGTGCCCATCTCTGCTGTACAGCAAAGTGACTCAGTTATACACATACATTCTTTTCTATATTCTTTTCCATTATGGTTTTTCCCAGGATATTGAATATAGTTCCCTGGGCTATACAGTAGGACCTTGTCGTTTATCTATTTTATATACAATAGTTTGCATCTACTAACCCCAAACTCCGAATCCATCCCTCTCCCACCCCCACCTCTCCTGGCAACCACAGTCTGTTCTCTATGACTGTCTTTCTGTTTTGTAGGTCAGTTCATCTGTGCCATATTTTAGATTCCACATATAAGTGATAGCATATGGTATTTGTCTTTCTCTTTCTGACTTACTTCATTTAGTAAAATAATCTCTAGGTACATCCATGTTGTTGCAAATGGCATTATTTCATTCTTTTTTATGGCTGAGTAATATTCCATTGTATATATGTGCCACATCTTCTTTATCCAGTCATCTGTTGATGGACATTTAGGTTGTTTCCATGTCTTGGCTACTGTGAATAGCGCTGCGATGAACACAGGGGTGCATGTATCTTTTCGAATTATAGTTTTGTCCAGATATATGCCCAGGAGTGACATTGCTGTGTCATATGATAGTTCTATTTTTAGTTTTCTGAGGAACCTCCATACTGTTTTCCACAGTGGCTACACCAACTTACATTCCCACGAACTTACATTCCCACCAACAGTATAAGAGGGTTCCCTTTTCTCCACACCCTCTCCAGCATTTGTTATTTGTACACTTTTTAATGATGGCCATTCTGACCAGTGTGAAGTGGTACCTCACTGTAGTCTTGATTTGCATTTCTCTAATGATTAGCAATGTTGAGCATCTTTCCATGTGTCTATCAGCCATCTGTATGTCTTCTTTGGAGAAATGTCTGTTTAGGTCTTCTGCCCAGTTTTCAACTGGGTTGTTTGGTTTTTTGTTGTTGAGTTGTATGAGCTGTTGGTGTACTTTAGAAATTAAGCCCTTGTTGGTCGCATCATTTGCAAATATTTTCTCCCATTCTGTGGGTTGTCTTTTTGTTTTGCTTATGGTTTCCTTTGCTGTGCAAAAGCTTGTAGGTTTGATTAGGTTCCATTTGTTTAGTTTTGTTTTTATTTCTATTGTCTTGGGAGACTGACCTAAGAAAACACTGGTACGATTTATATCAGAGACACACAGTGTTTTTAAATAAGTAGTTTTAAAATTCTGGCTACGGTGTGGAGAGTGGTTCAGGGAGTGACTATTTAGGAGGCCGCTGTAATAATCCAGGGGATGACTGTGGTGAAAATTATGCAGTGGCAGTGAGAATAGAGGGAAACTAATGAATTTAAGAGTTATTTGGAAGGACTGGATGAAGAACTGAATGGGGGAAACAGGAAGTTGAGGTACGTGTCTAAGTTTTGGCCTGGGAGAATGGTGGTGCCATTTTCTGACATGTGGACACAGGAAGAAGAGCAGGTTTCAGGTAAAAAGACAATGTGTGTAGTTTCTTCCCCAAATATAAATAATA
Organism: Physeter macrocephalus; assembly: GCF_002837175.3. Taxonomy (NCBI): domain Eukaryota; kingdom Metazoa; phylum Chordata; class Mammalia; order Artiodactyla; family Physeteridae; genus Physeter; species Physeter macrocephalus. The sequence continues at coordinate 169,329,704 of NC_041224.1, forward strand.
CACCTGCCTCATATGCCTCATATCTTCCAGCCCAACCCTGTCTGAATATTCAACCCCCAAGCAACAATGTTTTAGAGTAGACAAGCCTAATAAATCTGATGGTGCAGAAAGAAAAGCTCGAGAATTGGAGGGATCACACACTGGGGTCTTTCTGCTGCCCCTAACACAAGGGAGGCGCTGGATACCTGTCTGTTGACAGAATGAATGTTACCGAATTTAGCCTCCCCAAAACACTTACTTAGTGTGATGCCTGCTTAAATCCTGGCCTCTTTTTTTTTTTTTTTTTGCGGTACACAGGCCTCTCACTGTTGTGGCCTCTCCCGTTGCGGAGCACAGGCTCCGGACGCGCAGGCTCAGCGGCCATGGCTCACGGGCCCAGCCGCTCCGCGGCATGTGGGATCTTCCCGGACCGGGGCATGAACCCGTGTCCCCTGAATCGGCAGGCAGACTCTCAACCACTGCGCCACCAGGGAAGCCCTGGCCTAACTCTTAACAGTACCGAGAGGGTGGAGAACAGAGCCTCTCTCATTTGCTTTGGTATTGCTCATCTTTCCTGTCCAGGAGTTTTTTGTTTCTGTTTTTGTTTTTAATTGAAACTCTGCACACACCAGTACTAACACCATCTTAACATTTTTATCACATTTTATAGTGTAAGGCCAAAAGTATAGTGCTTCTATTTTTAACAGCAAAAGACCAGAAACAGTCAAAATGTCCTTAATAGGGACTGACAGAATAAAGTATGTGACATCCACACTATGGAGCTCTGTGTACCAGTCAAAAGAAGTGAGGAAGACATCTATACTCCACTGTAGAGTGATGTCTGGCATTTTAGGTAAAATGCAGAATAATATGCATTTAAGAAGCAGAAGTGGAGCGGGGAGGAGAGATAAATTTGGGACTTGGAATTAACAGATACACACTACTATATATAAAATAGAGAAACGATGAGGACCTATTGTATAGCACAGGGAACTATATTCAGTATCTTGTAATAACCTATAATGGAAAAGAATCTGAAAAAGTATATATATATATGTATGTAAACTGAATCAATTTGCTGCATATCTAAAACATTGTAAATTAGCTACACTTTAATAAAAAAACAAAAAATTAAAATAAAAAAAAGAAACAGAACGGAAATGTAGTTGCTCATATTAAGGAGGAAAAAAACGGAAGGATATCATTGACTACTAAAAATTCTAAACTGTAGGGGAAAGTTGGAGAATTGAGATGGAAGTTTTTTCTCCAAAAATAACTGGGTTATATGTATTTCCAACTTTAGAACCATGTAAATGTTTCACAACATTATAAAATGGGACCAAATCAAAAAGAAGAAAAACACAATCCCCCAAAATTAAAAACAAATATACCTAATTGTATAACAAATTGGTAATGAAACCACACAGAGAATTATTTCAAGTGAATTTAAAACACAGTAATTTGACAGCACGTGGGTTGTGGGATACAGCCTAAGGACAAATAGAACCATAAAGAAATAGTGAACTATTTAGTATTAGTCATATTACTATTGTTATTTTGGACCTATACATAATTGGACTAATGACACTAAGAACTAATATTTTCAGCATAAGAGGAAATAAATATAAATAGTAAATCAAAGAAATCAACTAAAAATCTCAAAATCTTAAACTTGGATTAGAAATATCAGTATGAAGTCATGATGTATTTTTCTCTTTCTGGTTCTGGCCACTGAAAATGTTTAGAAGTAATGACAACCCAGTGCCATGAGTACTCCCAACATCCGATTTGTGGTTTTAACATACCCATACCATTTTCCACTAAAAGAAACCAGGGTTCCTTTGAGAAATGGTCAATTCCAGGCCATAATAAAACATGTAAGTGATGAGCTCTGAGCAGCTTTTAGGGCAGAAAGCAAGGAAGTGGTTAAAGACAATCGGTTTATGCCAAAAAGACACAGGCCCAACTTGATCAAGGCCCCCATTAGCCAAAAATGGGACAATTTGAGCATTAGAAAATAGTATTTGCAATGGACTGAAATATAAATATGTTAAAAATTCATGAGTTCATAATTAAAGGGGGTGGGGGGAGAAACACCTCACCTGTCACCTCTAAAAGTTGCCAAGACCCAAACTTGTTATTCTGTAAACTGACAAAAGGAACAAATCAAGTATTCATCCTGTCTTTCCTGCCTGAACTGTATTTCAGGGTATCCCAACAGTGTTGAGAAAAAGTTCTTTATAGGATAACTGATAACTAATAAATATAGGAGGAATGCTAAAAACGGAAAATAACCATTTTGTAACCACAATGAAATGGTGGATCTAAGCAATAATCATAAATGGCTGCAAAAATCATTAGGTGAAAGATTGATGGGCAGCTTCATAATGGATGAATCAGGCCATCCAGGAATCCACTGATCAATCTTACTACTAAAAGAGAGAAAACTGGACAGCTCATCCTCCTGATTTGGCTCAACAGCAACTGTAGAGCACACCCAATGAGGTATTTTCAACTAAAAAAACTGTACCTGAATCTAATTAACTCTCTACATCTAACTACCAGTTTACAGGAAATCCTAGGGTAGAGAAGCATGTTAAATGACACCATAAGGATTTGGTGGGAAACGTCTATAGGACAAATGATGCAGTTTCCTCAACAAATCACAAGGGAAAATAGAAGGGAGGGAGAAACTGTTTTATAATTTTTTTAAAGACCTAAGAGACATATTCAAAATGCAGTGTTGGATTTCTTTGGATACTGATTTGAAGAAACCAACTGTAAAAGGACATTTTTGAAACAACTCTGGAAATTTGAACATTAACTGACAATTAGATGATATTAAAGAATTATAGTTAATTTCATTATGGCTAATAATGTTGTGTTTAAATTTTTTTTAATACAGTACTTTATAAAAAGCTCTTAACATTCTCTAACACCATACACAAAAATAAACCCAAACTGGATTAAAGACCTAAAATGTAAGACCGGATGCTGTAAAACTCTTAGAGGAAAACATAGGCAGAACACTCTCTGATATACACTGCAGCAATATCTTTTTGGATCCACCTCTTAGAGTAATGAAAATAAAAAGAAAAATAAACAAATGGGACCTCACTAAACTTAAAACTTTTGCACAGCAAAGGGAACCATAAACAAAACCAAAAGACAACCCACCGAATGGGAGAAAACATTTGCAAACAATGTGACTGACAAGGGATTCATCTCCAAAATATATAAACAGCTCATACATATAGCTCATATTGATACAGCTCAATATCAAAAAAGTAAACAACCCAATCAAAAAAAAGGAAAAAACGGGCACAAAATCTAAATAGACATTTCGCCAAAGAAGACATACAGATGACCAAAATGCACATGAAAAGATGCTCAGCATCACTAATCATTAGAGAAATGCAAATCAAAACTACAATGAGGTATCAACTCACACCCGTCAGAATGGTCATCATCAAAAAGTCTATAAACAATAAGTGCTGGAGAGGGTGTGGAGAAAAGGGAACCCTCCTACACTGCTGGTGGGAATGTAAATTGATACAGCCACTATGGGGAACAGTATGGAGGTTCCTTAAAAAACTAAAAAGAGAACTACCATATTACCCAGCAAATACACTACTGGGCATATACCCTGAGAAAACCATATTTCGAAAAGATACATGCACCCCAGTGTTCACTGCAGCACTATTTACAATAACCAAGACATGGAGGCAACCTAAATGTCCATCAACAGATGAATGGATAAAGAAGATGTGGTGCATATATACAATGGAATATTACTCAGCCATAAAAAAGAGTGAAATAATGCCATCTGCAACAACATGGATGGACCTACAGATTATCGTAGTAAGTGAAGTCAGAGAAAGAGAAAGACAAACACCATATGCTATCACTTATATGTGGAATCTAAAAAATGATACAGATGAACTTATTTACAAACCAGAAACAGACTCACAGACTTAGAAAACAAACTTATGGTTACCAAAGGGGAAAGGTGGGGGGTGAGGAATAAATTAGGAGGTTGGGATTAACATATATACATTACTATATATAAAATGGATAATCAACAAGTACCTACTGTATAGCACAGGGAACTCTACTCAATACTCTGTAATAACCTATATGGGAAAAGAATCTGAAAAAGAATAGATATATGTATAACTAAATCATCTTGTTGTACACCTGGAATTAACACATTTTAAATCAACTACACTGCAATATAAAATAAAAATTAAAAAACAAAACAAAAATAAATTTAAAAAGAATAAAAAGTTCTTTTACAATCATTACCCTGATGCTGGGTACCCAGAAGATGTCCAATAAATACTGGTTAAGATAAATGACAAGAGCAACACTGCCCTGTAAACCTGCCACTTCACCCTCCCAAAATAAAAGGATTAACCGTTGGCCTGTTATTCAAGTCAGGACCATCCCTCATCATCAGTTCCAACCATATTTCCCAAGGTGCCTCCTTACACCTCTACATTTCCAGACAAATTGAACTATTTTCAGTTTTTTGCAGAGGTCTCCTGTTTTCCTTCCTGCGTGCCTTCGAAGGCCCTGGAATGCTCTTCCACTGTCTCTTTGTCCAAACCCTACCCTCTTGAAGACCCGTCTCCAAAGTTAGCTCCTATATAATGCTTTCTTTGAACCTCCCCACAGAAGTCATTATTCCTCTGGTTCACCTCTGTCATCTATAACATCCCACCTTGTATGTACTGTTACTTTTTTAAGTACCTATTATTGGTCTGTACATTCAGCTAATATTTATCGAACAATTACTATACTTCGGGCCTGTGCTAGGGGTTAACGATGCTGCGATGAATAGACAAACACAGTTTCTGACTACATGGATGTTACGGTCGAGTAAAGGATGACCAAAATTACACTAATTATATAAGAAATTAACAATTATGAGAAGTATACCAAAAAAAGAAATGTAGGAATTACAACAGGATACGATAAAGGTGTCAGACACAGCTGGACTCTGCCACATAAGGGCATGATTTAAGATTAATCACTTTAAATTACAATTCACTATGTGCCACAGTTTTTAACAATGCAGATCTGGGAACGCTTAAGGCTTAAATAAAATATGTTATGCCATTACCTGACCTACAGTCAACCCTCAATAAATAAATGTTAGTTCTTATTCCCAGCAGCTGTGCCCATCTGGAGAGAAACTGTGTTTGATTAGCCTTGGATCCTAATTCTCTACCTCTTGGTCTGCCAAAAGATATGAACCCAATAAATAATTCAGAAATAAGGAGAACAGAGAAGGAAAAAAAGCTGTAATCAGAACACCCAGCATTTGCATCAGGAGTCTCCCCGAGATGTGGAGTACCACTGTTTCCATTTTACAGGTGAAGTAACTGAGGCTGGGGGGAGAAAACAGGGCTCAACAATATGATTACATGGAAGTCCCAACTCCGAAGCCTCTCCTGGTATTTCTCCTTCTGGACTCTATAACTCTAGCCCAGAAACCCGGACGAGTGCCGCTGCTCCTCCCACAAGGCTTTGCAGCACCGCGGAGAACTCTGGGATACAAATGAATAAACAAATCAAAGGGAAGTGCGAGACCTGGGCCCGAGAAACTCTGCCCTAACCCCGCCAAGTACCTTCCTCATCCCTTTTGTGTGCTTACCTTTCCTGGGGCTCCCGCTCTCGGGCGCCTCACTAACACCCGCAAAGGCGGGGAACAGCGCCATGATAACAGGCCGCACCGCCTTTTCACTCCACAAAAATGGCGGTGGGAAGCCGAGGCCGGTAATAAGGCCCTTGCGGTCGCTGTGCACTCTGGGAAGTGTAGTTTTCCCGTCGGTCCTTTGGCCTGGACCCCAACCGCGGGGGCGGGGCGGAATGAAAGGGGGCGGGGCGGAATGAAAGGGGACAGGGCGTGATGGGGGAAGGGCGGAAGGGAGCACTTCCCAGTAATTAGTACCATCAGGCTTCTGTGAGAACCGGAAAATGTTGAGACTGGAGGGGCAACTGTTCAGAGCACAAAGTTCAAGGAAGTTGGGATTCTGATTACACCCCTGAGTTCACACCATGGCTTCCTAACTGAGTCAAATTAAACTCCCTAAGCTTCAGTTTTGATGAAATAAAGATTTGTATTTTAAGGCAAGATAAAAATTTAAACAAAATTTTTCTCTGCCCATTTGTACCTCCTCCCTCCCATCTAGTGTGCATTGTGCATCTGCATTATGCATTAACCAGACCTCCCCAATGGCAGAAATACCTGCTCAACCGTAAAGATCAATTTTTATTTTTCTGGTGCCAGCTGGGTAATTCCTCAGAAGATAACATTCCTTTCTCAATCCTGTAAGGGGTCACCTATGACCCACCACTCACCCTGTATGTGTAGGCACCTTTGGTGAACTTTATGTACAATGCCAATATGTCATTTCCCTTAAAGATAGTGATTGGTGCAGAACAGACTGGTCAGACGACCTGGGGAGAATACTGGGCCACACCTTATGGAAGTTCTTGGCTTAAATACATATTTATGAATTTAATGTTACTAGCTATATTACTTGTTTTCTGTCTATTCTATAAGATTATTGTTTCTTGCATTACCAAATGTGTGACTGAGTCTCAGATAAGATTAATGATGAATAGATGCCTTGAAGTGATTGATCAAATACATAGTTCTATAAGATCAATGACTGTAATAGTGTAACTCTAGATATGGGAAAAAGCAACAAGAGGGAACCATTTCCTGGACCATAGAAGACTAGTAAGACAGGCAGTCCAGAGGCTTTTGGTTACTGTTAAAGGGGCCTAGTCCAGTAACAGTACCTTGAGGGGCCTAGCAATGAAATGTTTGCTTGACCTGGGAATGAGCATTCCTGGCACATTGGGACAAAGTGGTCACGAAATGCCTCCCAAACCTTGGTCAAAATTAAGACCAAAAGGGAGGGGATTGTAAAATAAAATAAATAAATAAATAAATAAAATAAAAATAAAAACCCACCATCCAGTTCTACAAGAATCAACTCACTAGCCACTGCAGTCACTGAAAGGAATCCCTGAAAGGAATTCAGGGCAAGCATCAGCATGAGGCACTTTGTGCTCTGGGAGAACTGATAGAACTGGCCCTCAGATAGTTAGATATTTTCAGGTGAAAATTTTATGAACCCAGTTTCTTGCACCTTCCAATACTTAGAAAAGCACTAAAATCTTTAACTAAGATATATTTTCCTCCCAAATAGCAGTAACCTTCTATCAAGATGAGAGTTTGCTTGTAACCCTTCACCAAAATCACATACATTCGGGCCTCCCACTTTATCTCTTCAGATCAGTTCTCAGAGCTGTCTGGGAGATTGTCTCCTGTATTATAATCCTCAGTTTGTCTCAAACAAAACTTTCCATTTCTTTCTTAGACTGACAATTGATTAATTTTTTTGTGTGGACAGTTTCTTCTGCAAAATGTTTTGAAGGTTAAATTAGCATAGAGGTAAAGTGCTTAGGCTTGTGCCTGGCTCGTGGAAAGCACTTAATACAAGTTAGCTATTATGTGAGTTGTGACTGCAAGTCTGACTCAAAGCCTTGTGAAACAGCCAAACTTCAATCAATTTATCATTTTAAATATTTTAGAAATACAAAAGAATTCAAGGTCCTCTCAAGTTCAAAGGTCTTTGCTGGTTAGAAAATATATTTACTCACTTATGAAGTATTCTTGACTTTAAAAAAATTGAATCTGAATCTAATGAAGACTGCTACCAGAAATATATGGGTAAAGGAACAATTTAAAGAGCTCATACCACCTAGAAGCAATCAGCCAAATTCAGAGTGTAGGAAATTATAGAAAACAACCCAGTTTCTTCAACGAATCAACATCTTTAAGGGGGCGGGAGACTGAAATAGATTAAAAGCGTTTAGAGATATATCAACCAAATGCAATATATGGCCTCATTATGATTCTGGTTGGAAGAATTGTAAAAATTCTTTTTTTGAGACAGATGGAGAAATTAGAAGTTGACAGAATATTAGATGACATCAGGTAATTCTTATTAATTCTGTTAGATGTACTAATGTACTAATGCCACTGAGGTTACTTTTTTAAAGTTCTTGTATATCAGAGATATATAGTGAAGTATTTGCAGGTGAAAATAAATAAATGAAAATATATCTGGGGGGTGGTGGAGTCCCAGGGAGTTCAAAGATCTTTAGTTAGGAAATAGATTAAGAGTGGGAGATGCAAATCAAATCAAAGGATGGATGGACTCTTGTGAAAGCTGCAGACCTGTGTGAGAATTAGGTTGTGTGCATCCAAAACGAGTACCCTTCAAGTTTTGAAGCCCTCTACACAGTGCTTACAAAAAGAGACTTAGTATGACGATATGAGCAGCAAAAGTCTGCAACTTTCAGGTTCTACCAAAATCTCTGGCTCTAAGTTCCCTCAGTTAATCGGGGCAGCTTCTGCCTCCCTTAGCAGACCCCCCTGGCTGCCGCCTTCCACACTGCTTCGTATCCTTCCATTCCAGAAGAGCAACTAATGTGGAAGGGTTAGGAGAATCAGAGCCATAATAGTAACGTTTTTGTCATAAGAAGGAATCTGGGCATATTAGATATTTTCTGTACTACAGATGGGGAAGAGAATTTGGCTTAAGAGACCCCTTATAAGCACAATTTAGAAGTGTGTAATCGAGTAACTGCTTTAGACTCCTGATTTTAAGTCGAAATATTATGAAGTTTAGGCAAAGTTTCAGACCATCGAATAATTTAAAGTTTACCATACTTTTAGGTATAATTGATTACCTTTGTAAAAATTAATACGGAGGGCTTCCCTGGTGGCGCAGTGGTTGTGAGTCCGCCTGCCGGTGCAGGGGATACAGGTTCGTGCCCCGGTCCAGGAGGTCCCTGCATGCCACGGAGCGGCTAGGCCCGTGAGCCATGGCCGCTGGGCCTGCGCGTCCGGAGCCTGTGCTCCGGAGCCTGTGCTCCGCAACGGGAGAGGCCACAGCAGTGAGAGGCCTGCGTACCGCAAAAAAAAAAAAAAAATTAATACTTGAAGAAGATTGATGTATTGTCAGGTAACTGAAATACCCAAAGAGGAAATAAAATGTATTACATTTATAAATTTTATAAGATGCATAAATGCTAAGTCAAGGTCAGCAAACTTTTTCTTAAAGGGCCAGATAGTAAATATTTTAGGTTTTGTGGGCCAGAGGGTCTGTGCCACAACTACTCAATTTTGCCACCGTATTGGGAAAGCAGCCAGAGATTATAAATGTTAAATGAATGGACATGGCTGTGTTCTAATAAAACTTTATTTACAAAAACAAGTGGTGAGCCCACAGGCCATCATTTGCCAATCCCAAAGAGGCCTGTATTACATTGGGAAGTGTTTCATTAGCTACCTTTATAAACTGAAGCAAACATTATTCAAGATCCCTAAAAATTATTGCTAAAATAACAAATGAAATATGTAATCTGAACTTGAACATTTAAGAACATTATTCTTCAATTAAAATATTTATTCCTTTATATCCAACAACCAGTTTTCAGGAAATGAAAGGACAAAGGAACATCATAAACACCACCAGGGGATACAATCAGCAAAATCCTGATTGTGGGAAACCGTGTGGAACAAACTAACTGCTTTCTCTCTCTCTATCTCTATCTCTTGCCTGTGCTGGGACTTCGTTGCTGTGCGCGGGCTTTCTCTATTTGCCGTGAGAGGCGGCTACTCTGTGTTGCAATGCGCAGGTTTCTCATTGTGGTGGTTTCTCTTGTCGCGGAGCACGGGCTCTAGGCGCACGGGCTTCAGTAGTTGTGGCTTGTGGGCTCTAAAGCGCAGGCTCAATAGTTGAGGCGCAGGGGCTTAGTTGCTCTGCAGCATGTGGGATCTTCCCAGACCAGGGATCAAACCCATGTCCCCTGCATTGGCAGGTGGATTCTTAACCACTGCGCCACCAGGGAAGCCCCCTGCTTTCTTCAACAAATAAAGTGCAAGGGAAGAAAATAAACAAGGAGCCAAATGGAGACATGTATTAAAAGAGACTTGAGAGGCATATTGACCAATAGTAATGCACAGATCTTATTTGGATTCTGATTCAAACATACTGTATACATAAAATGATGACATTTACAAAACAGCTGAAAATGTGAACACTGGCTGGATATTTGATAAAATTAAGGGATTATTGTTCAAACTTTATAGACATGATAAATGTGTTATGGTTATATATTTTTTTAAAGAGTCCATATCTTTTAGAAATACATGCTGAACTATTTACAAGTAAAATGGTATATGCCTAGGATTTGCTTCAAATATGGGAGGGAATTAATTGGAGAAGGTATGGTTGAAACAACATTGGCCCTGAGTTGATAATTATTAAAGTTGGGTAATGTGAACATGGGGGTTCATACACTATTTTGGCCTTTTTTGTTAAGTATATTGAAATGTGTCATAATACAAAATTTTTAAACTGGAAATTTAAAAGCTTATTTTTTAAAAAACATAGCAGTGAAAAGGAAAAAACCACTGATATACATAGCGACATGAATGAATCTCAAAATCTATGCTGGGTAAGAAAAGCCAGACACAGAAGAGTGTTTACTGTATGACTCTGTTGATATAAAATTCTAGAAAATGCAAATTAATATATAGTGACAGAAAGTGGATCAGTGGCTTCCTGGCTCTGGGAGTAGAAGGAGGGATATTCTGTGTGGTGCAAGGAGAATCTCTTGGGAATGATGAAAATGTTCTGTATCTTGATTGTGGTGGTGGTGGTTTCATAGATGTGAACCATCTGGTTTTTTTAAAAGCTTAGGAACACACTAAGGTTTTGAATTTGTTGTTTCAATAAACTGAACACTAATCTTTTAAACCAGGGATCAGCAAACTTTCTGAAAAGGGTCACATAGTAAATATTTTAGACATACAGTCTCTGTGGCAACTACACTGAAATCTGAATTTCAAAAATTTTCACATCACAAAATATTACTCCCCTTTCTATTTTTTCCAACATTTATAAATGTAAAAACCATTCTCGGCTCATGGGCCATGCAAATCAGCGTGGGCTGATTTGACCCACGGCCATAGTTCACTGGACCCTTACAAACTTTTTACCATTAGACAAAAATAAAAGTAAACTTTTGAATAGTCTTTTCTGCACAGGAAAAACCACTCCAGAGAGCATGAAACTAACTCACTTAACTATTATTATTATTATCACTATTATTTCACCCTATAGACTGGGTATTTCCGGTGCCTTTGGCAGGAATTTCTTGGAATAAACCAACAATGTTTTCAAATTATGATTTGGTTTTGTATGGAGCTTGACTAAAGGAAAAGAATGCACTGCTCAACTGCTTGTAAATGTTGCTATTCTTTGTAGTAGAGATTACTCACTCTAAATTGATAAGTTGCTGTTCTACATCTGTCACACTTTCTAATGTACTCTCATTTAGCCTGTCTCACAGAACCTGATCACCCCTGGACACCAACAAGAGTGAATCTTTTCTCCAAAGCTGGGAGGAAAAGATGTGGGGCAGGGGGTGTTGTGCAGGAGAGATATATGAAAAGGGGCTGTATTTTAGTTGCAGAAAAGTTGGATGAGAGAGGTTATTCAATCTTGATCTCAGTAAAGTGGGCAGTCAGACTGGCCATGAAGAATGAAAAAGACGCGGGCATGAGGTAGGGGCTGAAAACCATAGAAAACAGCCTTTAAACAATGTCATAGAAGACACAACATGAACAAAAGGATTCCCAGGATTGCAGTTAGACACCAAGTAGGTAGGTGTAGGTACTCAGTACTTGTTTGTTGCCAAAATAGCACCTACATAATTCCCATTTACTTTTGGAGAAGGATATTATAGAAAAAAGAATAGGTAGTGGACACCTTTTGTTTTGCTTAATTAGCACCCTCTTTTCCGAATCCACAGGGTGGTTGTTTGGTACAATGTGGCCTTACTGTCCTGGCCCCATCTGATTGGTCAGGGTAAGGATGTGACCCAACTTGGCCACGTCTTTAGTTGGTCAGTGTTCAACCCAGCTCTGACCCAATCCAGGCGAAGCAAAGTTCTTTTCCAGGAATTTTGGAGCTAGAACTGAGAAAGAGAAGCTGGTCTCTCTTTGTGTGTCTGGACTGCAAGATATAATAGCCCAGGAGCTGGTGGACAAGTAGAGGAAACCTGCTTGTAGAGAGAGAAGGATGAAAGCAGATGTGAGTTGGAGAAGAGGGGTACGGAACTCTAATTCTAGTTGTCCCTGGAGCCTCAGGTCTATGCTTGGGTTCCGGAAAACAGCCCAATATCCCTTTCATGTATCCCTCATTTCAGTTAAACAGATTCCAGTTGACTTTCTGTCACTCACAACCAAGAGTCCTATATGATACAGAATAGCCCCCGCTCTCAGCAACTAGAGAAAACCTGCGTGCAGCAGCGAAGACCCAGTGCAGCCAAAAATTAATGAAAAAATAAATTTATTTTAAAAAAAAACAACCCTCCCAATGCCCTCCTTTTTCCCTATAAATTAATGTTCTTCTCCTTTGTTTATCGGACATGCCTATGGCTTTTGCTATAGCTTGTTTGTCCCTAATTGCAATTCCTCCGCTATCCCGGAATAAACATATTTGCTGGTTGAATAACTGACTTTTATTTTTACGGTCAACATTGGCCTATGAAGAACATGTAAAAGCAAACTCTTTTCATCTTAAGAAGAAAGGAATCTTCACCCACTAACTCAGGCAAACTGGAGAAACAGGTCTATCAACTCATTCAATCTTAAGGAATTTTCTGGTAGTCCCTATGAAGTAAAAGAAAGAGAATGTGCCTTTGGAAACCAGAGATATCAACAAGGAAATAAAAGAGCCTGAGCCATTTCATTGCTGTGATCTGCTTTCCATTTTTTTTTTTTTTTTAAGAGGAAGAAGGGATGGCATGTCTTAGGTTGGAATGCCTTAATACGTGGACACAACCCCAAGTAGTTGCTCTTCAGTCATGGCTAAAGTGGCCTATTTATGCCTAATCGCAGTTCACATACTCAAGAATCTGTCTGAAATATGTAAAGTTTTGAGAAGTTGTGTAGAAATTACGGAAGACTGTCAGCAACAAGGTTCGGTAATGATGTTAGCATTTAGAAGAGTCTCTAGGAGGAAACTCAGGTTTACTCTTCTATAAGGAGGGTTATGTGGTCAGACTGAGGGCATTACCTAAGAGCCTTGGATAAAAGGGATTATAACCAGAGTTTTAAAAGGTTAAATGAATTTTCTTGTGTAGCTTACTCTTAAACTAGCCTTTCTTCCCAAAATGCCCTGAATTTTCAGTCTCCGTTATGATTAGAGCTCTTCCAGAAAGTGATGTTTTATAAGTTATACTGATAATGAAAGGGATCAGTGAAAAAACGTAAGCCTTTTATTTTTTTAAGTAATTTTTAACAAGCAAATAGTTAAATCCCCACTAGTCAGGCTGCCTTTCTTTGACTAGGAAAGTGACATTTTTAAGAACTGGTTGGTCCCAGTTTCCATTCAAAAACTCCTTTATCCTATTGACTTTTCTCTTCCTGGTGATTCTCCTGGCTTGTGGCAGCATGTCTTTTAAGTATGGGGCAAGAGTGGCTGGTTTATCTCCTCCCCTTCTTATTCCCATCTTTGCCTCTCTTTTCACTGCCTCCTCTCATTGCCAAAAGGAATGAAAATTTTTTTCACCTGTAAATTTCCAGTTGCAAATGAAAGTATCTAAATTAAATTGGTTTCACCTTGTGCCCACCTATTTAGGAGTACAGAGAGGAATTATCCCCTCCTACCATTTTAAGCATGAAATACATGCTTGATACAAAAAAAAAAAAAAAAAGTTTTAAACACTGGAAAGTATAAAGAAGATGGGGAATAATTGCCCATATTTTCATTACCCAAAGACAAATACTATTTTGGGGTATTTCTACAGAGGCCTTTTCTTTCTTTCTTTTATGTTTTTTTGGGGTCTTAGTTTATGGGTATATTTCTTCATCATGATTGTGATTACTTTTCCTCCTAATATTCTATATAAGCATTTCTCGGTTGTACTACAAACCTCATAAATATGCATTAGATGCATAATATTTCATCCAATGAAATATTCTACTTAACCACTTCCTACTTCTAGATATTTAGCAAACCTTACTTCCTGTGTCATCTCATCAGTGTTACCCGTGAGTTTTCCAAAACATGAATGGCCGGGCAGGATTGTCAGCAACAAGATCTTAAGTGGTAGCTCATCCACCAGTAGCCAAGAAAGGATGTTTGTAATGAGGAACTGCCACAGTGCTGGAACATGAAGAGTGAGGTGGCGAAAATGGCAGCAAAAAAGGGCAAGAGGACACTTTCTAAAAAGACAAACATAACTTCAAATTATGTAGGCAAAACTCCATGAAACGTTCACTCGGCAGTCACTACATTATGTGCCAACAGGACATACAGACATCTCAACAAACAAAGTGCAAAGATAATCTCTAAACAAGGAGTACTAGCAGCATTGGGGAGGTGAGGATTAACTCTTCCTGGGAGGGCTCCACAGAGGTGGAGCTGCTCACCTAGGTCTTGACAAATAAGAAGGAGTTCCCTGGCTAGACAAAGGAGAAAACACATGTAGACAGAGGAAATAGCATGTGCAGAAGTCCAGTTTCTAAAACAGCAAGGTGTGTTCAAGGACTCTCAACCAGGGCTATGTAGCTGCAGTGAAGTGTGAGAGGCTGGGGTCACGTCCTGAAGAACCCTGATGCCCTGTGTTGTACAGTAAGGAATTTGTCTGGTCCTTGTGTCTAGTCCTATCTCAGTGGTAAACACTAAATCCTTGGCATTTACTGAGTTATCCTTTGCTATTCATTGTGGCCCCTGACCACACCTGTGTTTATGCTAACGAGATGACTTTCCAGCATGACTGTCATGACGTAGACCAGTCTTGCTGGAAAGATCAACCATGTGATTGGAGGGTTGGGGCTTTGAGCCAGCCAACCTCTAGGGAGTGGAAGGAGGCTGGAGACTGAGTTCAATCACATGGCTGATAATTCAATCAATCATATCTATGTAATGAAACACCAATAAAACTCGAGACTCCAAGACTCCAGTGAGCTTCCTGGTCGACAAATACATCAAATGTGCAAGGAGGAGGGTGCATCCTGAGTCTACTAGGAAAGTGCACAGAAGCTCTACATCTGGCTGGTCCTGATTTGCATCCTTTATAATAAAACTATAGTTGTAAGTATAGTACTTTCTTGAGAGTTCTATGAATTGCTCTAGGTGGTTGAGGGCACCCCTGAATTTGTAGCCAGTTGGTCAGAAGTGCAGGTAGGCTGGGGGCCCCTGAACTTATGACTGACATCTGAAGGAGAGCAGTCTTATCAGGGACAGTGCCCTCAACCTGTAAGTCTGTGCAAACTTCAGGTGATCTGCATAGGAATCACACTACAAGGTTGTATCCTGGGAAGAAATTTGGACCTGATTTTGAAGGATTTTAAGTAAAGGGACATCACATATTTGTGTCTTAGGAAAATCACTCTGTGCAGTGGATTAGACAGGGAAAAATATGAAGGGAGGGCTTTATGGATTGCTGGGAATCAGGCAGGAGCAATAAACTAGGCCAACATACAGCAATCAGGAGTGAAGATGAATTACCAAAAATCTCTGAAATAAGTGTGTGAAGGAGCAGATCAAAGAGCAGCATCCCCCGGGGTTGGCTCTGCAAGAACATGCCCAACCTATCATGGAATGAAGATAGCAGTTCATTGGAAACATCACTTTCGATGATCACAAGCTAAAAGATTTGGATCTTTTAAAAAAGAGCAAAAAGATATATTTTTCTTTTGAGTCTTTAGGAAGAGTTTAAAGATACAGAATAATGCAACAAATGATTATGTGCTTACCCCTGCCCCCAATTAGCATGTGTAACTATTCTCTTCTTAATTAGTTCTATTTGTGCTTATTTGTTTTCTATTATAAATCAGTTGGGCTTCCCTGGTGGCGCAGTGGTTGAGAATCCGCCTGCCGATGCAGGGGACACGGGTTCGTGTCCCGGTCCGGGAAGATCCCACATACCACGGAGCGGCTAGGCCCGTGGGCCATGGCCGCTGAGCCTGCGCGTCCGGAGCGTGTGCTCCGCGACGGGAGAGGCCACAACGGTGAGAGGCCCGCGTACCGCAAAAAAAATAATAAATAAATAAAAAATAAATAAATCAGTGGCTTTCGGCAGGGGGGCGAGGGGGGCGAGGGGGGCGAGGGGGGCGAGGGGGGCGGGGACTCCCAGGGGACATTGGATGGTGTCTAGAGGTATTTTTGGTTGTCACAATTGGGGATTATACTGGCATCTAGTGAATACAGCCCAGAGGTGCTACTAAACATCCTAAAATGCACAGGACAATCCCCATAGCAAAGAATTATCTGGCCCAAAATGTCAATGCTGAGGCTGAAAAATCCTGATTTAAATAAAAGAAATAAAATATTATAGATAAAGTTGAACTCCCTGTGTACCCTTCCAAACCCATTTCCCAACCACCCTCTCCCCAAAGGCAGCCACTAACTTGAATTAGGTATAAGGACAGAGGATTTTTTTGGAGTTATTTTTTTCCAAATTCTTTTCTGCTAAATTCTTAGGGTTCAACCCTTTGAAAATTTTTAGTTAATTCTCAGTGTCTCCTACAGGAATGAAAGTACCCACATAGACACCACTGTGCCATCAAAAAAGTACAATTGTAAAGGTGCTGCCTTTACACACACACACACACACACACACACACACACACACACACCCAGATCCATCCCCTTACCACTGTTAATTTGTGCTGCCCTCTTTCTCAAGCTAGGCTGGGTTGCCCACATAAAAGCGGGAGAGGAGATTGTACTCTCCTTTATTTACGGTGGTAAAAAACAAGACCATGAAAAACCATTGCCAGAAATAAGATTAGACACAGTGCTAGACATGCTTCAGCCTTGACCAAAACATAACAAAAAACTCTTCTTCATTCAGTCTCCTTTGACACTGCTACTAGCAGTCCATCCTACAAGATCATATGGTTGACCCTTTTACAGAATATAGTAAGTGTTTAATAGCATCTGTTGGAACAGGGTCACTAAAAGCAGGCTTATTAAGCAAGGATGATCTAATTCAAGTCATAGTCTTACAAAAAACTTACAAACAGATGTTTGTGTTACAAACAGCTTATGAGAATTTGGGGTTACTACTGAAATGATGCTTCAATGCAAAAAAAAATCAACTAAAAGAAATGAAAGTTATCAAAAAGATGGAGAACAAAAAATAGCTCCTTGTTTTTTATCTAAAAAAATAAAAAGCAAAACTATCTTTTAACTGCATGCTAAGTACTATGCTTTATACTGGTGATAAACTATCACTCCAAGTGAGGGAAATATCATTCAAGATGCCTTCAAGGATCTCATAATCCAGAAGGGGAAACACAAACATTAGCAGATAATGCTTGTAAGATGGCATGGTGGGACAATGAAAGAGATATTTTTTCAGTATAACTGCAGCAGAGATGAAATTAAAGACTCAATTGGTAATAGCAACGCCCTTCTTCATCCCATCCAAACTATTGTTTATAACCTTGTAATAAGAGCTGAGAATGCCATTTAAAATAGTCCAACAAACTTACTCTACCAGATTTAAAATATATTGCTATAATAATCCACTGTAATTTATATGGATATGGCACTGGTTTAAAAGTAGGTAGACATAGTAGAATAGAGAGTATAGAAACAGAGTTTGATCTAGCATAAATATGGTATCTCATATCAGTAAAGAAAGTATGGATTATTCAACAAATGATCTTGAAATAAATTTTAGTTTGGAGGAAAAATTTCATCATACCCCTAGTTCTTCTTAGTAGCAAATAAATTCTAGGAGGATCAAAGATTAAATATTTTTAAAACACATGAAAAACTAGAAGGAAATATAGGTATTTTTAAAATCTTGAGTCAAATGAAATCTTTCTAAGCATGACACCAAATTTAGAAATTCCAAAAAGAAAATAATTTTTGCTAGGTTAAGTTTTTAAACTTCTGAACTACAGAAAACTGTCACAAACAAATGTAAAAAGAGAAGCAATCATTTTTTTAAAAAAAAACTAGGTCATCTGGACTAATATCCTTAAGACATATGAAGAGCTCTTATAAATGAATAAGGAAAATGTGACTCTCCCCGATAAAACGGGAAAAATGAAATAAAAATGCAATTCACAAAAGATTTACAAATAATCAGGTGGAAAGATAGCGTCCTTATTAATAATCAAAGAAATGCAAATTTCACCACAATAAATGATGGTGAAGATTTTAAGACTGAAAATACCAGTTTGTGCAGAAAGCAGATATTATTACACGCTGATGGTGGCAAGATACCTCGGTAGAAATCTTCTAGATGGAAATTTGGTAATACGTGTAAAAAGTTAAAGGAGAAGAGAAAATAGAGGGGAAGAAGGTTGAGGGGAAGAGATGCTGAAGGGAATACGCGGGCCTCTCACTGTTGTGGCCTCTCCCGTTGCGGAGCACAGGCTCCGGACACACAGGCTCAGCGGCCATGGCTCACGGGACCAGCCGCTCCGCGGCATGTGGGATCTTCCCGGACCGGGGCTCGAACCCGTGTCCCTGCATCGGCAGGCGGACTCTCAACCACTGCGCCACCAGGGAAGCCCGAAGGGAATACTTTTGAACTAGCCCTTTTCATGAAATTTATCTTAAAATTTATCTTAGATATGCTCCTAGGTCAAGGTGTCAGCAGGGTTGGTTTCTCCTGAGACCTCCTTGGCTTGCCGATGGCCACCTTCTCGCTGTGTCCTCACGTGGCTTTGCTCTGGCTTTGTTTCCTCTTCATATAAGGATACCAGTCATATTGGATTAAGGCTCCACCCTTATTTAACATTAATTACCTCTCTAAAAGCCCTATTTCCAAATATAGTCACATTGAAGGTTAGGGCTTCAACATACGGATTTGGGGGGAACACAATTCAGTCTATTACAAATAGTGAAAAGTGGAAACAACCTAGAGGTCCAGAAAGTAAAATATTATGTAGCCTCACAAGCGATGAAGCCGATTTATATTTGTTAACATGGAAAGCTGTCACGATACATGACATTTTTTTTTTTTGGCCGTACCCCACAGGTTAGGGGATCTTAGCTCCCTGACCAGAGATTGAACCCCTGCCCTCGGCAGTGAAAGTGCAGAGTCATAACCACTGGACCGCCAGGGAATTCCCTATGACACGTTTCTTAACAGGTTTTAAAACGACAGGCTTAGGCCTTGCCTAGTGGCGCAGTGGTTGGGAGTCCGCCTGCCGATGTAGGGCACACAGGTTCGTGCCCCGGTCCGGGAAGATCCCACATGCCGCGGAACGGCTGGGCCCGTGAGCCATGGCCGCTGAGCCTGCGCGTCCGGAGCCTGTGGTCCGCAACGGGAGAAGCCACAACAGTGACAGGCCCGCGTACCGCAAAAAAAACCCCAAAAACAATAGGTTTAGTATGACCACACTTTTGGAAAAATATATATGTATATTTGCAAAAAAAAGTTTATGTACCCCAACGTAAACAAAGGGACATCTGGACAGTGGAGCTCTGAGAAAGATACATATTCAATTTTATATTTTTATGAATAATAGAAAATGAATATTTTAACCTTTATAATAAAGGAGAAAAAAGTTATTTTCGAAAGGACAGTTCAGTCCCAAATTTATTTCTTCCAGGATTATTTAAATAAATTTCAAATTCTGATTGCTAATTTTTTGCATAAATAATTACAAACTATGAGCCAAAGTGACTCTACGGGGTGCACCAGCGGAGGCCACTGATGTGAGGCAGATTACAATCTTGAGTGGAAGAGATTCATTTGCAGAAAAATTATGAACATAAAAAAGTGTTAATTAACCAACAGAATTTATGGGTGTGTTTTGTGGACACTGGCACTCATTCAATTTGATTATTGTAGCCTATCAAACTACATAATTTAAGCCAAAAGGCCCTGTTAGAACAGACAAATACACTGACAAATTTCAAAGACAATAGATTCCTTTTTTTAGCAGCTTGGAATCCTATGCACAATTTCAACACCAACCAAGTGGAATTTCACAAAAAAAGTGCACTTTCACAACAAGGAAAAAAACAACGTAACAGTATATGTTGGTTTAGTCCCTGATTGGTTTATCCACTAATTCAGTCCCCAGAGTGACAACTCTTTCCTTTTAGTGAAAAATCATCCCAATTTGCTACTTCTTTTGAGTTAGTTTTTGTATTTAAAGAATAAAAATTCAAGGCAGCTCCCTCAAATTCGAAGACCTCAGCAGTGAAATCACCTAGTGGTGATGGCGGTTCAGAGTAAGCAACATTCCCAGTGTAGCCCTCCCTTCTGCATTATGAGTGACGGTTATGTTGTAGACAGAATCTCCATAATGCAGCTTGATTTGCCTAAATAGAAGAAATAGATCTTTCTCTGTTAGAGTGAAAGTTGGCATCAAGGACAGAAATTCATCTCCTGATTTTTTGCCATCCTCAAACGTTTAGCTAACTGATGCATCAGAACAAGTGAAAGCATGTCTTTCAACCTCTCCTGGGATTATCAAGTAGCCGATTGCAACCTTTCACAATCCTTCAGCATAAGGGTTGCATAATCTTTGGGGCATTCTGCAGAATGTGCTGATAATGGTTTCCTCTCTGACATTCAAGTTAATTATCACTATTGAATCTTTAATACTTAAAAAATATGTGTTGCTTAATTTGTTCATGAATCAGTGGTTTAATAAATGCCAGCATATATATTAAATTATGTTAATGTTTAATATCTTTTTTGAGCAAAGTGCATTAAAAATTAAAATAAAATTAATTCTCGCTTTCCCATTCTTACACTGTAGGTAATGTTATTTTACACTGTGCTACAGTCTTCTACAAATTGATGTTCAGTGCTTTGAATTAATGAACTTTGTGATTTATTTACCGGCTGGGGTATTATTCATTGCTTTTTCAATTACTGTAAAACTTTATACATCATGGCATGCGACTGAGCAATTGGATGAATAGTACTGGGGGAGTTTTTCTTTTAAAAGGGATCATGTAATAAAGACAGAAAACTAAATTAGCATCTCTAATATGCCAGCCAGCGACACTGGGCTCCGTGTTAGTGGGCTTATGAATGACCTTCCAGAAGTGAAGCTTTCAGAATCAGAATGTTCAGGAAAACCTGATCTCCCGCCCTTGAATAACTGCAAATGTTCATGGCGAACCATTATCGTCCACAGAACTAAAAAGCAAGAATCTCTAGGATACAGTATATTAGCAAGAGGCTGAGATTTTGAAAGTACTGACATGTAGTATCATCCTATCAATTTTTAGAACTGCCAGAAGTGATGGTATGCTTTGCACCAACACCTAAATGTGTCCCATGCATCTGACTTCTTTCCATATTTCTTTTAGTCAACACTGACAAGATTCCTAGCCCTGCCCTGGGCTCTAAGGGCTGAGGGAACATAACACAGAGATGACATTCCCCCAGGGTTTGTTTTGTTTGTTTGTTTGTTTTAATCTCTTGAAAACCCTGTGTCATTCCCAGGAGAAGCATCCCATGTAGTACCTGGCCCCAGCTGGAAAACTCAAGGTGAGGCCAATGTGAGGAAAGGCTAGAGGGGGCCTCACTGAACTGCTCCCACAATCAGAGAAGAGAGAGAAGCACAGTGAGAAGCCAGAAGCGGTTGACACGGCAACAGAAGCAGCAAACAGGCTCACTGGGAGTCCAGACTCAGCACTGGCGAGCCACTGCCTGTGAAAAACCCACAGGCACATGGGGCCCAGGCACCTTCCAGCCAGCTTGACCCACTCTGTTCTTGACCCTCTACCTACAGGAACTTCAGATGTGCCAATAGAAAGGGAGGCTTTTCACCTGGCATGAGGGATTTTACTATTCAAAAGGAAGGACAAAGGGAAGGAGGAAAGACCTGTTACTGCCTCAGAAAAATGGGCCTGATGACAAGACCCTGCACCACAAATACTCCAGAAGCCCGGGCAGCCCCTCGCTTACTCAGGCAATTTGAGACCAGACCACACAAAACACCGGAAGGAAGCCTGTGCTTGAGACAAGGGGTAGCCATGTAACTAATAAGCATTTATTAGTCCTGTGCATAGATATGCGAAATACCCATCACACAAAGAGACTTCAAACTCTGATTTTAGGAATTTTATTCCTGTCTCAAAATAATAACCTCTGTTTTCTGGAATTTTCCTCATTCTGTTCTGGCATCTCTTAGTTGGTCAATCTGCCCACATCCCTTTGGTCACCTCCCATTAGAACAGGTCCCCCTCCACCCCACGCCCCGCCCTCTAGGGCCATTGCCTCCTCCGGTACAGGGCTGGTCCCAAGTCACTGTCTGTCATACAAGCATCCGTCTGACCTGACCCCTCATTTCTTGTCCCCCACCCTGTTCCCTGCTTACGGCCTTTCCTGACCCTTGTACCTGATGCTCAGGATGGCTTCTCTGGCTCTTAACACTGTCTTCTGCTTCCTCCTTGATTTAAACCCAGCTCTTTGATGAGGCCTGTCTAAGCCCCTCCAGGAGCCCCTTACCCAGGACGGGTCCCCACCAAGCCAGCCCTGGTTCCTCCAGCTGAGCAGACCAAGGCAGTTCTGGAAATTTTGCTTTTGGGAGTCAAGGAGAAAATCTTATTTTGCATCAACACATTGTAAATAACACCTGTAAAAACTGGTGGATTTCTTGTCTGATCCTTCCTCGACGATGCAGGATGGTATGTATCTCAGGGTCCTCATTCCAAACATCAGTGAAGGTTGCACAGAGCTACAGTTCATCCAATAATATGGTTCATCCACTAATAGGACCAGACACTGGAATCCTTGGCTTGAGTCACCTCTCTTGTCATTTGATGTTTTCTGATAAGAGACAAGTGCTGTAAAAATAAATAAGCAACAGCATTCCAGTTGTTGCAAGTTCTGGGGAGCAGGGGGCTTTTAGACTTCCTGTGCCATAACCATCCAAATGGATCCCAAAAGTTATGTAGCTCCTGGAAAGTGTCACAAACAATTATCTTGGTAAGTAAATCACTCTGCCCAGAAGTACCCACAAAATCCATTTTTTTAACGTCTTTATTGGAGTATAATTGTTTTACAATGGTGTTAGTTTCTGCTTTATAACAAAGTGAATCAGCTATACGTATACATATATCCCCGTATCCCCTCCCTCTTGCGTCTCCCCCCCACCCTCCCCACCC
>NC_041224.1:169352899-169393475 GCF_002837175.3 Physeter macrocephalus
CCCACCCTCCCTATCCCACCCCTCTAGGTGATCACAAAGCACCGAGCTGATCTCCCTGTGCTAGGCGGCTGCTTCCCACTAGCTATCTATTTTACGTTTGGTAGTGTATATATGTCCATGCCACTCTCTCACTTCGTCCCAGCTTCCCCTTCCCCCTCCCTGTGTCCTCAAGTCCATTCTCTACGTCTGTGTCTTTATGCCTGTCCTGCCCCTAGGTTCCTCAGAACCTTTTTTATTTTAGATTCCATATGTATGTGTTAGCCTACCGTATTTTTCTCTTTCTGACTTACTTCACTCTGTATGACAGACTCTAGGTCCATCCACCTCACTACAAGTAACTCAATTTCGTTTCCTTTTATGGTTGAGTAATATTCCATTGTATATATGTGCCACATCTTCTTTATCCATTAATCTCTCAATGGACATTTAGGCTGCTTCCATGTCCTGGCTATTGTAAATAGTGCTGCAATGAACATTGTGGTACATGACTCTTTTTGAATTATGGTTTTCTCAGGGTATATGCCCAGTAATGGGATTGCTGGGTCATAATGGTAGTTCTGGTTTTAGTTTTTTAAGGAACCTCCATACTGTTCTCCATAGTGGCTGTATCAATTTACATTCCCACCAACAGTGCACAAAATCCATTTTAAAGTCTCTGCTTTCAGGTTATCTGAAGAGCCTGTATGGAGAGACCTAGCATAGGTTGTAGTGAACAGAGGGTGTAGGTTCCAAGAAAGTCATGACATGTGGTCAGTTCTGGCCGGAGTGGCTCATGGCTATACTGTGGTCAGTGCCAGCTGAGACCCACTCAGGACCCTGCATGGCCTGCCCAATGACCTCCAGAACTTTGGGGAAGGTGGCAACAGCATGGGAGGGTGACTGAGGGAAGATTCAGGGATGTGTCCCACCCTTAGTCTCTGAAATAGGTGTAACTTTTTGGCTCCAGTTAGAACTGGTGAATTCCCCAAATCCAAATGTCAGAGTGGTGATTTCTTGTAGAGAGTGGATGGCAGCCCTGGATATTTGGGGAACTAACCATATCATTTTCCCTCGTCTCTTCTGGGAGAGCAGTCTACTTCTACACATCTGCGCCCAGGAGATCAGTCTCCAAAAAGCCCCACCTTGAGTGAAGGTTACAGGGTCAAAAGAGGCTGCTGCTTTGGCTGCCAGCTGGGGTGATGTAGGCAGAGAAGCTGGGATGCGGAGGCATGCTATTCTGACCTACAACTGCTTCCCTTGCAGCTGCAGACACTGCGAAAGCAATTTTGAAAATCTGAGACATCTTGATGTATCTGTTCATCTTAAGCTTATTTTGATAACTATAATTTTATTTTTAAAGCATTTATACCCTTTAAAAAATTTATTTATTTATTTATTTATTTATTTAATTTGGCTGCTCTGGGTCTTACTTGTGGCACACGGGATCGTCATTGCCACATGCAGGATCTTTGTTGCAGCATGAGGGATCTTTTTTTAAAAATTTATTTATTTATTTATTTATTTTTGGTTGTGTTGGGTCTTCGTTTCTGTGCGAGGGCTTTCTCCAGTTGTGGCAAGTGAGGGCCATTCTTCATCACGGTGTGCAGGCCTCTCACTATCGCGGCCTCTCTTATTGCAGAGCACAGGCTCCAGACGCGCAGGCTCAGTAGTTGTGGCTCATGGGCCTAGTTGCTCCGCAGCATGTGGGATCTTCCCGGACCAGGGCTCGAACCCCTGTGCCCTGCATTGGCAGGCAGATTCTCAACCACTACGCCACCAGGGAAGCCCGCATGAGGGATCTTTAGTTGCATCATGCGGGATCTTTTAGTTGCAGCATGCTAACTCTTAGTTGTGTCACGTGGGATCTAGCTCCCTGACCAGGGATCAAACCTGGGCCCCCTGCACTGTGAGCGCAGAGTCTTAACCACTGGGCTACCAGGGAAGTCCCTAATAACTATAATTTTATTTTTTAAATTTTTTAATTTTAATTTTTATATATATATGTTTTGTAGTACGCGGGCCTCTCACTGTTGTGGCCTCTCCCGTTGCGGAGCACAGGCTCCGGACGCGCAGGCTCAGCGGCCATGGCTCACGGGCCCAGCCGCTCCGCAGCATGTGGGATCTCCCCGGACCGGGGCACGAACCCATGTCCCCTGCATCGGCAGGAGGACTCGCAACCACTGCGCCACCAGGGAAGCCCATAACTATAATTTTAGATGGTCATCTTTTATCCTGATCTTGACTCTTACATCTTACATTTAATTTTTAAGCTTCACAATGAATATTAATGAACTAATTTACTTAGGGATTCACCTAGAGTCTATTTCTTTACGTATCGCTTTTATCACAGTGATCTCAAACACTTCTAGGAAGATTACCCACATAGTGCCCCCAGCATTTATGCTGGGAAATACTTGATTGCTTTCTGCTTATTGTTAATTCAGGAAACCTGTTCATTCTCAAAATATAAACTCTTGCGATTGAATCAAATGACTCAGCTCTCCCCCTCCAGCCATGCTGCCTGGCCTTTCCTCACAGCTCCAGACAGGTGTCCAGTTGTCTTGAGCACACCCCCGCTCACCTGTTCTGTTGTACGAAACTAAACGTGTTCCCTTCTTTCCCAGAGTCTCCCTATTTACTCCCACCAGTTAGACTGTGCAAATATTCCTGTGTCCTTTGGGGATCCCAAATCACCTACTGGACCCATGAACCAACCCTCCAAAATCACACATAATATGTGGTACATGTGTGCATATTTTTCTGGGGATCACACCCATAGCTTCCATTATATTCTCAAAGGGCCCATGACCCTCTCATCCAAAAGGATGGAAATGGTCTGTCACTGTCATCAATACTGTCCTATGGTATACTTGCAACAGTAAAACAGCCTCCTGGCTGGTCCCCCCGCCTCCAGGGTCCTTCCAGTCCATTCTGTGCACTGACACCACCTCACTGATCATCAGTGGAACACAAGGTTTACCTGCTTTAATTCTCTCCCATCCCCCCAGTCCACAGGAGCCTGAGAGCGGTGCCACACCTGTTTCACTCCTAATTAATTGCTTTCCTACCTAGAACACTTGCCCTGCCTCTCTCCACACACCCATCCACACCCCACACTTCAAGGCCCAGCCAAAGGCACGTCCCAGCTGAAGACCAGCCTAGAGGTCGGGTTTGGTTTCAGATGACAGGATACCTGAGAGGGGATGTGGGCCTGGAGGTCTACAGAGCTGGAAAGGTCTGCATGGAGTTGAAAATCTTGAAAAAGGACGAGCTCTCCAAGGTTTCAACCTTGACAATGAAAGAGCCCTCCAAGGTAACTAAAAGCAAAAACAGTCAAGTGTTTATTCTCAATTTCTATAGCACTTAGGTGCCCGGCCCAGGGCTCCACAAAGAGCCCACTTGAATACTTACCGAACAAATGTGGAATGTTACATTCAAAACGAAACATAATCTGATGGGGGAATGGGAGTTTCATAAGGTTAAAATTTGCCTGCAAAATATTCTGAACAAAGTACTTTGCAAACATTAGGTGAATTATTTCCCTAGTCTTTGCCTCAAAAATTGTAATTTATAAAAGCACTGGAGTTGAAAGTGGTTTAAAGCGGCAAATGAAAAGTCAAATGACATCCTTAATAGGTACGTATTAAATATACATATTTCTATTAACATTTTTCATGGATGTGATGATAAAGTAAATCTACAGTGGAGAGAAAGAAAATACACTTTGCATTGATAATTTGTAAATCACTATCTCAGGGATTTGCTTAATTACTCTTACCTATGCAACTAACCCCGGGCATAATTATTTAGGAAAGAATTTATGTCTTCCTTGCAACACATTCTAAACCAATATTGTTGGTCTCTAAGGAGAAACTGTGTCCGCAGTTAAGTTAGGTGTTTAATATCATGAGTCAATATTAATATTAAACCAGAGCTGAAGAGAGAACAAAAAACAGGGGCTGGTGCACAGCCACAGAACCACGCTACGGTCTGTTATTGATGCAGGCAAATGTGAGTTGCCAAATTAGGTGTTACTGAAATGGAAGACCAAGCAGGAAGCTGGTGGCTCAGCAGGCGGGGCCCATCCCTCATAACACGCTCACCAATGTAACATTCCCCCAGTGCTTCATCTTCATTTGCAGAGGATAATGGATAGGATCAGGGCTGCGAGAGTTTGGTCAGTTGCACAAGGCCCCAGCCTCTAGGCACAGAGCTACCACGGAGCCTGGCTTCTACCAGACCATCTACTCTCTACCAACTCAACAGCAGTTTATAAATTCCCCCCAGGGCTTAACAATGCCCTTTGGACCTCCACACACAGGAGCCCTTTAAACGCCGTCATCCCCAAAGCTGGCTGCCCATAGCATCCCACCAGTGTTCAGACCACACAGCCCAACTGTGCCCCAAATCTAGAGAATTTCCAAGTCAGAGCCCTCAACAATAACTGCTCCTCTCATTGCACATGCGACGAAACAGAGGCCTGGAAGATCTAAGAACTGGGCCCGAACCCTGATCTTCTTCCAGTCCGGAGGAGGTTCTGCTGTATGCCAGTTCTACCAGCTGTTATGACGTAGGGGATGCCAACCGAAGTAGAGCTGGCTTTTCAGAAGTGATATTGCAGTCCTTCAGGAATCCTGAGTGCCTGGACCTTTGAGTGTTATTGGAAAAGCACTGTTCCAATTTACTGGAAATTTTCCTTTTACAAATTGACCTCCTGCCCTTGCTAAACCGTTCCCCTTCTTTTCCCCTGGAAACGGTCTACCTGGACACCCCTTGCCATTGTTCCCCAGCTGTGGGTACAGGGATTCCTGTCTACTAGGCTCCCTTGTAAATGTAGTGAGCACTGGCAAAGAATGGGAGGAAAAGGCTGGAGCATCAGAGGTTTTTTGATGTAGCTGTTCTAGAGCAAGACCCACAGTGCTGAAGACCAAACTCTGACAGTGGGTGTTGGCCGCAAAATAAGGATTTATTTGCAGGGTGCTAAGCAAGGGAGTGGGAGACCAGTCTCAGATCCACTCCATCTTGGTCTTTGAGTTAGGGCTGTTTTAAAGGGGAAGAACAAAGAAACTGGGATTAATCATTTTGTGACATTTCTGTGACATTTCTTAACTGTCGTTTCGCGAGTCAGGATGTCTCTGGCGAATGATTCTCTGGCCAGATGGTCCATGGCTCAGGGATCTGTGAGCTCATCTTGCTCTGAGTCTTTACGTTAATGATGATCTCCATAATAGCAATTTTACTATATTAACAATGTTACCGAGAACAGCCATCTTCGTCATCTCTGTTTGATTCGTGTTCAGTTAGCACAGGATTGAGGTCAGAGGAAACAAGAAAGGGATCGAGGTTTTGAATAGAGAGGTTAATCATAAACTCCATAAGGGAACTCAGTTTTAGAGGGACTCGGTTTCACAGTCAGTGGCCAAGTCCTTGACCTGAAAGCTGCCTCAGGTGCCCGTGTCTTCATGAAGGGATTTGCCTGGCTCAGAAAAGCCTTGCAGCTGATAAGCTTTGTTTCCACCAATTAAAGCACGCTCAGCCCTTTCCCCTTCCCTCACTGGTTTAGGCAGATGGCCCAGTCCGTCAGCAACCAAAGCAGAGACATGGTCTGAGCTGACTCATTGAAGAACAGTAATTCCTTCCAGAGAAGATTCGCCATTTGTTTAGGCACTGGAGCAATTATTTGCTGGCGGACAGTTGTAATTACTTTTTACTGCAGGTAGGCAACTGTTCCAGAAGCCAAGCTAATAGAATTACTGGTTTCTGAATGGCTTTTGGAACAAGTAATTTTCAAAAAGTCAGCACAGCATGTTCAGTGAACTTTCCACCCAGGATAACTCCCTGCCTTTGTGGCTCCGCACTGCAGACAAGATGTGGGTTCTTCGATGGGGCACTTTGGAACCGTAGGGGCATTTTTCTTCCAGGACCCTTTGTTTGAAAATGGGACTTGAGCAAGTCGTGCTTGGAGATATTTCATGAGCTTGCACCAAATCATTCTTCTAATTTTTAATTACTCTGGGAGTTGGCATTAAATTGTATCAACCAACTAACCAACCTTTCTAGCAATAGCAGGGTAAATCACTTTTCCAGTCATGGTATCCCATGGTAACTTCTCCCTCTATGCTACCCATTTCTGAAGAGAATTTAAGGGAAAAATAAATCCAGAGGGCCTTTTAGTCAAGGTTCCTAACAAGATTACCAACTACTGTAGACCGTAGATAATGATTTTGCAACAAGCTTCTCTATTTGATAAGAAAAAGCCCTTCTGAATGCTTGTCAACATTGGACCCTATCAACTGATTTGACATTTAACAGATTTTAAAAAGCACATCCATGGTCTGTTGGGACAACAGTTCCTTTTACTGAGACGTCGTTAGAGATTTTTCGCTGTTGTTGTTATGATTACTAAACATTCCCGCCTCCTGCTTTGCCATCCACTAATTAGCTGAGCTCTGGTTTTGAGTGGGCCATAACTGTTCTCTTTGTGTCCATGAGTTGCCTTGTCCTGTTACCTGTCCAGGAGAAGGAGCAAATGCAAAACTGTATGACTTGGGAGAAGACTGGGCCTAACTTAACTCTAGTATCATAAGAGACAGATCTGCTTTTAAGCAGATTGAGAACACTGAGTTGTTGAGAATCAAGAGAGGATGAACTATATAGACTATTGATCCAGAGACTATTTTCCAGCTTTACTGAAAGATAATTGATATATAACATATATAAGTATAAAATATGATAATTTGGTAGACATTTATATTGAAAAATATTTACAGTAAGATTAAACACCTCATGTAATTACCATTTGTGTGTGTGTGTGTGTATGGTGAGAACATTTAAGACTTACCCTCTTAGTAACCTTCAAATATACAATACAGATTGTAAACTATAATCACCATGCTGCACAACAGATCCCTAGAACTCATTCACGTTATGACTAGAAGTTTGCACCCTTAGACCAATATCTCATCACCACCCAACAACCCAGTTCCCGGCAGCCACCAATCTACTCTCTGTTTCCATGGGTTTGGGTTTTCTAGATTCCATGTGTAAGTGAGACCATATAGTATTTGTCTTTCTCTGTGGAGATTATTTTTTAGACTTTCTGACATATGGTCAATGCATAGAGACCTGTCAAGGGAATTTATTTCAAGCAATTTGTGTTATCAGTTTGCTTTATTGATACGCAAATTCATTAGAGTCTGGGATCCCCAGAGAAGGAACTGTAACCCCACAGCAAACTTCCTTTGCAGCCCTTAGGGATCAAAAAACCTTCATTCATTGTTAGGAAAGTTGAAAGTATGCTAGATAGCTGTCCTCAAAGCCTGAAAAGTGCTTAGCTGAAAATCATGAAGTAGGTTTAAGAAACTGTTTACTATTTAATACTACACAACATTTAGTATTACCACAACCTTTGCAAGTCGTTCTGATGGGAGCACTAAAGTCACCCTCAACTGCAGGACCCCAGCTCTAAAACATCAGGAGGGTAGAGTCTGCAAATTGAGAGCATACGAGTCAGAGCAAAAGTTTGGAATCAGACAGAACTGGGCTCAAATCCCACTCTACCACTTCCTACCAGTGTCTTCCTACAATCCTGTCTGCCTTGCAATGGGGGTGATGATTTAACGTATGTGAAGCACTTAGTGCTGTGCCTGGCACACTGTAAATGCTCAACAAACTGTGATCAATACGTTAATCATGCTGATGAATCATGCTTCCTTTAAAAGACATACACCATTAACATTTCAAAGGGTGTACCCTTTGCTAGCCAAACCTCCTTTATGGAAGATCTAACATTCTGGGTGTTGAGGAAGATTCTGAGGTACCCATGAGACCTATACTATCACAAAAGGTCAGTGTGGTCACTTATCACAAAGTGTGGTCAGTGGGCCACTGCCCCAGACTCACCAATAGTGCATGTTTATAAAACCGGTTTCTGGGCCCCCTAGAAGACAGGCTGCATTGGTCAGGATTGGCCAGGCTATGCTGCAGTGAGAGACACACACTAGAAGCTTGGCGATTTCACCTTGAAAGGTTTATTTCTCACTCACACAAAGCCCGCTGTGGCTCTGAGTGTCCTCCAGGGCATCAGCAGGGGCTCAGGGACGCAGGCTGTTTCTCTCTGGTGGCTCCACTGTGGAGATAAAGCCTCTTGCTGTTGATGTGGCAGGTGAAGAAGACCATCCAAGTGACTCCTGGCACATCTACTCACAGTCTGTTGGCCAGAAGCTGTCACATGATCCCGTTCACTGCCAGGAGCTGAGAAAAAAGGTGAGGAGGGTGGATATTTGAAATGTCTCTCTCTGCCTCACTCACTGAATCATTCTCTGGGGTTAGGATCCAGGACTCTACATTTTCAAACTCCCCAGATGATACAATCCAAAGTTAGCCATCACAGGGCTGTGATTATCTACTGCTGGCAATGCTCCTTTTTGGGATAAATAATTTGAAATAATGGAAATGAGAGAGTGGCTCTGTCAATATAATAATTAAAGTGAGAGTCTAAGAGTCTAAAACATTAGGCTCTTTTCTAGCTGTTATGTTAAGTGTAGCTCTTAGGTACAGATGCCTCTCAAATCTATTTCTGGTCCAGACTCTCCACTGCCTTCAGACTGATATATACTCAGCCAGGGTCTCACAAATCTCAAACTGTTTGTTCATCTCTACCAAACCTGTCCCCGTGTCCTGGGACAGTACCAATACCCACCCTCCTGGGCAACTTGCAAGGCTTTGTGACTTGGGAGTCTTCCTTGGCTTTTCCTCTTTTTTAACCCCTCAAAGCCAGGCATCAAGACTGTGTTTCTGTCTCTTCACCACATATTGCGTCTGTTCCCATCTCTCTTCCTCCACTGCTGTTCCCTCAGTCCAGGGTCCCATCAGCACTCACCTAGTCTCCCTGCCCTGGTCCAGCTCCTCTCTCCTCTTTCTCCCAAATTGCTGCCAGGGTGATGAACTCCCCTCCATGATAAGCATTTCCTCATTTTTTATGACCCAGCAAGACTCCTCTCCTCTCCTCAGCCTTTTCTGAGCTTACTCTTTTCCCCTTCACTGTTCCCCAGCATACTTCTCTCACACAGCTACAGTTTGAACTCATCTGTATCTGCTACACTGCAAGCCCCCTGAGGACAGACAGCAAGTTTGCCTCTCTCAGGATTGGATCCTCATGGTCTGACACCACACTCAGCACATAGTAGGTATGAAGGGAGAGCGGAATGAGGGTGGGGAGGTGCATGGTGCCTGGCATCTGGCGGGTGCTATACAAAATTTGTTGAATAGAAAAGAGGAGATCCAACAATCTTCCTCTGCTTAGTTATCTCAAATATCCATTAGAGTTTCATCAAACTCAGAGTAATAAACTAATTAAAACTGACTATTCATCTATATGGAAGCGGCACTTTTTCTTTAGAAGACTTGATAAGCAAAACCAACTTCACTGGAAACCATGTCCTGCAGCTATGATCAAAGATGAGAATAAGAGGTGGAGCGAGTCAGCATGTTCAGGGTGTCTGAATAATATTGTTTTGCAAGCAGAGCAGCATTTTAATTTGCAGAAAAACAATTTTGAGTAAAACCAAGTGAATTAAAAATAAATTGCATGAGTGAACTAATTCCCAGTTCAAGGAGGGCTAACAACTGAAAGTGATATCATTTTTCTTAATTCACAAAAGAATCCATAAGTATTTGGGGGAGTTAAAATAGTAGTGTTAATATTTGTTATATTCCTGAACATCTACAAAAGTATTTATCCACACGTAGTAAAAAATGAGGCAGAAATATACTCAGAATGTATTTCTAGGAGCATGTTTGTGAGCTATTTACATATTATACAATGTGTCTCATGTTTTAAATCATAATACAATTTTGTTACAAAAGTTTTCTTATCTCTAGGTCTGCTCTTTCACTTTTTTTTTTTTGCGGTACGCGGGCCTCTCGCTGCTGTGGCCTCTCCCGTTGCGGAGCACAGGCTCCGGACGTGCAGGCTCAGCGGCCCAGCTGCTCCGTGGCATGTGGGATCTTCCCGGACCGGGGCACGAACCCCTGTCCCCTGCATCGGCAGGCGGACTCTCAACCACCGCGCCACCAGGGAAGCCCTGCTCTTTCATATTTTTAAGGCAAGACTTGGCACCTCTACTCACTAAAGATTTCCAAAAAACGACCCGTTGCGAAGCAAGGGCTCCGGACGTGCAGGCTCAGCGGCCCAGCTGCTCCGTGGCATGTGGGATCTTCCCGGACCGGGGCACGAACCCCTGTCCCCTGCATCGGCAGGCGGACTCTCAACCACCGCGCCACCAGGGAAGCCCTGCTCTTTCATATTTTTAAGGCAAGACTTGGCACCTCTACTCACTAAAGATTTCCAAAAAACGACCCTCAAATAGGAGACTCTATGAAAGAGGGTAATGTTCTAATATGTAGATATAAAGACATGAAGAGAGATTAATGAATTAGAAATAGTACTTGGAAAATATGGAATTCTTTTATTTTTTAATTAAAAAAATTTTTTTTAAGAATTTTTTTTGATGTGGACCATTTTTAAAGTCTTTATTGAATCTGTTACAATATTGCTTCTGTTTTATGTTTTGTTTTTTTGGCCATGAGGCATGTGGGATCTTACCTCCCTGAGCAGGGATTGAACCCGCACCCCCTGCCTTGGAAGGCGAAGTCTTAACCACTGGGCCACCAGGGAAGTCCCAACATGAAATTCTTTTAAAATAATTTTTAATAATATGTGAACTATTTGGAAACTAGAGACAATCAAAAATAATAAAACAAAAATCGGTCATAATTCCTCCCAAAGCAGATAGTTACTAAATTTTTTGATTTATCTGAAATTTCATATGGTGTCGGGTAGAAATCAAACTTTATTTTTTTCCTGAATACAAGTTAGCCAGTTATCTCAACTTATATCATTGGGTAAAGCCTTAGAAGAAGTTAATTTCCACTTAAGCAAACCAAGATTGCACCTGTGTTGGCGGCGCTTCCTGAGATCCTCTGCTTTTGCCACAGTTCTAAACTTTCTTGGTTCTCTGACTGAAGGGAATATACCAGCAGCGGTGGCCATGCTGCCCACCCAGTCCCCAGCCCTGACATTGCCTCCTTCTCTGAGAAGCTAGGAGGACTAGTCAAACCAGAACAGGGAGTTCCAGGGCGGCACCAGCTGAGGGAACAAGTGGAGGCAGAAAGGGTGCCACAGGCATTTTCCAAAAGTCTGAATGCATATGCCCAGGATACCACATCTTTGAATCTAACCTACAGAAACACTTTCACACATGGACAAAAAGGCAAAGGAAGCACTGGCCACTGCAGCATTACCAGTTATAGCAAAAACATCAATAGGAAGTTGGTTACATAATGATACATCTGTATTATGGAATACTTTGCAGTGATTAAAAAGAATAAGGGGGAGGGAGAGAAGGGAAAGAGAATGACTGCAAAAACATATTAAATGAAAAACCAAGTCATAGAATAATATGTAAGATTTGATCTTGTTAATGTAAAAAGAACCCTCATAAATGTGTATATATGTATATATATAATATATATTATATATAAAATGTTATATACAAAATATGTATATATGTATTTATACATATATATATAAAATAAACATATATATCTACATATATATCTAATATATAGTATATATTTAGAGTATTTAGGTATATGTAACGAGAAAAGGTTTTGAAAAGATGCAAATCCCACTAAAGAAATCACAAATAGACCTGGAGTCTGTCATACAGAGTGAAGTAAGTCAGAAGGAGAAAAACAAATACCGTATGCTAACACATATATATGGAATCTAAGAAAAAAAAATGTCATGAAGAGATTAGTGAAAATAGATAGCTAGAGGGAAGCAGCCGCATAGCACAGGGAGATCAGCCCTGTGCTTTGTGACCACCTAGAGGGGTGGGATAGGGAGGGTGGGAGGGAGGGAGACGCAGGAAGGAAGAGATATGGGAACATATGTATATGTATAACTGATTCACTTTGTTGTAAAGCAGAAACTAACGCACCATTGTAAAACAGTTATACTCCAATAAAGATGTTAAAAAAAAAATCACAAATGGAATTGACAGGAGGAGTGCTGGAAAAGAGAGATGGCAGAGACGCTGTTTTACATTTTGCTCTAAGTACTTCTGTATTTTTAAAAAACCTTTTACGAGAAATGCAGGAAATGCTTATTCAATATTTTCAAAAGACAAAAATAAACATATAAGAAAGGAAGAGTTTCATGGAAACCCTAAGCCCATTTATTGCCAGCATGAACCAGCGTGCTCCCGACTTGCCTGACAGCGGGGTTCAGTCTTTATCAGCAGGTGCAGCTGAAGGCCAGCCCACAAATTCCTACCCATGACACGAGGCTTAATCTGGGAAATGCAGAATGGAATACAGGAGAACAGGAAACACAGAGGAGTCCCAGGAACGTTTATATTAAGGACCAGTTAAACCCAGAATTTTAAAAAGTAGAAGGAGCCAGAAATGATGAATACAACAAAAAGAATCATCACCCCCACGGAGAGGACTAGGCCGATTTTGTTCTGGGTTGGACTTGATTAGACCATGGCATGAAAAAAACGAAATAATTTTTTTTTTACTGTCTCAGAAGAAAAATACAGGAGGTGTGCCTTGAAGTGACTGAAAATCACAAAGTTTTATTTTTTAAAGTGGAAATGATTCTCTCTTTTGCCACCTGGTGTATCTTACCAAACTGATTTACTAAAGGCTTGACCTTTGGGTCTTCCTATGTTTATAGCAGGTGCCAGATTAGATTCTATTAAACTGGAATAAAAAGCACCTGCCCCAGCCTGCAGCATCAGCCCAGTCCGAGGGCCGTCTGAGAGAGCAGGGGCATGGGGAAGCCTCAGGGAGGGAAGACGGTGGGCTCCCCTACCTGTCAGGTGTCCTAAGGAGAGCACTCCAAGGGACCCTGATCCTCAGATGCTGATTTCTATTAATGAAGGAAATACTCAGGAGAAGAGAGGGCAGTGTAGACGTAGTGGATTATGAGGAAAACACCACTGCCACCTTCTTTTATAGGTCTGGCCCCAGAAAGTGTCACCTTATTTCCCCCTTCCCACCCTACCTTTGCCCAGGGCTGAGAAGGGGTGAGAAGAGGGAAAAAATGATTTGCTTTGATACTTGAAATGCGTTAAAACCTGCAGACACCGACAGCCTGCTCCTCTTCTATGCAGCAGCGTGGGGCAGCGATGAACCTAAGGAGAGAGATCCTGACAGTTGAGAACACTCACAGGTTAAGTGGTTCTGTGCAATTCCACACCCCTGCTGGTATCCCCCCAAGGACAAAATCCCAGAGTACTGTTAAGTGAGACAGTATCTCCTCTTTTATCTAAG
Source organism: Physeter macrocephalus (assembly GCF_002837175.3). Taxonomy (NCBI): domain Eukaryota; kingdom Metazoa; phylum Chordata; class Mammalia; order Artiodactyla; family Physeteridae; genus Physeter; species Physeter macrocephalus. The sequence goes on from NC_041224.1 coordinate 169,366,223, forward strand.
GCCACTTTTTCTATTCTGTCCTCTCTTGCTGTATGCTTTCAATTACCCTTCTCTTGCTCAAATATTTAATCTTTACCCCTCAACTGCAACTTTTCAGCATGCTGAAGGCCTTCCCATTTAAAGAAAAATAACCACACTCTCTTGTTATGGACTAAATTTTGTTCCCCCCAAATCCATTTGTTGAAGCCCTAACCGCCCAATGTGATGGCATTTGGAGATAGAGCCTTTGGGAAGTGATTACATTTAGATGAGGTCATGAGGTTGGGGCCCTCATGATGGGATTATTGCCCTTATACTAAGAGAAACCAGAAAGCTTGCATGTTCTCTCTCGTTCTCTCTTGCTTTCACGTCTCACCATGTGAGGACACAGCAAGGAGGCAATCACTACAAGCCAGGAAGAGAGTTCTCTCCAGAAACCAGCCATGCTGGCACCTTGATCTTAGACTTTCAGCCTTCACAACTGTGAGAAAATAAATGTCTGTTGTTTAAGCCACCCAGTCTATGGCACTTCATTACAGCAGCCCGAGCTAAGACGGTCCTACACTCTGCTTCCAGGAACTACTTCTTCCACCGTTTCACAGCCAAATTTCTGGAAAGTGTCAGTGTTTATAAAGACTGTCTTCATTACCCTCCGCCCACTCATTACACCCTTCCAGTCTGGCTTCCTCCCTTTCACTAGCCCAAAGAATCTTTCTGCTGTTACCAATCACTTCCATATTGCTACATCCAAAGGACATTTTTTGCCTCTCTCAGCTGTATTTGACCACTCCCTCTTCCCCTGGCTTCTATGAAGCCACACTCTCCTAGTTTTCCTCTTCTGTCTCTGGCTGCTCTGCCTTAATCTCCTCTGTGGGCCTATTTTCTGCTATTGCCCTAGGCCCTCTTCTCTTCTCCCTGTAGACTCTCTCAACCAGGGTGCACACCTTCAATTATCACTTACACACCAGTGATTCTAATTTTCATCTTCAGTTGGGACCTTCCCTCTAAGCCCCAGATCTACAAAAGCTGATCTGACGATTCTAAGAGGACCACCCCAGGACCAGCATGTCCAAAGTAAACTCACAAGTTTGCCCATAACCTGGTTCATTCATGCATTTAGACAAATGAGTCAGAAATCTAGGAATGAATCATTCTTGACCATTCCCTCCTCCATCTTACATCCAATTTATCATCAAGGCTCACTTATTTTACTTTCTGTGACCAATTCCCTTTATGTCCCTTCCTCTCTCACCTGCTCTATTGCAGTAGCTTCCTAACTGGTATACCTGCATCTATTCTTGCTGTCACCAACCCATGCTGCACACTGTAGCCAGGGTGATTTTTTTTCAAAGTGCACATCTGATCACGTCTTATTCCTGCTGAAATCCTCCAATAAAGTTTCAATGCTCTTACATTATGACCAAAGTCCCTAATGTAGGCCTAACCACGCATCTTTACTTCCATTCCAGCTTCCTCTCACACCACACAGCCCCTCACTTTCTACTCCACAGAGGCCATGTTTCCTCCCGCCAAAGGACCATGGCATGTACTGTTTCCCCTGCATAGAACACTCTTCTACTCCTCTTCTTGTCCTGTTATAGGTTGAATTGTGGCCCCCAAAAAGATATGTTGAAGCTCCAACCCCCAGTACCTCAGAAGGTGATCCTATTTGAAGACAGGGTCTTTACAGAGGTAATCAAGTTAAACAAAATGAGGTCATTAGGGTGGGTCCTAATCTAATACGACTGATGTTCTTACTACAAAGGGGACATCTGGGCACAGAGACCAACATGTACAGAGGGAACGAAATATAAAGACACAACAGGAGAAGGCAGTCATATGCCTTGGGAGGTACATCTACAAGGCAAAGAACACCTGGGGTTGCCAGCACACACCAGAAGCTAGATAAGACAAGGAAGGATTCTCTCCTAGAACCATCAGAGAGAGCATGGCCCTGCTGACACCTTGATTGCAGACTTCTAGCCTCCAGGACCACGAAATAATACATTTGCGATGTTTTCAGCAACCCAATTTTTGGTACTTTATTATGGCAATGCTAGGAGACTAACACACCCTATCAATCCTTCTGTCTCATTAACTCCCACTCAGTTCAATCAGACCTTCTCAGGGAATATGTCCTGGACCTCCTGGCTAGGCCCCCTATTATATATACACAGCACTCTGTTCTCCCCTTCACAGCACTTACCACAGTTATAACTTGACATATATTTATATGATTGACAGAATCTCTCATTAGACTATAAAGTCCATTGCAGTAGGGACTGTGCCTTTCTTTAGTTTATTGTGGTACTCCCTGTGCCTAGCCTAGTACATCACACATACTGAAGCTCTATAAATATTTGTTGAATAAATGAATGAGAGAAAGAGATAAGAGGGGCATGGTGGAGATGGAACTAGAGGCTAAGACCTTAAAAGAAGACAGGCTGGGAGATAGTTTAACATGATATAATTTCCAGAAGGGCCCCCAAATACCTCTGCTGTCAGCTGATGCTATCATTCCATAGAAGAAAGGTTTGAAATGCACATATCCCTGAGAGAGATAAGACATTAACCTAAATTTGCATTAGCATATTAATAACATCCTTCCCAGAAAGTAAGCTCGAGGAGAGGGTGTGTCATGAACACTAAATCAACTCTGACTATCTGAAGATGGAAGCTGCGACTTGATGATGGGAACCAGGGTGAATGGTGTAAAAAAATAACCTTTCTTATGTCACAGTTTTGTTAAGGGTCAGCTTACCATTGGTCAGAAACAAAGTGCCAGATTACTACTTACCAAGGGTCAACGAGACCCCTTCCCAGAGAAGTCTAACACAGCGCTTCACTGACACTTGGCAGCCAGGGAACCATTTCCTCTTCAACTAGATGATGCTGGGGGACAGTGAGAGGACGTGTAGCTGGTACCCACCCAAAAGGGAAGAATCATGCCCTTGAGTTCTGATCACAAGGTTCTTCTGCTGGAATTAAAATGGAAAAATCTTCACCATTGATCAACATCCAGATCCCACAAGGTACAGGCCACCACACACAGCCAGTTCACAAAGGACAGTCATCTTTTTGGGGAGATCAAACTTTAGAACCTAATAATGACAGGAAATGATCCTCACATTTTATTAAAAAGGATTTGCTGAAGTTCAGCAGAAATAGAAGAGAAAGTTGAAATGGATAATTGCTTTTATAAAACGTTTTTAGAGCTACAGGAGTTCTTTTTTTTCTCTACTGTCAACATGCCTTCAATGGTAGCAAAAAGGGAAACAGATTTTTCTTCATTGCCCCAACTCAGGATATATTTCCAGAATAATGATTAAACACCCCCCAAAATGCCTCCCATTCATACTCTCTGAAATTGTTAACGTTAGTTATATAAAGGATTAGTCTAAAGTTTACTGAAATCTTAGACTTTGAGTTAAAAGGGATCTCTGAGTATATCTGATCCAACCTCCCTCCAGTGAAAAAATATATTCTACAAAATTTCCAACAGTGACCTCAACTTATGCTTGAGTTTTCATAGGAACAATGATCTATTTTACTTCTTTTGTAGCCAAATTATTCCATTACTAAGCAATTCTACTTAAGCTTTTTTAAAAATATATCTTATTACACGGAACTCTATAAAACCAGTCGGCTCCATTTAAATTTTACGCTGGTACCTTATTCTTCCAAAAGTAATTGCCTAAAAAATTACTAAATTGAATATTTAAGTGAAAGACACAAAATTGGCAATGATTTTATTTTTGGACTTATGACCTCTGGAATATTCCTGTGGCAGGAGTAAAATTAAGCTAAATTTTGAAATTTAACACAAGTTTCAACATGTACATTACACATTGCATTCTTTCCCCCAAACCAGCTTTAAGCATTAGAGTGTTTTCAATCTTTACCTTTTTTAGTGAAACTTGAACTTCACAAAACACTCATTTGTGAGGTATCTTTCCTACAGTGACTCATTTTGTGAACAATTTCATTTCTATAAAATATATTGTTGGCATGTGGTATAGTCATTTAATTTTATAATGACAGTATATTTTAAGAGTAAAAGCAAATATAGATGATTTAGAAATTCTGAAACATAAATTGAGCAACTGGAAGTAAAAACCAAAAGCTTTCTCAAATTATGTTTTAAATAAACCATTAGAGTCAGACTAAAAAGAAAACTTTTAACTTTGAGCAGAATTTTAAAACATATTAAATGTTCATAAAAATCTCAAAATATATAACCAAAGTAAACAGAAAAATATAGAGGTCACAGGTTTCTGATTGGGCTCAATGTGGAAATAACAATTTACACTGTTTCCTGAAAGTCATTAATAGGACTAAGTCAAAACAAAGAGAGAAAATTCTTAAGAAAGGAGATCTGATAATTAAATCATGAGATGATTGCAAAAGCATTTACCTTCCAAGAGGCAGCAGGAAGAAGGTAATCTCAGCCAACATCTCTATTCAGCAAAAAAGAGAGCCCCGAGAAACTGAAATGGTTTGGCTAGATCCCCTACTGTTCTCTATAACTGATAGGGGCTGCTGCTGTTTGATTCAGTTGTAAGGACTCATACCGATGAAAATTAGTTATAGCAATTGCTTGTACTGTCAGCCATGTCCAAATGCTGCCTTCTATACTATAATAATCACGTTTCAAATTGAAAGGGATTAAAACCTCCACAAATACTGAAGCATACTGAAAATAAATTGAAAACCAGTGGGAAATAGAGTGTGGTTTAAAAAGCTTCATCAGCAACCTTAAACAGAAGAATTACCACTTGTGCCCCAGATTAAATTTCAGAATGGACTTCAAAAGCAATCCTTAGACTATTTTCAGTGTCTCAAATTATGTTAGTGGGAAGAGAGGCATAACAATTTTATTTGGATCTGTTTTGGACAAAACAAAGTTTAATTAGAGACAAATTCCATAATTCACTTAGGAAGCAGAGTCCTTTTTCCTTGGTTTTTTTACTTGCAATATTTTAAAGTTACAGTTTTGAAAGAGCTGAAAAATGTTTCTTACTAACTCTCCCATGTTCTCTGTGGATAAAAGTTCTGTGTTTTGGATCCTTCACATGACAGAAGATAAATGCTAAGGTCCATCAGCAGGAGATAGAAGGAGTGAATTCCACAAACACTCATCCTAGCTGCAATGTGAAAACATCAACTCTAATAATTTATAGCTATATAAAAAGACAAAAGGAAGACTGTTACACTTCACGACCACGGATGAGTAGCTGATCACAGCTTTCATACAATACACATGCAAGCACTTCCCCACAATCACTTCAAAGAACCATTCTCTTGTTCCAAACAATTTCAAAAGCAAAGGAACTACCTATAGCCATTTAGAAAATGAAATGCTGTCTAGAAAATAATTATTGGGATCAATAAACAATTAAAATTGGAGATAGGGGATACTTAGATTTGCTTGGATTCTTTCTTAGGAAGTTAAATTAAGAATTACCAAAGAAGTCAGAAGGAGAAAAACAAATACCGTACGCTAACACATATATATGGAATCTAAGAAAAAAAAATGTCATGAAGAGATTGGTAGGATGGGAATAAAACACAGACCTACTAGAGCATGGACCTGAGGATATGGGGAGGGGGAAGGGTAAGCTGTGACGAAGTGAGAGAGTGGCATGGACATATATACACTACCAAACGTAAAATAGATAGCTAGAGGGAAGCAGCCGCATAGCACAGGGAGATCAGCTCGGTGCTTTGTGACCAAGACACAAGAGGGAAGGGATATGGGAACATATGTATATGTATAACTGATTCACTTTGTTGTAAAGCAGAAAGTAACATACCATTGTAAAACAGTTATACTCCAATAAAGATGTTTAAAAAAAAAAAGAAAAAAAAAAGAATTATCAAAGAAAATAAATTTCAAAATACGGTATAAACTCCTTTGGAAGTAAGCTACATATACATAAGTAGGTATTCTCTTGATCTGTTCAAAAATCATCTGACACTAACAGATATACTACCCTGTATTTTGGTAGTACCATTTAGGATCCATAAGATGGCAGGCCTAGATTTCATAGTGATATTCTTAAAAGTGTAAGTATACTGGTTGCCTTGAAATACATATTGCATATTATCAGCAGTGTGTGGCTAGTAATAATATTAAGGGCATCTATCAGATTAAATTTGGAAATGATGAAGCACGGAAACTATTAACAAGCTAATGCATTCTATTAGTTCATAATGAATCACAAAATACTACAGCCAGAAGAAAACTCACGATCACCTATTTTAGTCTTGCCTTTCTCCATATAAGGAAACCAGAATCCAGATTGCCCAGTGTCACATGGCATAGGGAATAGCAGAGAGAGACCCAGAATCCTGGTTTTCTTCACCCCAATTGGCATTAATCCTGTCGTTCACTATATTTCTTCAGCTCCTCATGGTGGCATCAAAGGCCACGTAACTGCTCTGCCCTATCTCACTCCTCTCAAATCCCACTTCTGCACTTCTCCACAGACTGCCTTTTACTTGTCAAAGTGTCTCTCATGAGTTACCACTCTGTTCTGCCTGGACCCCAGGCATGGAATTCCACAACTCTCTTCATAAATTTGTTCGTGTGTTTCTCAAACTGGGGTGTGGTGATATGGAGTGGTATTTGAAGCTACAGGAGTAGTAAGTCCTATCTTTTAGACAGGTTTTGGAGGTGCAACATCTTCTTAATTGAAAGAAATAAAATATGTATAAATTTTAAACATGAAACACATGAAGTTTCAAAAAAATGTGTAGCATTGGGTAGACTAGCTCAAGCCTGCAGCAATAAATCTCTTCTGTACCCTATCCTGTCAGGGATACTCTGGTGAAAAGCTTACAGCTGTACAGTCGGCCCTCAGTAGCCTCAGGTTCTGTATCGGTGGATTCAACCAACTGTAGATTGAAAATATTCGGGAAAAAAAAATTCCAGAAAGTTCAAAAAAAGAAAAACTTGAATTTGCTGTGCACTAGCAACTAGTTACACAGCGTTTACATTGTATTAGGTACTATAAGTAATCTAAAGATGATTTTAAGTATATTGGAGGATATGCATAGGTTATATGCAAGTATCACGCCATTTTGTATAAGGGACTTGAACATCTGCAGATTTTGGCATCCTCAGGGATCCTGGAACCAAACCCCCTCACATACCAAGGGTGACTGAAGCTGGTTAAAAGGTTCCTCTCCTTCAGAGCATAGCCTGGAGCCCACCCTGTCTTCTGTGAAGTACATAAGGTCATGTTACACTTGTGTCCTAGAAAAATTATCACACTACTGCCTAAATTCTGTGTAAATGGTCCTAAGATAAATTTAACTTCTATGTGACAAAACATTATATTATAAACATTATAATAGAAATCAAATATCAACTATTACACAACTATCATATGGGATACATATGTAACAGATAGAGACAACTGGTTGGCAGAATTCTTATGGGCAAACCAAACACAGTAGACAGAATTAATAAAAATAAACCAATGTACTACTTTTAGAGTTTTATACTGACTTTTTTCCATTAAGCATTATATGCTATAGAGAAAAGTATGGAGATCCAAGAAGGTGAGCTAGAGGACTTTTGACCAATTACCTACTCTGTCTTGGTCTGCTTTCTATTTTCTCATCTGTAAAAAACAGTGAATTGGATTAGGATGGGGGGAAAACGTCTAGAATTTTAAATTGCTTTTTCTCATCTTTTGCTCTACCATCTCTTTGGCATAATTTTTTAATGAATGTAACATAAAATAATTAGTGCCTAAACCTTTTTTCTATATATCCTGACAGTGATTCGTTCAGTTACTTGAAATATACTAACTTCCTTAAAAATTCTCAGCATATTCATTGGTTAGAAATCTGTAAATTAGTCCATGTTTTGAAAAACACAGACAGACGGAGGAAGGATTCCAGATTACATGACACTAGAGACATGACACTTGAATGCAATGCATGATCTGGGATTTTACTTTGCTATAAAGAACAGCAGTGGGACAATTTGCAAATTTTGAATGAAGACTGTAGATTGGACAATATTGGACAATGTTACTATGTCCTTTTCCTGATTTTGATAATTGTACTATAGTTATGTAATATGTAATAGAATGACCTTATTTCTAGAATTATACACTGAAATGTTTAGGGACAAAGGGCTATCACGCCTGCCACAAGAAAGAGAGAGCACAAGGGAACATGTATGAATGTGCCAATGTGGTAAATGTTACCATTTGGGAAATAAAGGGTACATGGGGATTCTTTGTACAATTCTTGGAACTTTTCTGTAAGTCTGAAATTATGTCAAATAAAAAATTAAAAGAGGGATTTCCCTGGTGGAGTAGTGGTTAAGAATCCGCCTGCCAATGCAGGGGACACGGGTTCGAGCCCTGGTCCGGGAAGATCCCACAGGCCGCGGAGCAACGAAGCCTGTGCACCACAACCGAGCCTGTGAGCCGCAATTACTTAAGCCTGTGCGCCTAGAGCCTGTACTCCACAAGAGAAGCCACCGCAATGAGAAGCCCGTGCACTGTAATAAAGAGTAGCCCCCGCTCGCCACAAATAGAGAAAGCCCGCAGACAGCAACGAAGACCCAACTCGGCCAAAAATAAATAAATAATTTTTAAAAATTAAAAGAAAGAAATCAGAAAGACAACTTGTTTGATGGCTGCATACAGAACTACAATGGAAACCAGATGCAGAAAGATTAACGAAAAGGGAAAATTGTTCTGGAAAGAAACCCTATTCATTTACAATACTATATTTCTCTGGAATTTGAGTTTATGACACTAGACGTAATACACTATACTATGTATTGTAGAAAAGGATGCTCCTAGTAAACATTGGTGTAAGGATTCTTATTTGATAAGATAAATGTTTCTATAATGCCATTCTGTTCGTGGCTTGTTTCTTTACTTTTATGTTCTGCTTTAGTAAATCTTTACCAGTGTTATAACTTAAAATCTCTTCACAGACAACTCACAGGAAGAGTTTCACTAAGAATCGATGTAAAAACATACCCCAAGTGATTAAAGACAGTTTTGAGACTATGAAATAGAAAACATACATGACAAATAGAAAAGCAATTTAAAGTAAATTTCCCCCAAAAAATGACATTTCAAAATTTACTTTACACCATAAGAGGGAAGGAAAGGCAAACCAAAGCAAACAAAAAAGTGAACTCTAATATATGCCTTCTCTGAGTGCACAGGTAGGCTGTTCTGATGTCCCCAGGATTTAGCACACAGAAGTAACCCTTACTCCTTTTTTATGGTATTCAAAGAGCCTGTAATAAATGATCTTCCATATGATTATCAACAAATGTATTTTTCAATCACTTACTAAATGTATTAATTCTTAATAAAGAATCACATAGATTTGTCTTCTGTAAATCCTTGTTTCTGATTTATCCATCTCAAAGTTAAAATACCCCTGAATTGAGAATGCAGTTTGGGCTGAGGGAGAGGCAGGAAGATGACATTGGGAAGTACACAAGTTATTTTCCACAGTATTGGTAATTTTCTAATTATTTGAATAGGTGGTGAATTCACTGGGGCTTATTTTAATATGCTTTATAATTTACATTTACTATATATATTTTATATGTATCAAATATCACATAATAAAGGTGTTTTAAAAGAACATATGTAGTATTTTACCTTTTAAAAGCTACATTACAGGGCTTCCCTTGTGGCGCAGTGGTTGAGAGTCCGCCTGCCGATGCAGGGGACACGGGTTCGTGCCCCGGTCCGGGAAGATTCCACATGCCGCAGAGTGGCTGGGCCCGTGAGCCGTGGCCGCTGAGCCTGCGCGTCCGGAGCCTGTGCCCCACAACGGGACAGACCACAACAGTGAGAGGCCCGCGTACCGCAAAAAAAAAAAAAAAAAAAAAAAGAAGCTACATTACAAAATAGAAGCTTTTCTTCTTTCATTTAACTCTCTTTTTTCCTCTCCAACTATTTTAATAGTTATTGATTCAGATGTTCAACATACATTTATTTAGCAACTATTATATGCCAGACTTGGTTGTAAGTATTGAGGGTATAAGCAAACATAAGTGTAACTAACTAAATAACCAAATAAATAAAACCATGGTCCCTGCCTGCATGTGGGTTATAGTTTAGTTGTGAGAATGTAAAGGGCAGAGCTATGTGTAATTCTTTGCAAGCTCGGTACTCCCAGAGTGCCTTGCCCAGGTAAGAACCTCAATAATGTTCACTGATGATACTGATGACGCTTGCACCACCTACAGATCTTTTTTTTATGGGTAGAAGATTCTTTATGTTGTAATCAGATCATTTTACCATTTAAAATAGACTTCATCCAGCAACAAAGAAATCTGTCATACTGGATTCCTAAAGGCCACTTGGAATTGCATCCTTTTGGGAAATCTCAGCAACCTTGTCTTCCTGAAATAATAATCATTGCAACAAGTTTCCAGGTAGAGGTAAAGAGTTGTAGACAATTGTAAATTTTGTTTGGTATCCAGTTATACAATCATTAATTATTCACACAGAGAAGAATTCTCAAATGACAGCTTGTGTTCCCTCTCTGCACCTTTTAAACATACAAGTTTTACACAAATTCATAAATCTCAGGTTCCAGATGACAGGGTTTCTCTTTATCAGTCTTTCTGCAATAAAATTTAGCAAACCTGATGTTAATTAGGAAGAGCAGCACAAGGAAAGTAATACCAAAAAACCCATTGGTAACCTGTTCTGAAAATAACTCAGGCAATCACTACTTATTCTCTTCAATGAAAATACTTTTTCAAGATAATAAACAAACTTTGATCAAAACATCAATTGCACTAAATCTCACAGGAAAATGTTTTGTGAAAAATCTTATTTACGTACTCCAGGTCTTAGCTGATTTTAATTATATATATTTCAGGTTGTACAGACTTTAAAACAAAAGAGAGACCAAAACTTAAAAACTTCAAAGACTAGATTTACCAATATGGTATATTATAATTTGAAAAATGCTTGCATCAGTGACGAATTACAACTCTTATCTTAATGAAAAAAACAATGCTGTAATGTATTTTGCCTCCCAAATTCCAGTAGCAAAAAGATGGCCATTTTTTGCTTTAAAGTCTTATGATTAAAAACAACAATCAGTTCGAGTATTGAAATAGTTCCCTTAGTGCTACGTATACGGTTGATCAACTAAACTACATATGAATGCCTACGTATATCGTTATCTACATAGATAGATCATACGTGATCATACAGTGTAAGGCCTAAACACATCCCACTGAAGAGGATTTTTAGATTTTGAATGTTTGGGTTTTGATCGAGTCTGAAAGTCTAGACTCTATGACAAGAGTTGCAGAATTATTTTGTGTATGTTTTTCTGGGAGGTTTCTATGGCTTTTATTAGACACCCAAAGGTGTTGATGACCCAAAAACCACTAATAACCATGACCCCAGGAGAGGGTAATAAGCACTCACATTCAAGGGTATCTGACATACAGAATGAATTTAATAAACATTGTTGAATGAATCTTGAATGAATATCCTGTTTCTAGAGTATCATTAAACTTTTCAATGCTGTCATCAGAGATAAGTGTTGACTAGAAAACTCAGAAAAAAAGAGAAGAAAAATGACAAATCAAGACTGAGTGATTACTATATGCAGGACAATGGTGCAGGTGGTGGGAATTTTTTTTTAAGGTAATTTCTGTTTTTAAGGAACTTATGATCTAATTAGAATGATAAAAACACACAAAATGATGTAAGAACATTAGCAAAAGGGAAAAGGTAGTCAGTGTATTATAAAATGTATACTAGAACTACTGACGATGAAAAGCCTTTCCTAGGTTTGAAGGATCTTTGACATATACAGCGTTTAATTTTGCCATCTATAATCAGGAAAAGACCAGAAGTATAAAGGGTAGGGAGAGGTGGAATAGAAGGGATTGGAATAAATACTCCTCTTTTTACGGTCTTTGGTGATTGGAAAGACAGTACCAAGGGAAACACAAAATAATCCAGTGGTTCTTGAAGGGCAATTGTTCTTGATGCTCTTCCTCCTTATTGCTAGTGTATTTTTTGGAGGGGCACGGCGGGGGGCCAGGGGGATACTGACTTGACCAGAGCATAGGAAAATCACTCCTTCAGTGCTCTGAAACCATTATATATCTTTAAGCAAGTACTACCCAAGGTCTTTCACCCGAAGGCAAATGCACTGAAAAATTCTAGTTCACATTCAGAAACATGCCCAATCAACAGGAATATTTGGAAGCATAACTTGGTACACCTCCAGGCCACTGCTGTTGGCACTTTTCCTCTGTGAGGTTTCTGAGGAGTCCAAGTAGAAGGCCAAGCCCAACTAGCATCTATATCCTTTCCCCATTTTGATATCATGAGTTTTCGTAAAGTGAGGCAAAACTGTAGCAACATATTTTGCTTACTGGTCTTATTTCCTTCATATAGAAAAATATGTAGGAGATACATGATGAAACCAACATTTGAGAAGACAATCCAGGAATTCAGCCCAACCACAGTGATATTTGTTGCTTTTTCATTCTTCACTTCAAACTTAAAGAACATAAAATACTATAATTTAAGGTGTATCGGGGACTTCCCTGGTGGTCCAGTGGTGAAGAATCCACCTTCCAGTGCAGGGGACGCGGGTTCGATCCCTGGTCGGGGAACTAAGATCCCACATGCTGCAGGGCAACTAAGCCCGCACACCACAACTACTGAGCTCACATGCCTCAACAAGAGAGCCCGCGTGCCGCAAAGTACAGAGCCCACGTGCCCTGGAGCCCACACACCACAACTAGAGAGAGAAAACCCACACAGCAACAAAAGATCCTGCATGCCACAGCTAAGAACTGACGCAGCCAAAACATAATAAAGACAATTAAAATATATATATGATTTCTTGGATCTTCTCCTCTAATTCCACTGCTAACACTTTCAGATTAAGGGCTAATTCATGGACCAACTACTGCATACAGTAAATGGGTTCAACTTCCAACTCTGTCACCATGGGTGAAGTTGGATAAGTTATTCTTATAACTTAGTTATTATAATTAACCTCTTGTAACTTAGAGGTTAGTTATTCCTCTCTAACCTAAATTTCCTTATTTGTGAAAAGAGTGAATAATAAGGTTTTCGTGAGCTATAAATGAGATATTGCAAGGAAGGATATTGCACGGCATTTTGTAAGGGGTCAATAAATATATGCCATTATTCTTATTGCTTTCATTAGTCTCCCTGTCTACAGTATCACTGTAAAATTCACCTCCCACTTTGCTGCCACATAATTATTCTGAACTCACCTCTGTCAGTCTCTTGTCAAAACTCTTCAATGGATTCCATGCAACGGCATCATCTTATCTTCTGGCCTGGAATGTGTGGCCATTCTCTATCTAGCCTTAACCAACATGCCACCAGCCTGTCTCCCAAGAGGCCCCTTAATAACAGACTTAATAACTTCTTCCCCTTCCCTAACATACCCTTCTCTTTTCAGCTTGGTAGCTTTGTTCTTGGTATTCCCTCTGTGTTGAATGCCTTCCCTATGTACCTCCATATAAGTCGCTGATCCTCCAAGCTAGCTTGGATGCCACCTCCTCCACAAAGCTTTCTCTCATCCCTCTAGCAAAGTGAGTTCTCCCTTTGGATGCCTGAAATACTTGTTTTCTTTTACCTTGAAAAAAATGTTACTTAGGTTCACATTACCTCCCAACCAAAAATACAAGTCCTTTAAAAACCAAGGCTCGAATCAGTTTTATTTTATATCCGCATGGCCCCTAGTACAGGGCCACACTCACAACAGATACTTGAAAAACATTTATGGAATGAGTAATCAAATACTCATAATAAAGTAGACAGTAAGAAGAGAAGAGGGCAAAATAAAGCACTGAGGGAGTCCAGTGGAGGAAGAGGTTATCTTAGCTAACTCTGCATTTGAAGTAAGTCTTTAAGGATGTTAGAGCTCTGCTAGGCAGAGATGATGGAAATCAGAAATCGAGGCCCAGAGAGCAACGTGAATGTAAGATGGAGGGGAAAAAGCACAAAGATTAAAGAACAGTTCGTACGGCCAAAATTTAGGAGTTGCAAAGGGTAGCAGATTATTAGGACTGAAAGATCAGATTATGGAGGGCCCTGAAGGAATTCCTGAGGAAAATGTACTTAAGGCTAGAGGCCATAGGAAGCCATGGGAGGTAGAGGAGGGAAATTATATAGTCATATATGTGCTTTAGAAAAACTACTCCATCAGCTGGGCGTAAGATGGAACTAGGGGTGGGAGAACAATTTTTGCAATAGTTAGGAAAACAGCCACAGTGTCTTGAACTATGGTGGTAACATATAATAGCAAGAATGTAAAGGTGGGACTTCCCTGCTGGCGCAGTGGTTAAGAATCCGCCTGCCAGTGCAGGGGACACGGGTTCGAGCCCTGGTCCAGGAAGATCCCACATGCCGTGGAGCAACTAAGCCCGTGCGCCACAACTACTGAGCCTGTGCTCTAGAGCCCGCGAGCCACAACTACTGAAGCCCGCGTGCCTAGAGCCCGTGCTCTGCAGCAAAGAGAAGCCACTGCAATGAGAAGCCCGCACACCGCGACGAAGAGTAGCCCCCGCTCACCGCAACTAGAGAAAGCCTGCACGCAGCAACGAAGACCCAACAAAGCCAAAAATAAATAAATAAATAAATTTATTAAAAAAAAAAAAAAAGAATGTAAAGGTGAAAGAGTATAAAAGAGGACAGGGTGGAAAGAGAACTACAATGGGGCAATGGAGAAGGAGTGGGGTTCTGAACCTGGCCTACATGGAGACAATTCAGGTCCATGAACTTGGATGGAAAAGGAGAACATCTCTTTTCACTAACCTCTAAGTGAAATGGAGCATGCCTTCAATTATGAATACAGCAAGGAACCATAGCAGCATTAGGCTTCATCAGACTGACAAAGGGGTCCATGGCATAAAAAAGAATTTCTGCACTCCAAAGTGATGATATCTTTAGGTGAGCCTTTACCAGAGATAAAGATTAGAACTGAATAAGAAAGTTCAGAAACAGAAAGATAGAAAAGAAAGAAAACAGAGGCAGAGAGGAAGGAAGGAAAGAAGGCCCTGTGTGGGGACTGAGAGAAGGAAGAACAATAAAGATGGATAAAATTATGTTTGAATTTGGACAGGCTGAGTTTCAGGCGTCAGCCCACACTTAACTTACACAAGGACATCCCTTTTCTTGAGCCCAGTAGCCTCCAACTGCAGGGAAACCTAATCGCCTCTATATAGTAGGAATCTTCATTTCCTATTCTGTTCATCCTCCCATCTGGTAGGAATGAAAGCAATCCAAGGGTGACCAAATGTCCTGGTTTGCCTGAGACAAAGGGGCTTTCTAGGACATGGGCCTTTGATGCTAAAACCAGGAAAGACCAAGGCAAACTGATGTGCTAGTCACCCTAAGGGCCCTCAAATCTGGCCTGCATGCTAATAAGGCTACATTAATACTATGCCTTCAATTAAGAAAAAAACTATGCCATTTAAGGTTTATTTTAGATCTGAGTTTGTCAATCTGTTCACCCCACAAAGCAGAAAATACTGAAGGAAAATCTTCCTCTCACAATATCAGACAGTTACTGGCACTCAATAAATGCTTTAGTAACTGAATATCATTATGTCAATAGTTCTACAATTTACATAGGGCTGGCACATTCCTATCTCATGCAATCGTCACAAAGACTGGGAAACAGACTTGATTCTCTTCATACTACAGAAGAAACCAAGACTCTGGAAGATGTCCTTTGCTCTACCTCACACAGCAAGCCAAGGGGCGGACTCCCAGCACTGCAGCTGCCAAAGAACACTGAATTACTGCGTGTTCCACAAAGGCACGAGTGGTTGTTGCTATATGGCGATTATGCAAAGCTGCAACTGTCTTTCTTTTGCAATGTCCATGAACTCAGTGCTCTGGTATTATATTGATACACAGTAAAATGGAGTGTAAGTTTTAAGCAGAAAGTACTCTAAGGTAAAGTGATGGTTTGCCTATGGGAAAAGGCATAAAAAGCCAATGATTAAATGTTCAAAATCGGTATGATGAGGTAAGAGTAGCAATAACTCACACATCAAATTGTATGGCAAATGGTTCCAAAATTATGCTCCCGTATGCAGCTTCTAATTAGAAAACCCATACAAGGCAGTGACTGCACCTGTGTTAGTCAATATAGGAATCAATACAGACCGTCGTGTGCCTGTAATGATCAGTCCAGGAATCTTGGACCGGGATGGGAATGGTGAAAGCCAGGATACATAAACTTGGATAGTTAATACTAAGGCTTCATTCAAGGGAGGGGCCTGGCCTTGCTGGGTTTATTGGCCCCCGTAACTCACCAACTACCTCTCCCTGTAGCCATGGCAACACCCACACCAAGGCAGCTCCAGAATTCACCTTTGGATACCCACACTGCACCGAATTTGCACCTATGCAGCTCAAATAAAACCAACAGAGACATCACTCCCGCTAAACCAAGACAACCATGGCCTTTCCCCCTTTCTCCAGCTCTAATTCACCCAGGGAACATAGTCTTTCTTTTCACCCATATCCACTGAAGAGAATCCGGAAAAACGACTTCTGCTGCAGTAAAAGATAAGAAGAGGGTTTTTCTCTTTTTTGCGGGCGTGGATATCAGAGACGAATGAAAGCCGGATGCGCGCGCGCGCGCACACACACACACACACACACACACACACACACACAACAGTTGCCTAAAAAGGCAACTAAACTGATATGATCAAAATAATTTTCAGCCAACGTCTCGTAGCATGTCTGTCAGGCAAGCTCCGTTTTGCTCCTGCAGGCAGCCGTGCCTGCAGCCGGTAAATAGTTTCCAAGACGGCTACTGGATTTACAGCTCTAAAACACAAAAAACGCATTCCCTGCAGGCGCACAGCATGAGCAAGAACCATGACGTATTCGGGAGAGCTTTCCAGAACTGCTTTCCAGCCCGAGCAAGATGCCCAGGAAGCAAATCTCCCTTTTGCTTCTAGAAATGGAGAGGAATCAAATCACACTCCCCGCGCTCGCCGACAGAACGCAGACCCAGCGGTTTTCGAGAAGCGGCGGCTAAACGTCCTGTCAGACCCCCTCCTTCCTGGATGGCCACTCGGCCCTGAGCCGGGAGCCCTCGAATTCTACCCCCACCACCTCCCTGGCACCTGAACAAAACCGAAACAACCCACCGCAATGGAAAAAAGGAAAAGAACCCCCCTTCACAAAACTTCTGTCGCAAAGCCTTTTTCTACTGGCCCAAGAGCGCCGTGAAAAATCCCTTTGCGTCCGGGACGTCCCGGCTGCCACTAGTAAAGATGGCGGCCATAGGCGGAGCCGCTCTCTACCGAAGGCGGCCTGCTGCCCCTCCAGCCACAGGCGTTCACGCCCACCGCGGCTTGACGCATTGCAGGTGCGGCGCAGCCAATCAGGCGCCTCGACTCTTTCCGGCCAACTACTGCAGGGTCGCGCTGGCCAATCAGAGCATCCTTGTCAAACTGAACGAGGAAAGCAGCCTCGGCAGCGCCAACTAAACAACCGGCTCCAGGGCAGCGCGCTTTGGGGCGTGTACGAAGAGCAGCTGTGTGCTCCTCCGCCGGGAGATATAGTGCCCTCGGCCCGCGCCCCGCCCAGTCTGCCCGCGCGCGCTTGAAAAACTTAGGCTTGAGGCTCGCCTATTCTCTCTCTTCCCCTCGGAGGGACGGGAAGCAAGGAGTTGCTTTAAGAACAATACTGAGTTCCTTTTCCGTGGCACGTGGCACTCCGAGGGGCGATCTCAAACCACCCTCGCCCTGCCTCCTGGCTTGTTGAGGCCGCGCTCGTTACGGTTCATCCGGCACGTTGTGTGAAACACTTTCCACTGGTGAAATAAGAAAAACCTCCCCTTATCTCGAAAACCTGACTCGATCCGCCCCCGAGACGACCCTTCCTGTTTACGAGCGGAGGCCCAGCCGCCAGACAAGCATCTTGTGGGCACTTGTTTCAGAAGGGCCCGTTTCCATTTTCCTCCTGTGGTCCCGCGGGCTCGGGTTTTCCGCCGCGGCCGAGCAGGAGGGGCCTGGGGGCTACGGGACAGACGAGGGTAACTTAACAGGCAGTGACCTGAGAGCCAATGGTTAGCTCCTGGATAGACCGACGGGGAGCTTCTTGTATCCTGAGGAAAGACTCTCCTAGATAGAGGAGAAGGCTTAGTGAAATAACCTGTCAAACGTGCCAGATCTGGTACCATAGTCTGCCTAGTGTATAGTCTGTCTGGGTTCCTCTAATCCCTCACTGTACAGTGAAACAGTCTGAGATCCAGGAGGGTCAATGGACCGTCCTGCAGTCACACAGCAACTGAGGAGCAGAGCACAGAACAGAATCTAGGTTGTCTGTCTCCCAAGCCTGTGTTTTTCTGCTATAGTAACACCTCATCTTCTGGAGCTGATTCTGTAGTGTGAGATGGCTCAAGCATTTGGGGAGCTTTATTGTATAATTGAAGGGAGGTATAGGAATTAAGGGAACTAAGTTGTCTCTGAACATAATTTTCCATTAGTGTCCTACAGAGAAAGTTAGCAGAGAAGGAATGTTACTTGGTTATTCTCACTACTGTAAGAATCTAGCTAAGAAAATGAAGTCCTCTGGATTTCTTAGAACTGCCATTTCATTTAAATGTGATTTTATCTTCTCTCTGATTTTGACACAATATGGCTTGGATGATCTAATGATTTTTGTGATTGAACTAGTGTATATTCTTGTTTCCAAGATTATGCTATTAATGGTCTTTCCTGAGGTTTTACAACTTGTAGTGGTGTCTGCTCTGTACCAGTGTAAAGGTTGTTCTCTGATCTAAGGCTATAGTTGCCAGTTGCTGTTTATTGCTGCTTCTTAGACTTTTACTCAAAGCCTTGATCAAAGAGGAGAAAAGCTGTGGTTTTCTTTCTGTAGGCGGCTAGTAGTCATCTCTAAAGATGTTTGCCAAATGAGCAAATATCTGAACTTCCAAATGAGCAACTCATTATAAAAATACCTACTCAAAGAAACAGTACATCATATTTCTTTTGCAATGTGTATGGTATAGGAAATATGTACCGTGACTTCTTGGTGTCAAGTCAGATCATAATGTGAGATAAGAGCTCTGACTGTGCTACTAACAAATTGGAAATTCTTGGCTAAGCCCCTCTGTTCCCTGGACCTCAGTTTTCTATTCTGTCGAATGAGAGGATTGAATTAGATGATTTCCAGATTTCCTTTCAGCTCTGATATTTGATTCTGCTGCAAAGAAGTTAGACCATAACTTAGCTGTGTCATTATATTTAGGCTTACCTGCTTCTGCATATAGTGCTTGAAGCTTTTAAAGTCACTTTTACATTCATTTTCATGCTGGAGGGAGAGTCCCCATTTACCAAGAAGTTAGGTTTACTGTAAAGTGTATCCCAGGTTTATCTTAATGTGAATCAGTGTGCCACAAAATATTCCTCTGAGTTTACTTCAATCCTAGTACATACCAAACCTGCTACTTTTGGTGGTCAGCAGATTAGCTCACTAAATTGTGAGCTCCTCAAGGACAGGGCCTATCAAATTTATCTTCATATTCACAGTGTTTAGTGAATTTCATTTCCATGAGCTCAATAAAAGTTTATTGAAGGAATGAATGAACAATAATTAGGACAGAGGTAGAAAGAAGAACTTGGATGTGAAAGGGTCTTTTGAGTTCCAAGCAAATCAATTAACCAATACTTATGGAGAGTCTACAGTGTAGAAGGTATAGTTTCTTTTTTCAACACCACAATTGTTTTTTCCATTTGAATTGTCTTCACTTTTTATTTTTAAATTAAGGAAATATCATCATTAATGGGACATTAATCTTTTGAAATAGCAGGGCTTATCTCCAAGCTTTCCTTTGTATGTATTCTATTATGTTCTTTGAAGAATATAAATATTTAGAAGAAAATGTTTTTTTAAAAAATGTGACACTCAAAATTGCTCACTTTCCCCTTTTATTGTTGCTTTTCTGGTCTTTGTAAAGAGATAATGTCCTCTTCCCCCCTTTTGATCATTTTTGGCTATTTTTGGAAATAAATGTCCAGGATTGATCAGTTAGTGGGAATAGGCATGGCCTAGTCTGTTCTAAGTATTTTAACTATCATTCAACAAAGTAGGAACTCTAAAATGATCTGAATTTTTACCATTTATAAAAAGATGTAACTCTTGAGTCAAGTCCCCTATGACCTTAGCT
Source organism: Physeter macrocephalus (assembly GCF_002837175.3). Taxonomy (NCBI): domain Eukaryota; kingdom Metazoa; phylum Chordata; class Mammalia; order Artiodactyla; family Physeteridae; genus Physeter; species Physeter macrocephalus. The sequence continues at coordinate 169,386,416 of NC_041224.1, forward strand.
CTATTTACATTCACATCTCCAGGGGTCTCCTAGTTACTAGGGAATTCTGCACAAGTTCCTCACAAATTTCACAAGCAAAATATTTAGAATCATAAAATTCTAAATCAGGGAGGCACCAGGGAAAGTCCATCTGGCTCATTTTTCAGATAAGAAAAGTAAGTTCCAAGAAGTACAAGTTCAGGACACAGCTGCCTTTAGGGTCTTACTAGACTGATCTTTCCTTTGACCTTTGAAAACATTTTAATGAAAGATTAATCATATTAAGGGGATCAGAGGAATGTTATCATTTACAAGGCCTCTAAGTGACTGTGGAAAATCTCTAGATGACTTTGCTTTGGACTTTGTGATTCCATTTAGGGATTGGCTGTCCTGAATTGTTCCCTGTGCTAGGCCTTATCTATACAGCTTGTTTAAAATCTTTGACCTTCGTTTAAATTGCTGACACTTTCCTGTTGTTAAGCCTTATCATATTTTCTTTACTTATGTCTTCTTCAGGCTAGCAGTGGTTCCCTTTCTTATTCCCAAAAGAGCTCAGAGAAGCTAATTTTTAAAAAGAATTTTTTTAACTGAAGTGTAGTTTATTTACAATGTGTAGTGCAAAGAAGCTAATTTAAAAAAAAAAAATTTATGTATTTGGCTGTGCCAGGTCACTGCCGTGTGCGGGATCTTCATTGTGGCATGCAGGATCTTTTAGTTGCAGCATGCAGGCTCTTAGTTGCGGTGTGCGGGATCTAGTTCCCTGACCAGGGATTGAACCCGGCCCCCTGCATTGGGAGTGTGGAGTCTTAACAGCTGGACCACCAGGGAAGTCCTAAAGAAGCTAATTTTTTGGAATGAGTAACAAACAAATGAAAGGGTAAGTAGTTATACAATTATAATTTTTTCATGACATTCCAAAGCATTTTTTAGGGTATTGCAAAATGCTAATAAAGAATAATCATGGATATATCTTCATTTCTCACTGTGCAACTTTTAGGCTGGTTCCTAAAAATTTGGTTCTTTTCTTCAGCTGATTAAAACAGGTATGAATGGACTTGTTCAGAGTATGGTGCTCTTTCACAGAAAGAAAAACTTGTTCCATGACTTTCACAGCACCTAACCCGCAACCCAGCTGGCTACCTGGCAAATGTTACAAGCAGCAGAGTTTAGAAAGAAAAAATGGCTCCGTGGCAGCCTGTGGTATCACCATACAAAGCACAGGTTGAAATGCATGCTCTAGTCTCAAAGTACCCCAAAATACAAAGTTCCCACAGGTGTATACAAAGTCCTGAACGGCTTTGTTCAGTTCTCAACCTTTCTTTAGGATTTGAAAGTCAGAAATACCTCTATTAGAATCATTATGTCAATAGGCCATTTAAAACATGGCTTCTATATTTTGCTGCTATTCGGTTTTGAGGTCATTTCCTAGGTTTCAAACGTTGTGTGAAACAGGTGCAACTTGGAAACTTTGTGTGGCAGAGAAGAGCTAGAGCAGTGAAACGTGAAACTATAAATCAGTTCTCTGAGTCACAAATCTCTTCGGCTGCTCTAGAAGACAGTGATGACTCAGCAGCATTCCACTGGCATGGTGGAGGGAATGAGACTGCGAGGGCTTGTTGCCCTGGGCACCATCCTGTTGGGGGCGTGGAAAGATGGGAGACCTTGGATCTTCCCACTGCTGAACTGTTAGACTGCTTCAGATTCCCTGACTGGTTCTGAATTGCCTTCTATCTGACCTTTGCCATATTTAGCTGATTGATGTTTTAGATATTACAAACAACCACAACTTGTATTTGTCTAGCTAGGTATTTATTGTTTACAAACTAATTCGTCATTCTTTTCTCACATGTAACCCTCACACAAGCCCTTGAGCTTTTGTTATTACACCCATTTTACAGATGAGATGGCTGAGTGTGTGGTTAACTGGCCAAGGAAATAGTCATTTAACCTGGCAAATAATATGCCACAATATTATCCTCTTCTTGGGAAATAACCGTTTTCTTTCTCAAAACAATAAAAATAACCAAGCCTTTCGCTGAAATAAGACAAAATTTCTTTTGTTTTGGTTTATAGAGGCGGATGTGAGAAGAAAGGGGGCACACCAATACTCAGTTGTACAGCTTAAAAACTCTCCTGAAGGCAAATCTTTTCAGTGACCAAATGATCCAGTCACCTTGTTATGATGCTTAGAGTTAGTTTATTAGCCAATGACTTGGAGTCTTTACTTAGAATGAATAAGACTCAAGAAGCATCTTCACTGGACTTAGACAGAGATAGTTCCAGTTTTTCTGTTCAACTACAACTTGCCTTTGGCCGTATTTTCTCCATACAGGAAGCAGGGAATGGATCCAGTCATGTGAAAGTGGGGAAAGAATTGCAGAAGAAGGAAGGATCAGCCCAGGTCCATACTTGCTCAGGGCTGTAGAAGGGTACAGGTCAGGATCAAAGCAGGAACAGTCTGGCCTATTCCTGAGGAAGTATGACCTGCCACCAAATCTAGGGAGACTCATTTCTGGTGGTAGTTCCAGTGGTAGTATTAAAGCAAAAGACTTCCTTTTCCTTTTCTCTCTACTTTGGAAAATTCACTTCTCATATCCTCTCTAGCCCAGTAGTGAATTGAGCTCACCACTAATCAATTAAATACTCTATTGATATTTATTATCAGGTACTGTGCTGAGCTCAGAGTATAAGATGGTAGCTTCTGCTACTACCTGGTTGAGGAGATAAAATACATGGAAAGATAATATCAAGTAGAAATGGGTAAGAGGTGTAGGAATTCAGGAGAGAGGAAGTATCATTTAGAGCTATGATAATCGGGAAAGTTTGAAAGATGTGCGATTTAAAGAGGACATGAAGGACTGGTAGGATTTAGATTGGTGGTGAAGATCTGGACAGGCATCTGGACACTGAGAATGGCATGGAAAAGGCAGTGAGTTGGGAGGGCGGAATGTGTATTCAGGGGTCAGAGAGTTAACCAATTTGTCTGAGGCAGAGAATTCGTATTTGTAGAATAACAAAAGTAATGCTGAAAAAGTAGATCAACAGACTGTTGAAGGGCTTTGAATGCTAGGCACAAGGACCTTGCATTTTATCTCCTGCAGGCATTGGGGAGCCTCTGAAAGTTTCTAAGCAGAGAAGTGACAGGATGAAGCTAATTTGGGTGACTGACTGTGTGCTGCATGATTCAGAAGGGAAAAAACATTGGGATGAACAAAGAATAATGGATGTGGTACTAAAAATTTGGAACCCTCAGGATTCTTGATCCAGGCAAACGTGATGCTCCTTCCTTTTTTTAAATCTCTAGAATGGTGCTGTCCAGTGAAACTTTTGTGATGATGGAAATGTTCTATGCTGTCCAATATGGTAACCACTAGCCATGGGGGCCTACTGAGTACTTGACTGTGGCTAGTGAAACGAAGGAACTACATTTTAAAATCTTAATTATTTTTAGTTAAATAGCCTCACGTAGCTAGTGGCTACTGTATTGAACATCATGGCTCCAGAAGGCAGGATAAAGGCTATTCATTATGATTCAAAACCAAACCACACAGTTACCAAAGTAAATCTTAATTCTGTTGGAATTGGTGAGGCCCATTCTTTGGTATGATCCACAGTCAGCTTCAGTTTCTCTGATTTATCATTATGGTCTGGTTTTCTGCATATCAAGACCTCAGTGAAAGTACCAGTTTGTGCCTATCACTGGCTCTGCCCTTCAGGCAAACTGAGTCACCCCAAAACCTGCCATTCCAGCTTACCACTGTGGCTACACAGCCCTCAAATGACTAGTTGTTAAATCATCTATAAGCTGCTAAATGCTTATTGTTGCATGGATGTCTTAGACCTGCCCTCTGGTATGACCCCCACTCTAGCACATGTGGTAGAAATGAGAAGTTGCTGGTTACTGTTTGGATGTTGATTAAAGCTACTTTTGCACTTGACTTTTGGATTAATGGGGAAAATGGTGACTCAGGAATTTCCAAAATAATATGGCTTAGAGAATACGTTGCTCAGTAGGTCAGCTGCATTGTTTTAAAAAAAACAGTTTAAATTTAGTGTAAACACCTAAAGCACAAGAACTATGATCTTATCCCGTTGGGCATTTTAGAATCTGAATTCACATGCTTGGTCCCTAAGTCTGTATAACTGTTGGCTGCCTGTGACTTAAAACTCAGTCCATTAAAGCACACATCTAACGAGGCCCAAGTCATGGGTCCAGGCTCATTAATGGTCAATTATTTTGCTCTGTTCTCTATCCCTGACCTCACACTTTTGCTGTGTTGTGTATTCATGACCTTGGTCACAAGGGTGGACCAAGCCAGAGAGGGACTAGTGCAAATCCATGACCACAGCTACTAGCAAAAGAAGCACAAGCCCTGTGAATGAAGGGCAAGATGTGTCCTCTACTATACAAAAGAAAGTGTTTAAAAAACAAACAAGAATTGGGCACATATACAAGGTGAATGATGCTATTTGGAAATATTTCACTTTAGATCATTAACTAAATATACTGATGAACCCTGCAAGCTGGAACACACAGTAGGACATGTGGTGGTCTAATTATGATTCACTTAAAATTCTGGGACACTAAATAGACATATGCTAAAATTGATAATGTTTTTCTCATGGTAATAAGTCATGGCCTAACACTTGCTTATTTTGTTACAATGGTAACACATTTCAAATTTGAATGTAATGTTAGAATTTTCCCTGTATTTTTTTTTTTTTTTCGGTACGCGGCCCTCTCACTGTTGTGGCCTCTCCCGTTGCGGAGCACAGGCTCCGGACGCGCAGGCTCAGCGGCCATGGCTCACGGGCCCAGCCGCTCCGCGGCATGTGGGATCTTCCCGGACCGGGGCATGAACCCGTGTCCCCTGCATCGGCAGGCGGACTGTCAACCATTGCACCACCAGGGAAGCCCATCCCCGTATTCTTTACCTATCTAAGAGTCATTCATAAAAGATAATAGCCAAAAAAAAAAAAAAAGATAATAGCAAAATTTTATATGGAAAAATAATGAGGTATTTTGTCATTGATAGGGATAGTAAAGCTTGTGTAATAATCCTGTATAATATTTAATGAAATGTAAATCCACACACAAATAGCAGGAACGTGTTCTGGCTATTGGAGATGATTAATGAGGAAGAGAATCCCAAATGGTGGATCATCATCAAATTATATTGGACTATGGGGCAGAGAAGGAGGGAGCTGGGGATGGTGGAGAGGTAGAAGACAAGATTTCTTTCCTGTGAGACAGCTTACAAATTTCTTAAGGAAAATCTTCTAACTAGATAATCCATCCACGAAGACACAACAGACTATGGTTATATTCAGTGAATGAATTTAGACTGGTTACTTTGTAAAAACCATCAAACCAACCATCCACCTCTCGTTCTCTCTCTCTCTCTCTCTCTCTCTCACACACACACACACAGTCATTTTCTCAAGACTGTAAGCTCCATGAAGGGTAGGAGATCTATCTATCTATCTATCTATTCATCCATCCAATCATCTATCTCTCTCTGTGTTTAATTTCAAATACCAACTCCCAGAGATACAGCATGGAATAGGACTGGGATTAGGGAGTTCTTGGCTATCTCCTTCAATGAAAGCATATAGTCAACTAAATGTTTGACAGTGAGCAAGTCTCCACACCTCTTTAGGCCTCCTCTGCAAAATGAGAAATGTCCTCCAACTAGGAAGCATCACAAAGTAAAAGTTTTGCTTTTTCTTATGCATTCTACTCCTTGTGTGGGAGATACAGCTATTACTACATTCCTATGATCTTATTTTAGTTTTAAATCCTTGGGTAAGAAGTATCTCTTTAAAAACCAAATTTGAATCTTATTCTTTGTGCTCCTTCCAAAAAAATTAAAAATAAATTCTATTAAAAATTCTATTAAATTACAAGAGATATAGTGTAATGCTTACATGCTTGGTCCTCTGAAATAGATTTTTGGGTTCCACCACTTAAATTAGGCAAGTCACTGAATCTCTCAGTGCCTTGATTTCTACATAAGGATAATAATGACACTGGCCTCACAGGATGGGCAGGAAGATGAAATAATAACAGTCAGCATAGAGCCTGGCCACAGCCAATGCTCAGCAAATGTTAATTTTTAAACCATTCCCATTTCTCCATTTGCCCTCTTCATCTTCAATATATGTATATTTGTGTGTATACACGCATATATGAAATATATGTATAATATATATTAAACATGTATATTTTATAATAACGTATATTATAATCTCAGGCACAGCGTTTTACAGCTGGAAGGAATTTTTAGATTAAATCCAAACCTCTTGTTTTACACCTGAGTATGTAAAATTATTACATTTGTATTCTTTCTGTTAGACTCAGATAGGTAATCAGGTTAGTGACAGAAAAGATATTCGAACTTGAGAGTCCTGACTTGGGGTTGCATTCTTTCTATTTTTCTTCAATTTAACATTACTTTATATAAATAATAATAACCATTTTCTATCAATATTATGAAATATTCCATAGTTTTTGGTTCTCAGTAAATTATGACTTCATAATATTGTGGCTTATTTTCTTGATTCCTGATCTTTTCATAAGTTAGGAAGTTTATTCACTTAAAGAAATCTTTAATGAAAACCCAGTGATCATCTAGGTGGTCGTTAGAACCTGCTTCAGGAAACAGGTAAATCTTCACACGGTACCTTTAAAAATTTCAGGTATTAATTTCACTAATATATAATCTAATATTAGAGCCCCTGAGCAAGATCTTGGGCAAGTCACTTGACCTTCTTATATTTCAATGTGTCAAACTAGCCATAAAACTGAGTAAAGCATGACCTCATTATAAATCCAATAGACTTGAAAGCTAAGATGTGCTTTGATACATTAAAGAATTACCAAGGGCTTCCCTGGTGGCGCAGTGGTTGCGCGTCCGCCTGCCGATGCAGGGGGGCCGGGTTCGCGCCCCGGTCTGGGAGGATCCCACGTGCCGCGGAGCGGCTGGGCCCGTGGGCCATGGCCGCTGGGCCTGCGCGTCCGGAGCCTGTGCTCCGCAGCGGGAGAGGCCGCAGCGGGGGGAGGCCCGCATACCACAAAAAA
>NC_041224.1:169393512-169405989 GCF_002837175.3 Physeter macrocephalus
TGCGGAGCACAGGCTCCGGACGCGCAGGCCCAGCGGCCATGGCCGCTGGGCCTGCGCGTCCGGAGCCTGTGCTCCGCAGCGGGAGAGGCCGCAGCGGGGGGAGGCCCGCATACCACAAAAAAAAAAAAAAAAAGAATTACCAAAAGAGAACTCTAGCTGGTAAAATATGAAGAATCACAATAATGAATTTTACTATAATAAGTAAAATGATTTTGAAATACAGTTTTTAGCAAGTAAAATCATGAAAAAGTTTCAAAGTGTTTTATTTGGGTGAAATAGGTTAAATGATAGAGGAAGAAATATTATTTTAGAAAATGCCTGGTTTTCAAAACCATAGATTGTAGCAACTTAATTATAAGGAATGGAAGACTATTAGAAGGTAATAAACACTTAACAAACACATTTCATTTCTAGGCCACTATTTTCTCCTACTTACACAATGTATACCAAGTTTTAAAATGTATTTAACTAACTACTGTATGAAAAGGCTGGCAAAAGAATACAAATTCCCTTAGTGTGTTTGGCCATTTAGACTGTAACTCACTGTATTACTGAATATTCTTTTAATTGACTTTATATTAGTTCCTTTCCCCCTATTTCCAACTCTCCTATTAATATATACATTAAAAAAATATATATACATACATTTTATTCCCACTCAGGTTACCCCTGTGAGCACAAGATGATGATGATGACGATGGCGATGATTGGTAGATGTGTTAACTGGATGATGTCTTTCTCATCTGCAGAGGGAAGGCAGTACCACTCCCCGGCTTACTGCTACAGCTTCTCTTTATTTATTTATTTATTTTTTTTGCGGTACGCGGGCCTCTCACTGTTGTGGCCCCTCCCGTTGTGGAGCACAGGCTCCGGGCGCACAGGCTCAGTGGCCATGGCTCACGGGCCCAGCCGCTCCACGGCATGTGGGATCTTCCTGGACCGGGGCACGAACCCATGTCCGCTGCATCGGCAGGCGGACTCTCAACCACTGCGCCACCAGGGAAGCCCCAACAGCTTCTCTTTAAATTGTACAGCAGGTTCACCCTTTCTGCAGCATTCCAGAAGGAATATCAGTAAGAACAGTTCCACAGATGCTTGTCTGAGGTTATCACAGAAGTCCTGGGGCACCTACAATGTGCCTGAACATTTCCCATTGTTTTAAAACATCTTTCTGCAGACTTTGTCAAAGCCAGAAACTAACATAACCAAGCAAAGCCCTTTCAAGCAGATCTTGTCGATCACACACTTTGCCACATTCTCTGGAACAGTAAGCAAATGATAACTTGCAACTGTTGCCCAGGCCCTGTAAACAAAAGATCAAATCCTGTGCTCTGCCTTGGCCAAAAAAGAAACTGCAGCATTTTGTCAAGATTTTTACAAAGTTCTGGCCTTCAAATTTACAACTGGTACTGTCCTTTCTCTAGTATACAGAAAATTGAAAACATTAGTAAATTTAAAGATTAAAATACTACTTGAAAAAGAATATAATTAAGATTGTGTATTAAAAAATGGTCTAGCTCCATAGTAGAGTCAGTCAGCTGTGTGTTCTAGCTCTAATCTAGGGGATTCCATGTATCTATTTTTCTCCTTCTTTGTTTGTACGGGTGTATGAGTAAAGATCTTATCTCTCTCAGCACCAGGTAATTAACAAAAAACCCAAAACCAAACAAACAAAAAAATCAAAGCATGTGTTTTAAAGTCTATAGAAGATGCACAGATACATTAATTTCAGTAAGACTGGGGTCAGGATCAACCGTATTTTCCACAGGAAAAAGAGAACCAAACAGTAGGAGAGGGAGATTATTCAGGCATTAAAAAAAAAAAAAATTCAGTGGAAACGTAAAAACATTAAACTAAGACTAAGCATATGAACACGACACAGATTTAGCAACTGAGCATATATTAATTTGTCTCTGATATTACTTCAAATTTTCAAAAGCAAACGTCTGACCAATTTCTTGCACGAGGCACACTGCCTTTCCCCTTCCAGACCCCTCTCCCCGGCAGCAGAAGGAGAGCGGTCAGTTCCTCTGTCCCCAGCTCCCCGCGGCCGCCCCCTACCCTAGGACCGCCCGCAGCTCCCCAACGGAGGCGGCCAGCTGGGGACGACGAGGCCAGGGTCCAGGGGCACCCGGGTGCCCCAGCGGAGCGGTAGGAGATGTGAGGTGGGGGTAGGAGGGGGGCCCACAGGTGGGGGTGGGGCTGGGGTGAGGGGCCTTGGGCTTCTGAAGCCCAGGGCCGCCCCAAGTCGGGGCTATGCTGACGTTCTCTCCTCGCCCCGGCCCCGGTGGGCATCTCCGGGGACTCTTCGCCGCACCTGCCCCGCGACCCTGCGCCTCTCCCCTAAACCTTCGCGTGTGGGTCTCCAGCCCCGGCCCGCCGCGGCTGGCGCGCAGGGGCCGGCGGGAGGCCAGGCGCGCCTGGGGGCGGGGCCGAGCTGCCAAGGCCCGGCCCTCGCCGCGCAGCTCAGAAAGAGGCGGCCGCGGCTGAGGCGGAGGGATACCGAGCGCCGATATATATCGCGGAGCGCCGGCTCGCACTTCGGCAGTTGTGCTGGGAGCCTCGCGGACGAGTAGCCGTTACTCGCAGTTGGGTGGCGGCGGCGGCGGCGGCGGCAGCGGCAGCGGCAGGAGCGGCGGCGGCGGCGGCGTAGCGCTCAGCGCTCACAGCGCCTTAGCAGCGGCAGCAGCAGCAACAGCAGTAGCAGAGGCACCCCTGCGGTCACAGCCCCGGCGCAGGTGCAGCCACCCTTGTTCTCTCTGCTCTTCCTCCCTTCGCTCGCACCATGGTAGGTCGGGAGTGGCAAACGCCGGCGTAGCAGCTGCCGGCCCATGCTTTCTTCCCCAATTTTTAGTTCTTCTCTTTTTCTTTCCTTTGGTGGGTTTTTTTTTCTTTTCTTTTCTGGGTGTTACGCAGCAGGTGCGGTTTAGGATGCATTCCGGATTTGCATCTCGGTTTCCTCGGCCAGGGATCCTCATTTAAATTTTGGTGGGTGTTGGAGCTGGGCTTGGCCGTGGGCTGTCCGCGGGCAGGGGCTCTGGCCCCAGCTGAATCGGAGCCGTCTGCATCCACCCCCCTCCCCCAGTCCGCACCACTGCATCCAGCGCGCCGCACCCGGGCTGCCCGCAGCGCTTCGCCTCTGCCCCGGGGGGCGGGGGAGCCGGGCGGGGCCGGGCACTAGACCCTGGCTCGCAGGCAGCGGGGCGGGCGGGTAGCGGAGAATGAATGGGCCGGAGCGAGCCGGTGGCGCACGTTGCTCCTGCCGGGACGTGGGGGGCGCAGTCAGCCTTCCCCCAACACTGCTGTCCCCGCTGGGCGCTCTCTCCCGGCGCTCTTTCCTCCTCCCTCCCGGGGGGCGCGGCGCGGGCGTGGGCTGGGAAGGAAGGAGCCGGGGAAGGGTGGGGTGGGGGCAGGAAGGCGCGGGGTGGGGGGCGGAGAGGGCGGAAGCGGCGGGCCGGTCGCCCTGCACCCGGGCGGGGCCCTGCGGTGTGGCCGGGGCTCTTGTCTCCCCGGTTCGCCCCCCTGCAGCCCCCCACCCTGTGCGGCAGTAAAGGCGTGCGTGAACCTCGGTACACCAAGAGGTCCCTTCCCGAGGGAGGCGCTCGGCTCGCGCTAATTGGGGCGGGGGAGAGGCGGGGTAGGAGGGAGCTGGCGCGCGGCTCGGTTTCCAGCAGAGACGCAAAGTTTCTGCTCTGGGAGGAGGTGGTGGCGCGGCGGGCTCGCCGCCTCGGGGAGCAGAAGCGGGTGGGGGGCGCGGTGCGGACTGGGCCTCCGCCTGCCGCGCAGCCGGGGGTTGGGGGTGGGAGTGGGGGTCTCCCTGGCTTGGGAGGGCGGCGCCCCCTTGAACCCGCCTGCACTTGGGGCCCGCTCCTCTGCCCGGCCCCTCGCCCGGCGTTTTCTCCGCCCCGAGCCACTTCCCAGTCCGAAGGGAGATGCCCTACACGTTTCCGCTTTCTCTGCAGCCTCTAGATTGCCAGATGCGGCTGTGCGCCTCGCTGGGTGTTTTCCATAGCCCCCTTCCTCTCTTGGCGGGCAGGGCTGACGTCACCCACAGCGTTTTCTGGCTTGGCGGGGTGGGGAGGTGGCTCCCGGCAGGTTCAGCGCACCTTCGCCCCCAAGGCCAACGCGGTCCGGTGGTCGGGGTGTATTTCTTTGTCGAGGAAGGCTGATGCTCTCGATAACCACTCTATGCGAGAATTTTGCGGCGAGGTGAGACTGTCTCCACGGGGAGGTGACAGCTTCTCCTGCGAGGTGTGGCAGCGCTTCCTGTTGTGCAAGACAGACGTTGCCCTGGCATTACGTAAATCATCGTGTCTCCTTCATTCGGTATAAAGAAGACCAACGTGCTATGTCTGGGTTAGAAAGGAAGGAAGACCCAGTTCTCATTTGAAAACATAAGTGTCTCCCCCAAATCAGTATATTGGAACATGATTCCATTGTGAAAGTTTTCAGTTATGAGTTAGAATAAACTTAATGCCGTCAGCTTTCTATTAGGACTTATTCTGGAACTGGCTTCATTAGGCATCCTTCATTAATATAAAAATACGTATTAGCTCTCCTTGAGATCTCGAATTCCCCTGGCTGGAGGCACAGGTTCAGTGTTGCCGAGGCCAAATAATGCAAGTGAGAATTACCTTCGTGGCCGTTACCACCTCTAGTCAAGTATTTCTTTCTTTTTTTTTTTTTTTTTTTAAAGTATTTCTATTATGAGCAGCTTTTATGTCATCCATAAAGTAGGTAAATATTCTCTAGCAAAGTTAATAGTTCCTCTCCAAAAAAGGGAGGGCACAGTCTCATAATTATAATGTAGTTTCTGCGTACTTAATTTTTGCAGTTTTGTAACAGCTCAGCTGTAGGACAGTTCCATTTTTTCCTGGCTCCTGAATCAGGATAATTTGACCAAGGGCATTTAGCTGTTCTAAATGTTAGGCTTTTAACAAACAACTGCCTAATTTAAATGATTGGAAAGCACTTGTTACATGGAAATGAAGTTGGTAGGATAACCCATTGCTGTATGTTTATTTTTTTCCATTGAATTATATCTCATAAAATAGATATAAAAGCCTGTTAATCCAACCCAATGACATTATGTAACGCCAGTTTGGAGATTTGGAGTGCCTGCAGCAATGCGCAAGGTGCACTAAAAGTCTGCCCCTGGACCCAATCCTGGCTTCGGTGATAGCAGCAGCAGGCTGGGTCCCTTCTTGGATGGAAGCGGGGACTGTGGCATCACTGCTGCAGTAGGTGGCGCTCTTCTTTCTCAGAGCCTACCCATGCAGCTGATGCAGTGGGCCTTTTGCCACTAGAGGTGCCATTTTTCAAACTATGAACTGACCCTTCCTGGTTAGACTGCAGAGCGTATAGCCATAGGCCCAGAGAAGAAAACCTGAAATGAGATGTTGTCACTTCCTTTACCATCCTTTGTTTTTAAAATAGCGTAGAGGGTTCCCTTTATTCTAATTGTTTTATTAAATGACATTGCTGAAGTTTTCAAACAGCTGATTTTTTTTTCGAGATTGATTTTTGAAAGATCACTATTAAAAGTGTAATTGGAAAAACCATGTTGACCTCAATCAAACTCTGGTGGATTGAATTATAACCTTTTCTTTTTCTATGTAGGCTGATCAGCTCACCGAAGAACAGATTGCTGGTAAGTTGATGGCTTCAGGGAGTTTCGGTAGACCAGAGCTAGGCAGACGCAGTTCTGGTGACTCCTCTGTCCCCTCCCCCTTTAGTCTGAGCAGTTTTCTAAGAATTTATTTAAATGAAAACAATAAGCAGAGATATTTAGGTCAAGTGTTACTCCTTGTCAGCATTTTGGAGATAATGAGAAAGGAAGTAGAAGTAAGAATACCCACTTATTATACTCTGGAGTATTTGACTATGCTTCACGGTGTGCCAGGCTTTGTATATAATGAGATTGCATGGAGCCTGCTGCTCAAAAATGTAGTTTAGAATTCTTATGCCACAGGTCTTTTAGTAATTCACCATGAAAGCTTGTACTTGCTATTCTAAATGGGAATGGGTGGAAATAAGTGTCAGGACCACTGTAATAATTGGGAAGGGAATGATTTAGTTTAGATTTTAGCTTTTAATATTCCCTGGAGGACTTTTTTGAGATGGTTTCTCTTTAGGAAACCAGGAATGCCTTTGAAATACTCTGAATGCCATGTAGAGAGAACACACTGGTTACGTGGGATTGTACATTTCTGGTAACCACCTCTTCCTGTGGCTGTGAAACAGGGAGTTCTTGTGGCTGTAGAAAGTTAACAGGAAGGGACCATAAGGGAACATGTGGACCGATCTTCACTTGTCAGATTGGACCTAGGACTAAATTAAGTGTGTTGAAGCTTAACCTTCTTTGTGTGAGAATATTGTGACTTTATGGAACTGGTTACCAGGAATGGTGTTTGCTCTATGGACTGTTGTGTGAAGGCCAGTCCAACAGAACTGCTGTGATCTTTGTTTCAGCAGATAAAGAGCAGGCAGTTTCTCTTCACTTGCACAACTTGGATGGCTTGCTTTGGCAAGTTAAGGGAAGGGCGTGCTGTGGCTGGGTTGGGTGAAGACATTCATTCTAAAAGGTAAACTTTTGTTTTCAGAATTCAAGGAAGCTTTCTCCCTATTTGACAAAGATGGCGATGGCACCATCACAACAAAGGAACTTGGAACTGTCATGAGGTCACTGGGTCAGAACCCAACAGAAGCCGAATTGCAGGATATGATCAACGAAGTGGACGCTGATGGTAAGGGCTTTAGAACTATGAATGAACGCCAGCGTTGTGTAATTCAAGTTCAGACGTGTTAAAGATTGTCTTTCAGGTCCCCAGATCAAGGCAAATGTGCAAAGATCCTTTCTGTGGTTTCCTTACAGCCACTGATAATTAAAATAGAAGATTATGGGCCTGCCTTTCGCCCTGCTCACTGTCTAGAACATTTCCTGTATCGGATCACAGTATTGTTCTTTTCCACTTGCCATGACCTACAGCTCAGTCTTTTATCAACTGGCCCATGAGTCTGCACTGAGTCCTATGGGGAAAGTAAAAATAAATAGCCTTAGACCTTTTAAAAAAGCTTATTGTCTCTAAGGGGAGAAAAAACCCAAGTGAGGTGGGGGAAGAGCATTCTCAGATATTAACATATGGAAGTGGGTACAGTGTGAGCTGTCAGTGTGTTTACTGAAGAGAATTTTGAGGATCATTGAGGCTTGGAGGTGGGGTGCATGAGGATTGTAGGGAGTAGGTTTGTAGAAGCTGGTAGAAGGATGTGGAGCCAGAAGGGACAAGCAGTAACGCCTCTGGCAGTTGGTCACCATTTGGTCGTTCGTTCCTCTGGACTGCAGAACAGTGGACAGTAGACCTTTTATTGGGCACTTCTATCAGTAAGTCGTTTTTGATCACTCCCCCCACAAAGAAAACACGTTTTTTGGAAATAATATCAATTAAATTAATAATTTTAATTTATTTAATAAACTTAAGTAAATTAATGAAATCTACAAACATTGTAGAACATTAGTAAATTTTGAAAAGATGAGGTAGGAATAAACAGTTTGGATGTAGACTACTTTCTTGATGATTGGCATGATAGTAGCCATTTAAAAATATGGTATCATAAGGTGATAAAATGGAATTACACTTGTCTGGTCATATACATTTAGAAGCAGGGGTTTTGGGTCAGCTCTTTAACAATGGTTTTAGCCCATTTGAACTACTTCTAAAGACTGTTTCCATCCTTAGTAATTTGGAAAAAGAGGTTTTTCATGGTTCCGTCTCGTTTGACTGCTAAGGGTGATCAGCCATCTGGGAACATGGGGTGGCTCGCTCATGTTTTGTGTAAGCCCTGGGGAAACTGTGCTTGGGGACTGGCAAGGTGTATTAGGCCCTTGGGTTTTATGGGACAAGGTGGGGAAAGTTGTCTCAAACTATAGAGTCTGGTACTCGCAGTGAATAAATATGATGCCTAAGGACGTCACTGTGTGGCTGTAGGAGCGCATTTCAAATAATTTTGTCTTCCATGAATGTCAATAATGCTTAAAAATTTTGGAGGCTAAATAGATTTGAAGGAATCTCTGAATTATTGTTTTGATTTAAAGGTACCGTTGAAAATGAGTGACTTAACGTAAGGCTTTTTTCTTCTAATTTAATTTTTGTTTCTGTTTAGTTCAAGTTACACTGTTGATCTGGTGACTTGTCTTTGGGGTGTTCATCGAGGTGTTGGTTTTAAAGGAGGAGTTGTTTGGAATACTGGCCATAGAACAGATTCTTCTGACAAAGTTTCCTGAATGTTAATAGTCTGAGCTGAGAAACCACTTTTGAGCCTTGCCCTTAATGGGAAATAAAGATACTGAGTTGGGGAGAAAACGATTAGGTGACCTACCATAATGTGGCTGAGAAATGCCTCCTGGAGAAGACTTTCCAACACTTTATGGTCCCTGGGATAACAAAGTCAACTTTTTTCCTGCTCATCATCCTTTTCTTTCCTAAAAACATTGTGTACTCCTGGCGGCCCAATCATGGACCTTCACCTGCATCGCTAGTGCAGGCAGAACTAGATCCGAGTGATCTCCCTGACTCGGGGGAAGGCAAACTCAAGTGCCTCCCTTGGGAGTAGAAAGATTCAGCTCGCACTGCTATGGGCTTTTTTTTCTCTTGAACTGTACAAAACCTTCAGTGGCCAAGAATCTGTATGTGCAGTTTCCTTTGCGTCATTAAATGCTATCCTGGGCACTGATCACTGGTTTGAATTATGTGAATCACATGAAATTGCCCTGTGAAGTATTTGAATAGTTTAAACCTAAGATGGCTCAACATAATGAAACAATTTACCAGTTTGTCCTAGCAAATGCTTTCTGTTCTATAAAGTGATTCTAAAACTATCACTCCAGGGTAGCGTTACTGGAGCGCTTATTTTACATGAGCTTTTGTTTTTTTATTTGAGGTAATGGCACCATTGATTTCCCAGAATTTTTGACTATGATGGCTAGAAAAATGAAAGATACAGACAGTGAAGAAGAAATCCGCGAGGCATTCCGAGTCTTTGACAAGGTAACCCTGCGTCTGCATTGCAGACTGTAACTTAAATATGGCTTTCTGGCTGTCATTTCTAAACGCTTTAACGTTCTGTTCTAGTTAGAACACTTACCTAACTGCCTGAGCCTCTGTAATCTCATTTTCAGATATCCTGACTTATTGTAGTAACCTTATCAGATGAGAGTAAACATAATAAATAGTAGAGAAATTTTGAACCAAGTTTCTTGATTGTGACTTTCAATTTCTGTTTGCTTTTCAAAAACCCCTGCAGTGTCTGCATTGGCTGACTGCATGTGTTTAGTAGGTAGAGGTGGGAACTGGAGATGGAGAATTGTCGACATACACACGGTTGGCAGTAACTTGAGGGGCTTAATTAAGTCAAAGGCGTACTTGCCCACACCGAACCACTGTGAGTCCCTACCAGTAACAGTTGCTGAATGTTCACAGGATGGCAATGGTTACATCAGTGCTGCAGAACTACGTCACGTCATGACAAACTTAGGAGAAAAACTAACAGATGAAGAAGTAGATGAAATGATCAGAGAAGCAGATATTGATGGTGATGGACAAGTCAACTACGAAGGTAACACACCAAGTTTCTTTAGCTTAGTTTTTAAGTTTTCCCTTTAGGATCTATAAACAAGTTAACTACTTGAACTAGATTTTTTTTTTTTTCTTTATGCAGAGTAGAGATGTTATGTTCATTAAAACTGCTTTTGAAGATAACCAAGTTATGATTATTTGTCTTTTCAGAATTCGTACAGATGATGACTGCAAAATGAAGACCTACTTTCAACTCCTTTTTTCCCCCCTCTAGAAGAATCAAATTGATCTTTTACTTACCTCTTGCAAAAAAAAAAAAAAAAAAATTCATTTACTCATTCTGTTTCTATATAGCAAAACTGAATGTCAAGAGTACCTTCTGTCCACACACACAAAAAATCTGCATGTATTGACTGGTGGTCCTGTCCCCTAAAGATCAAGCTACATCAGTTTTCCGATATAAATACTTGTCCTACCTTAATGATAAGGAAGCACTTAGTGGACACCTGGCAGGTCCGTCCGCTCATGGTTAATACACTGTTTGGGCTGGCCAGTTTTTCATGCATGCAGCTTGACAGTTGAGCACAGTCAGGCGTTTGTATTAAAAATGAAAAACAAAAAAACAAATTCAAAGCCTACTCAAAGGGGTTCTAGTTCAATTTGTTACCATAAATTGTCATAGCTGGTTTACTGAAGACAGACATTTAAGATTGGTTTACCTCAGGATGCTGTGGAAGATAAACTGTCCAGGCATAGCCCCAATAGCAGGATGGCCCTCTTGTAACTTCCCCATGCCCCTACCTGTCGTGACCGTGACACACCCTGGTGGCATGCCCACGTGTGTTGGTTTAGCATTGTCTGCATTGTGCTAGAGCGGAATGGGTGTCAGGCTATCACCATTCATACAAATTTTTAAAAACAAACCTTTATCAAGGGAGCATCTTTGGACTCTCTGTTTTTAAAACCTTCTGAACCATGACTTGGAGCCAGCAGAGTAGGCTGTGGCTGTGGACTTCAGCACAACCATCAACATTGCTGTTCAAGAAATTACAATTTACGTCCATTCCAAGTTGTAAATGCTAGTTTTTTTTTTTTTTTTTCCAATAAAAAGACCATTAACTTAAAGTGGTGTTAAATGCTTTGTAAAGCTGAGATCTAAACGGGGACAAGGCAGTTGGAGGGGAGGCAAATGTACCTTTAAATGCCCACAGCCCAGCATTGGGTTTCCCTCCCTCCCTCCCTCCCTCCCTCCCTCCTGAAATCCCAGCACCAACTGCTGAGCCTGAGACCTTGCCTAAAACCAAGCAGATACCGATTGCTTCATC
This sequence comes from Physeter macrocephalus, assembly GCF_002837175.3. NCBI lineage: Eukaryota > Metazoa > Chordata > Mammalia > Artiodactyla > Physeteridae > Physeter > Physeter macrocephalus. The sequence goes on from NC_041224.1 coordinate 169,404,410, forward strand.
TTATTTATGGACATGTAGGTCTACTTGTATTTTCACTGGGGGGGAGGGGGGAGAGTGAATTATGGTAACTTAATGATCATTCAGGCAGTAGAGCTCTTAATGAAGGAAAAAAACCACTTTCTCTCAAGCATGTATTTAGGGGTTCTTATCAATTGTGCTGCTGATTACCTGTTTTATGTAACTACTTGAGACCATCTGTGCAAAAGACATGATTTAGTGTGTCTGTAATTCAATCCTCGCTGTGTGTGGTAGAAGCAGTCACTTTTCTAAGCCAGGCTTTTCATGCCTAAAAGACACTACCAGTCACCTTTTGATTCACAGTTTTTAATTTATGATTATACTTACCTTAGACTCCTTTTCCTTTTTTTTTTTTTTTTTTTAGGTTGACTTGACTTTGCTTCCCCACCCCCCAAGTAGAACTAATGCTAGCTCCCAACTTGAAAGTAAAACTCCCAGCCCAGTGGGAATTCTGTGTTTCTTTATAAACCTGTAACCAAAACCCAGAGATGCTGGTACTGGTCTTTGCAGTGGGATTGGTTTGCTTAAAAGCTCCCTAAAAGGCGATTGGATTTAGTCCAGACCTCTTTTTGAAGTGAAGGCTGGATGTGCATTTTTCAGGGTGTTAACTTGGTTGTACCTTATTAGCAAGGAGATTTGGGTTTTGAGTGTTTCTGTGAGAAGTTTTAATTTGCCAGGGAACAGCGGCAGGCTGCTAGTGAGGCAGTGAGAAGCTCTTGGCAGCCAAATGGGTGCATTCGGGCTGTTTTATAGAGACCCTCAGCTTCTCCCCCCTCCTACTCCTTGTCTCTCTGGCATTTTGCAGCTCTTTAGTTTTCCCGCCAGAGGGGTGGGTCAGAGCAGTGGAGAGGAGCCTGCCCATCTGCCTTTGCTGCTGGTCCTTAGACCGGGTGGTTGGAAGAAGAGAGGTTGATGTCATGAGCTGGGCTTGGCTTTCACAACACCTTGAGTCTGGAAGGAACATCTCAGAATACCTCGGGGGTTTTCTTCTGGTGAGACAGGACTGGGGTTTCTCCTTCGAGTAAGTTAATAACCTGGATGTTTCTTGCAGGGAGGTCAAGTAGCCTGACTGTTGACCCACTCTCAGGCCTGTGGCCGATGACCTCCTGGTAGTTTAAAAAAGGGTTGAGGGCGATTTGGCTTGTTTTTCAGAAACTTTGCCTTCTATCTTACCCTTTCACCAAGTTTTTTTCTAGAAGCTGGGTGGACTCCATGTTAGTGGTCCCACAGTCTTTCCTAGACTACCCTTGAAACCAGATTCTTGAATGGCCAGGATCCTGTACGGGAGCCAGAAACCTTTCCCCCAGGGGATGCTGGGTTCCACTTTGGTGCAGAGAGTCCACTGTAGCCTTTCTCTCTGGCCTTTGAGGGGGCTGACCAGCCCAGGGGTTGGGTGTTTGCAGTCTGCAGGGGTTTGTGAGAGGAAATAGCTGGATGAGGTGGCAGTACCGTGAAAGTTGGTCAGCACCTTCCTGTACACTCTTGCCCCTACTTCTAACTGCTCTATAAATATATATATATATATATATATATATATATATATATATATATATATATATATA
>NC_041224.1:169406010-169409946 GCF_002837175.3 Physeter macrocephalus
TGCTCTATATATATATATATATATATATATATATATATATATATATATATATATATATATATATATATAAAGTGACTAGTTTAACTGGCATCCCGCTGGAGCCTGAGACTTGCCATAAAAAACTGGTGAGTCCTTGGCATATACTTTCATAGTTTTGTTCTCCATCTGTTTGGGGTAGGTGTCAAGCAAGGCAAATGTATCTTGATATTTCAGATGGACTTCTGATGTACTGTTGCCAAGGAAGGTTTTTTTTCTGATTTTTTGACAAACGAATTTTTGCACACTTTAAATTGGTGTCTTTTGGCAACTTAAAACACATTGAAAATTAGCTACTGTACATATTTTTATATTCTCTTTATAAATGCATGTCTGACTGTACTTGTAATCATATTGTAACACGTGGCCGCCCAGGAGGCCTCGTGCTGCTGTGGCCCCGTCGGAGTAGCAGCATATTAGCAGCCCCTCAGCATACTGGGAACTTCTTCCTAAACAAAGAATGTAAATTTGGTCAAGTCTGCTCTTGGTTCATTCAATTATTTTTAACATTTGAATTAATTATTGTATATCCTAAATACATCTATCCTTTTGGCAGTGACTAGATTCCACGAATGTGTCTTAATCTATCCCTTCAGCTGGCGGTTACTATTATCTTTTTTGATCCCTTGAAGTTACCCTGTAGGAGACAGAAATTCTTTGCTGTCTGTATTCCTCAGAGTGAGAAGGTAGTGGCATGGGTGGAGTGTGTGTTCTTTCTCCAAATCTATTATAATGTTCATTAAACATGTCTGTAGCAAAGATGGTGGTAGTTCCTTTGTTACCGAAGTCACCCTTCACCGTGGCGATTTGCAAAGGAGATGTACTTGAACGTTTCTGTAAATCGTGAGATGGACTGTTTGGAGATTTAACCACCTCTCTGATGGGGGACCAACTCTATGGAAATTGTAAATAAGTTCTATTTATAAACCTGGCACTGTATTCAATAAACATTTCTGCAGCCTTTCATCTCTAACTGCGAACTCTGTAGGTTTTTAGCTTGCAATGCTTTCCATTCCTTTTGCTCAATGAACAAGCTACACCTGCCCTCAGATGTGATTCCACCTGGGCCCTAGCGTGGTAGGGGAGGGACCAGAAACACCACAGACACATTCCACTACGGCCTTACCCTGGTTTTAAAGTTTAGGTGTCAATAGCTGACATTTTAACACAATCCCTTGGCATATTAATGTATCTGTGTTTGCCTTATGTGGAAAATTCACACCGTAAAAAGATTCATTCCTCTTTAACTTCAAGATTAATCCAAGTCTCTTTAGGAATTGTGTGAAGAAGTACACTTTAAACATTAGATGAGAATTTACATACTAGATGGGAATTTAACATTACATAAGCACACGCCTCTGCCCATGTCCAGAGCAGGGCAGTGGAGGCTACAGCTTCCATGCAGAACCTTGGAGTTGAAACCTTGCCCTTAATCGGTGCCATCCCAGACCCTGGTTTCTAGACAAGGTTCTCTAGCAGGAAAGGCCATCTCCTGGCTGCCACCTGTGTTTCCAGAAGGGTCTTCCCCAGGCTGCCTTGCTCATTTCCTTTCCCACCCTGCACAGAAGCACAAGAGGGCTGAGAAGAACGGGAATGATCACAGGGTAAGCCCCTGCTTTGGCCAGAGGGCTCGAGACACAGCTCCAGGGAACATTTAGCTTCTGTATGCAGCCAGCCCCTCGTCTACAAGGATGGAGACACCACCGTGGGGACAGAGCCCTCTGCTGAGACTTTAGGCCCGGCTCCTAGTTTGGCCTCTGTCCTTCTGTGGCCATGGACAGGTTCTTTACCTCTCTACACCTCAGGTGAAATCAGATTATTGGACGAGGTACATTCTACCTGTGGCTTTCTAGGATTCTGACCAACCCAGCTGGGCGTCACTTGGTGTTTAAATTGACATTGCAGCCTAAAGGGTGGGAGGCAAAAGAGTGTAGGCGTGCTGTACACTTGGAGATGACAAATGGGGTTTTTTAAGGCTCAGTAGCTCCCTGTTGGGGGTGGAGCAGAGAGTAAGCTTGCTCTTAACACTGTGATGTAATACTGGAACGGGGGTCCAAGAAACTGATCATTAAGTGACTTCCATCCTCCTGGCAGCACAGAACTAGGAAGCTACCATTCACTGCCTGCAGGAGATTCAGTCCAAGTGACGTCATCTAGTTTTTCAGCAGTTTTGGTTCAGGAAGAAAAACACATGCACACATTTCCGATTTGAGCTGAACTTCCCAGGGCACCGAGGGCTGCAGCATCCAGTGACTCATGATGCCTTAGAAGGAAATCAGACTTAAAGTTTTTTTATAGCTTTTGCTGCTGCTTCTCTCCCACTGCCCTCAGCCCTCTGCCAGGGAGCGGGAGGGGTTCACTCGTGCTCTGGAACCCACGGGAAAGCTGACGGGAGCCCGAGGAACTGCCGGCTCTCCCATCTCACGTCTCCATCGACAATCCCGGAACTTGGGTTAAAAAAATGGTGGCACTTTCCCACGTAAGAATTATTTATGTCCTGCCTGTGTGTCAGCAACTATGGGAGTGAATGTGTAATTTACACATTCAGATAGTATTTCAAATGTCACATTTTTAAGTTCTGTTTTCACTTTTACAAAGATGAAAGGTCAGTGGTTAGGCTCTCTCTTCACTCTCTGTTAACATCCCATTCCCTTCCATACCCTGGCAGAGGCCTGCCTCTTCCTGTTCCTTCTCTTCTGGGACCCCTGTGGTCCTATCAGAATTCTGACTACTCCTTGAGAAATGCTCACTGCCCCCAGCCAGGAGCCCTTCTCTCTAGTATGGCTGGACCTGGCCCAGATTTGTCTAACACCATGAGAAATGAAGCCACCTGGTCACATCTCACCTCTTCTCTTCTTCGCCAAAGTCTTGATCTTCAACTGGAAGATGTCACGCAACACCCCTGGGCTCCCACGACCTGATTCCAACTCAAGGTCGGAGACACTTCCCTAAACCCCAGAAGTGGGTGATGACCCAATGGTTGGCTAAACCCTAGTGAGGTCATCCTTTTTGGAGGGTTCTGGAGGGGAACTCAGGGTCTGAATGCAGCTGTTCAAACAGAGCAAATCCTTTCACTCAGCTTTGCAAATAACTGCCCGGCCTTCCCATTCAGGCTGCCACCTATGGCCAGGAAGGAATTCAGAGCATAGTTCTTTTGCTGTTTCTTACTGGGAGAGCCAACTCATTAGAGGAAAAAGTGAGAGTGCTGTATTCTGATTATTTGTTCTCAGGTTCAACGCCTACAATGTTCAGAGCTCAGAATTAGAGGACTTCAAAATACTGGAAGGCTCAGTATCAAACCTTTTGAGGCGCTTTTGCAGGCTTTTCGTAGAAACATTATTAGATACAACCGCCAAGTAGCGTGCCAATGAACAATATATAACAACTTGAATAAATAAGAACTGATGCAGACATAGCATAAGAAAGTATAAAGCAAGAATTGACAAGAGTAACAAATCCATCATCATAGAGATTTTGACACAGTTCCCCCAGTTATTAAGAAATCAAGCAGACAATAGTACATTTGAACCACACAATGAACAAGTTGATTTCATGTATGTATGTAGAACATTGCATCCAGCAGTTAGAGATTTCACATTACAGATATTAATTAACATTAATAATAATATTAATAAATCATTAAATATATTAATTATAGTTAAAGGATAATATAATTACAAATACATAACAAATTAATAATGATAACATAAGAAATTAATAAATAAGATTAAATAGAGAATTAAGATTGACTACATATTAGATCATAAAGTAAACTGCAACAAACATCAAAAAAAAATCTTTCAGGGCTTCCCTGGTGGCGCAGTGGTTGAGAATCCGCCTGCTGATGCAGGGGACACGGGTTCGTGCCCTGGTCCAGGAAGATCCCACATGCCGTGGAGC
>NC_041224.1:169410072-169414620 GCF_002837175.3 Physeter macrocephalus
GGGCCCGTGAGCCATGGCCACTGAGCCTGTGCGTCTGGAGCCTGTGCTCCGCAACGGGAGAGACCACAACAGTGAGAGGCCCGCGTACCACAAAAAAAAAAAAAAAAAAAAAAAAAAAAAATCTTTCATATTGACCAAGTTGCCTAATAACAATGCAATAGATAGAAAATAATTTAAAAATTACAACTTTTAATATACCCATTTATTTTGAAAATTAAAGTCCATTTCTAATAGCATTTCTTTTTTTTTTTGGCGGTACGTGGGCCTCTCACTGTTGTGGCCTCTCCCTTCGCAGAGCACTGGCTCCGGACACGCAGGCCCAGCGGCCATGGCTCACGGGCCCAGCCGCTCCGCGGCATGTGGGATCTTCCCGGACCGGGTCACGAACCCGTGTCCCCTGCATCGGCAGGCGGACTCTCAACCACTGCGCCACCAGGGAAGCCCTCTAATATCATTTCTGAAAAGAAATAATATGAACATCTAGAAAATGTTTAGGACTGAATGAAAACAAAATTCTACACTTCAAAACTGTGGGATACAGCTCTGAAATTAATAGCATGAAAGTGCTTATAATGGAAAAGAAGAAAGACTAAAAATAAATATGGTAAACATCCAACCTGAGTTAGAAAAAGAATAAAATAAGCCCAAAGAGAGCAGAAGTATCAAAGATACCCACAGAAATTAATGAAATACAAAACAAAAGTACAAAAAAGAAGATCAACAAAGACAAAAAGTTGGCTCTTTGAAAAGATGATTAGACACAGTATGGTAGCTTGTCAAAAAATTAAACATATAATTACCACATGATATAGCAATTCCACTTCTGGGTATATACCCAAAAGAATTGAAAGCAGGGACTAAAACAGATATTTGTACACCCATATTCATAGCAGCTTTATTTACAATAGCTAAAAGGTGGAAGGAACCCAAGTGCCCATCAGTGGGTGAATGGATCAAAAAAAAAGGTGGTATATATATATATATATATATATATATATATATATAACAAAATATCTTTCGGTCTTTAAAGGAAAGGAAATACTGACATATGCTACAACATGGATGACAACAACTTGTTCTTTTGTAAGAACAAATACTGTATGATTCCACTTACATGAGATCCCTAGAGCAGTCAAATTCACAGAGACAGAAGGTAGAATGCGTGGATGCAATGGGGGGGCAATGGGGAATCATTGTTTAATGGGTAAAATTTCAGTTTTGCAAGATAAAAAAGTTCTAGAGATGGATGGTGGTGATGGTTGCACAACAATGTGAATATACTTAATACTGCTGAACTGTACACTTAAAAATGGTTAAAATGATAAATTTTGTTATGCATGTTTTACAATTGTTTTTAAAAGTCAAGCAAGTGAAGAAAATATTACAGAAAGATAATGTCATCCTGGAAGTTGCTTATATTGCAGACGATGTTTCTGTTTCATTGATTTTTTTCCTTTTATTTCACCATTAATATAATGTTTAATTATTATAGTTTTATAATAAAAGTTCATTCCTGCTGTTTCTGGTTAAAAATGTTTAGACAAATCTCAGGCAGTGCTAATGAAAAAAATGTTAGGAGGGAATTCTCTGGTGGTCCAGTGGTTAGGACTCCACGCTTTGACTGCTGAGGGCCCGGGTTCGACCCCTAGTCGGGGAACTAAGATCCCACAAGCCGTGCAGTGCGGCCAAAAAAAAAAAAAAAAATGTTAGGAATAAAGTGGGAGACGTAACCACAAATAAACCAGAGATTTTTAAAAAACTGTACTCTAAAAACTTTGATGCCAATAAATATGAAAACTTAGGTAAAAGGGATAATTTCCTAGAGAACTGACTCAAGAAGAAGTAGAAAATTTAAAACAAACTAACCATTAAAGGAATCTAATCAGTAGTTAAAAATATTTCTACCTGTGCTGGATGACTGTCAAACTGTGCCCCATTCCTCCCCATGAGTGATGAGGCCTTGGTCTCATACCCTCGAGTCTAAGAGGACACTGTGACTACTTTGACCAATGGAATACACTATAAGGGATATACTAGTTTCTGGGCCCATGCTTTTTCCAATTCTGTCCTTGGAACATTCTGGAAGCCCTGAGATCTCCATGCTGGAGAGGCCACATGTAGATGCTTCAGCAGACAGTCAGCTGGGCCAAGCCTTCCTGCCAGCTGTCCCCACTGAGGTGCCCCATAGGTGAGGCTATCTTGGATCTTCCAGACCAGGTCATTTGCCAGCTGAATACCACTGAGTAATCTCAGCTGACCTCAGATGGAGCAGAAGAATCACCCATCTGAACCCTGCCTGAGTTCCTCACCCACAAAATCAGGAGATAAAATAAAATGGTAGTTGTTTTAAGCCACTAATATTTGGGTTCATTTGTTTTGAAGTAACAGATAACAAAGCCACCACCAAAAACAGAAAAAAATTCTTCCAGAGAAAGAAGACAAAACAAACAATACAAAAAGATTACACTGCAACTCTTTACCCATCTTGACAAATTCTTCCAGAAAATAAAGAGAGATTATGTTAAAACTGATTATCCACACCAGATAAGAATACAAGAAGGAAGGAAAATGACAGGCTGGTCTATGTACATAGATGCAAAAATATACAAATATAATTATTAAACTCAATCCAGCAGTGTATTAAATAAAATGCATCTATGAACATGTTGGTTGTAATCCAATAATCCAATGATTATTTCACATGGAAGGAGAGAGAGTGGTACGAGGGGAAGGAAAGGCTGAACAACCTAGCCAGTGGAAAGGCAGCTGCCCCGAGCTTCAGGCTCTTCTGGAACTGGGGACTCCCCCTCCTCTGTCAAGCCTCTGGCCCTCTTGCCTTGTGCATTGTCTTCCTTCCCTATCTTCCTCGAAGACTGGCTTTCTCTACTGTAGGAAATGTGGCTGGTACCACTCCTGAGATTTATACCCTACACTTTTAGCCAGGTAGAGACAATCTGTTTCAGTCCCAGCTCCAACATTTTTGAGGAAGAATTCTGCTACAGTTTGCCTAAGGTACCCAATCTTAGACTATTCATCTGTGCCAGGAGGTAGACTCTGGGGAAACAACTGTGTATTAGTTTCTTATTGCTGCCGTAACAAGTATCATAGACTTAGCGGCTTAAAATGGGGGTCTCCAACACCTGGGCTGCAGACTGGTAATAGTTCGCGGCCTGTTAGGAACCAGGCCACACAGCAGGAGGTGAGTGGTGGGCCGGCGAGCGAAGCTTCATCTGCCGCTCCCCATCTCTCCCCATCGCTCGCATTGCTACCTGCACCATCCCTGCCCCTCCCTCCACCCCCCCACCCCCGACCGGCCTGGAAAAATTGTCTTCCATGAAATCGGTTCCTGGTACCAAAAAGGTTGGGGACCACTGGCTTAAAACAACACACACTTATCTTACAGTCCTGGAGGTCAGAAGTCTGAAATCACTTTCACTGGCCTAAAATCGAGGTGTCAGCAGGACAGGTTCCTTCTGGAAGCCCTAGGAGAGAATCTGTTTCCATGCCTTTTCTAGATTCTATAGGTCACCTGCATTCCCTGGCTCATGGCCCCTTCCTGAATCTTCAGGTGTAGCATCTTAAATCTCTTTCTCTATGACCCCTGCTTCTATTGTCACATCTCCTCTGACTGTGACCCTCCTGCCTCCCTCTTATATAAAGACCCTTGTGATTATATTGGGCCCATCTGGAAATCCAGGATATTCTTTCCACCTCAAGATTCTTAATCACATTTGCAAAGTCTCTTTTTCCATGTAAGAGAACATATTCACAGGTTCCAGGAATTGGATGTGGGCCTCTTTGGGGGCTATTATTCTGTCTGCCCTCGACTGTCATTGGCTTAGCTTGGATCAGGTGTTCACCTCTGGACCAATCAACCACCACTAGGAAGTTGGGCTACTCTAAAGTCAGGGCTGCTTCCACAGAACCACAGAGATGGGGGAGTTCTCAGAAGGATGGGAACACTACACAGTGAGGATGAAAATTTTCCCTTCTGGTGCCGTTGCTGTCCACTCATTACCCAAACTAGAAATGTGGGAGTCACTCAAAATTCCTTCCTTCCCCCTCATGCAGTATCAATTATATTATTTTAACCAATACTTAAGTAGCACTTAGTCTGTGCCAAGTGTTGGTTTAAGCCGGTGCCCCGTAGTCACTCATGTAACCTCCTGTGAGATAGTTACTCTCCCAGCTCCATTTTCCAGGAGGGAACCTGTGGCATAGAAAAGGTCTAGTACTTGCCTGGGGTCCCACAGCCAGGAAGCTGAGAGCCAAGATTTGAACCCAGGAAAACTGGCCCTAGAGGCCATGATCTTAAACACCCTTCAATTCTGCCTTGATCCTTTTCCTTATTTTGCCAGTGAGCATTTCCTAAATGCTGTGTTTCTTCCCTACACTATCTTATTTACTCCTTCAGATAACTGTGATTGAAGGTGATCCAGACAATTTTACCTTTTTTTTTTTTTTGCGGTACGCGGGCCTCTCACTGCCGTGGCCTCTTCCGTTGCGGAGCGCAGGCTCCGGAAGCACAGGCTCAGCGGCCATGGCTCA
>NC_041224.1:169414779-169573042 GCF_002837175.3 Physeter macrocephalus
ACCCGTGTCCCCTGCATCGGCAGGCGGACTCTCAACCACTGCGCCACCAGGGAAGCCCCAACTTTACCTTTTAAACACCCTGCACCCTGACTCTGACCTGCTTCCCTCCTGAGCCTTATCCTGTTACCATCCACCTCTTTTTTTTTTTTTTTGGCTGCACCATGCAGCTTGATTGAACCTGAGACCCTGCGGTGAAAGTGCAGAGTCCTAATCACTGGACTGCCAGGGAATTCCCACCATCCACCTCTTATCTCTTGGGTGACTGCTACTGCCTTCTAACTGGACTGTCTGCCTCTGGCTTGGTCCCCTCAAATTCATCCGTCAAACAGGCGACACACTAATCTGTCTAAAATGCAAATCTGCCTGCTTAAAATGCTGAAGTTGAGGGTTCCTTTCCTATTGTCGAGGGGAAAGTCCAGTCTCACTAACACACTCTCCAAGGCCTTCCATGAGGTGCCTCACCCACCTCTCCAGCTGCCTTCCTGCCACTTTATGCTCCAGCAAAACCGACTTGCTCATGGGTCCCCTCACATACAACCCATCCCATTAAATGGTGAGTTTCTTGAGGGCAAAGATTTTCTTACTTACATCTGAATCCACTTGGCCTGGCATGTAGGGATGACTCATACTCCAAAAATGTGTTAGGGATCAACTCCCATGTGACAGGAGGTCTCCAGTGGATTGCCACTGAGGTCTATCCTGATCTCTGTTCCTATGCTTGGCTCTGATGAAACCATAACAACACCCCGTACGACAGAATCAGGAAAGTTGAGGTTGAAATGATGGTCCCACACGAATTTAACAGACATTTGTGTAACATCTTATGCTTAGGTTCCAGAATGCACCTGCCCACATACAGCAAGAGGGAGACAGAATTTAGGGCAGGAAATAAGGTAGCACCGTGAAAATTAGAGATTCAGTGAGCGACTTGAGGCCGGGAAAGGGTCAGTGTTGAGTCCAGAGTTTGAAATTCCATTTCCGACATTCTTACTATAGTCCAGCATGGCTTCCCCAAGGCCTCTCTCTCTTATTGGTTTCTGTCTCCATTGAAGATGAAAAGCGTGTCTTATATTTCACGGCATCCCTCTTGGCTCGGGCTGTTCCCTCTGGTCACAATGCTTGTTCCTCCACTCTGGGATGGCTGACTCCTTCTCAGTCGTTGGGTCTCAGCTTTGATGTTTTCTCTTCAAGAAATGGTGGTCTCCCTGACCATCCTCTACAAGACATCCACCCATTAGTCTCTACCACAGCATCCCTGTTTGTTTGAAAGGGAGTCAGGGAGACTTGACTTTGAAGTCAGGGAGACTTCCCACCAGCTTAATTTGCTTCCCTTCCTTGTTCATTGTCTCTCCTGTGCAAGACAAAGCCCATGGGGCAGGGACCAGGTTGGTCTTGTTCACCAATGTGTCCCCAGCCTCCGGCTCCAGGCCTGGGTGTTGGAGGTCCTCAGTAAATAAATATTTGTTGAATTGGAGAAAGATATACCACTGAAGCAGTAGAAGGTTACACAGGAAACGCCAAACACACAGGTGGGCCTCCTCAACAAGGGCTCCTGTCACGGCAGGGGATGGGAGGCGATGAGGAGGTCAGTAAGCCCACAGCAGGGTCCAGCCCTGGGGGACTCTAGTCCTGGCCAAGGAGCCAAGGCAGGGACTCGGACCCCAGGATCCAGGTGGCTTTAATGTAACATTGTTCTTTGCTGTGTTTGTGTAGGGCCCAGCATGTAGTTGAGTTTAATACATTATAGCTGGGTTTTAAAAAATTTACATATCACACTGTAACTGCCTGACTTCTCCCTTGTTTTTTTCTTTTTTAATGGTAGCAAAGCTCATATAACATAAAATTAACCATTTTAAAGTGTACAATTCAGTGGCATTTAGTACATTCACTATTGTGCAAACACCACCTCTGTCTAGTTCCAAAACATTTTCATCACCCAAAAGGAAACCCCAGACCTCCTCCCAGCCCCTGGCAACCACCAATCTGTGTTCTGTCTCTATGAATTTATCAATTCTGTATAGTTCCTATAAATAGAATCATGCAATATGTGACCTATCGTGTCTGGCTTCTTTCACTTAGCAGAATATTTTCAAGATTCATCTATACCGCAGCATGTATCAATGCTTTGTTCCTTTTTAAGGCTGAATAAAATAATATTCCACTGTATGGATAGACCCCAATTTGTTCATTCATTCATCCACGATGGGCATTTGAGTGATTCCCGTCTTTTGGTCTCCCCTTGTTCTGGTCAGTGACGCATGTATCTTAGTGGGTGACCTAAGAAAATGGTACCCCAGTGTGTGTGATGCTGATATCACAAGTGAGAAGAATACACAGATGTGCCCTGGGGGCCCTGTGCCCATCCTGCTGTCTTTGGGGGCAGTGCTAAGAGCCCAGCTGTTGGCCTCAGGACACTCACGTTGAGTCCTGGCTCTGCCACGCGGGCTCCCTGGACCTCACCTGCCAGCGGAGCCGGCCACACCTGTGCTGCCCCCTCACAGGTATGTTGGGAGGCTGCCGTGGATGCCAGAAGGCTCTGTGAGCTGAGAAGCTTAGCAGATGGGCAGCTAATACTGCCAGTTCCCAGACCCAGGTGGAGCAGTAAGTCTCTGGGCCTCATGTGACCCAGGCTGCTTCGGTCCAAACCCTGGCTCCTATAATTTCTAGTCCAGTGGTTAAGACGTGTTGTCAGCTTCTCTGAGCTATTGAGAGAATACATCCCCCCCTGGGCCCCTGAGTTGAGCTGGGCTGGGAACTTGGTTCTCCTGCTTCCAAACTTCAGATTCCTTCCTCTGAAATAATGAGAGGGGGTACCTTTTTATCAAACTGTTGTGGAAAGGTGAGGGACAGGCTCTTTGCGAAACCAACCCACATGGGCGTCCAGATACAAACCTTCACACAGCTGCGTACACACATGCAGGGTAGCCATCAAGACACTGAACAACAGATAGGGCCCTTGTTACCTCCACCAACTAGAATGCTCTCTTTCCTTCACTGGAGCAGGGTCAGGGGTTAACCCTTCAGTTGAAGGCTCATCTGTGCCAGGGTTCCAGGGAGGGGCTGGGGCAATAAAGGAGCCCTTGGGTGTTTGGGGCAGTGGCTGTTTACCAGCAGGTAAGGATGTTTTAGAATATTTGAAGACTGTGAAGGCCATGATGGTATTTTTTTTTTAACATCCTTATTGGAGTATAATTGCTTTACAATGGTGTGTTAGTTTCTGCTTTACAACAAAGTGAATCAGTTATACATATACATATGTTCCCATATCTCCTCCCTCTTGCGTCTCCCTCCCTCCCACCCTCCCTATCCCACCCCTCTAGGTGGTCACACAGCACGGAGCTGATCTCCCTGTGCTATGCGGCTGCTTCCCTCTAGCTATCTATTTTACATTTGGTAGTGTATATATATCAGGTACACATCAGATGAATGTCGACGTTGCCTACCTGTGAACATTTGCTCATCCATCAGCACATACAAGGGCACTGCCCCCTGCCACCCCGCGCCCGACACCAGACTTTCTGACCTCCTGCAATCAGTCTTCCTCGAACGAGGCCAGGGGTGGGCTGACTCAGGCAGCACATGGCCAGCCTGCTGATATTTCCCTCGGCTCCGGCCTGAGAAGCTTCAGGGAAAGAACCACGCACATCCTGAGCTGTCACCTGCCCTGGACAGGCCTGCGGGCCTCCTGGCCCAGGTGTCAAGGCAGCTGGCCACGGTTCCACCCTGCCTTTCCCTCCTGCCAAACACGTTTGCAGGGAGAAAAACCCACACCACGCAGGGTTTCTCCAAAGTCCCTCTTCTTGGGAAGAGGCCTACAGGATGGGCTGAGGCTGGGTTTCCTACCTTTTGGAGCTGGGAAGTCACTCTGAGATAACCGGGCCAAGCTCTCCACTTACCAGGTGAAGAATTAGGTCCCAAATGTTGGAGGAGAACCAACCCAAGTCACCCATGGAGAGGGTGGTGAGACTAGGGCAACGTCCAGGCCTCCCAAGGCCCAGCTGGCACCTTCTACATTTACAAGTAGAAGTGGACATTCCCCCACTTGGTGTTCTGATTCCCTCCCAGGCAGGACCCCATGAGCAAAATGTCCTAACTGGCCCAGTTTTCTCTCCAAGCTCCGCCCATGACTGTTCTGAAGGCCTGCCTTCTATCAGCTCTGGTCAGGACTTAACCCATCCATGTCCTGCTCTCCCAGGTTCAGGTGTCAAATGGGTCCACCTGATTGGCCAGCTGACAAACAGCCTGATGCACTTCAATGAGTGTCCTCTCCTGGGAGTGCGTGGCCTTCATTAACCCAGTTAGATTCACCCTTCCCCAATGCCCACCGCAACACACTGGCTAAGAGCTCCTTGGAGGTCACGGCTGGTCCCGTGGTCTCATCCTTGCAGAGCCCAGCACAGGGCTAGGCTCAGAGCAAGTGCCTGGTGACTGTTCCCTGAAGGGGACTGAGAGGGACATGGATCTGCTTAGAACCACAGGGACTGGGAAGGGGAGGAGCCTGTGGAGGGTGGCCTGCAGGGTGGGCTGCGAGCAGGCAGGGAAAGGGCTCCTTCGGGGGGGTGGGGGGGCTCTGGAATCCCTCGGCCTGCCCTCCTGGACAGCACCCACCAAGCACCCAGTCCCGCCTGTGACTGTAGGGGCCGAGGTGGGCCGGTGAGCGCTTGCTCAGGATGGGCTGGGTGGCAGCAAGGCCTCAACGACCCCCCCCGGGAGGGTCCTGATCCTGAACAGATGGGCCTGGGGAGGGGTTCAGGGAATGGCTGAGAGCCCGGGATGCAGGGCTGGGTGGAGCTTGCGTGACTCAGGTGGGCAGCGGGGAGCCAGGGAGCCTGTCGGGCTGTTTGTTCTCCGTGTGCCCCCAGACTCATCTCCGCCCTTCTCTGCCCTGCCCAGTGTCCGGGAGTGGGGCTGGCCTGTCTCCATGGCACCAGTGGGCCCATACATGGTGGTTTCTGGTTGGAGTTGGCCCAAGGGAAGCACTTAGGCAGACAGAAGGGCGGAGGAGCTAGTCGTTGCCGGGCCATGAGTCAGCAGTGGCTGTGTCCCAGCTGCTGCGTGTGTGTGCGTGTGTGTATGTGTGTGAGGGCCCCAGCTCCCGTGGGGCAGCCCTCCCTGCAGCTCCGGCTCTCTCTCTGAGGACTACTCCTGCCCCTCGTTCGGCAGGAGTAGGGGCTGGTGCAGTGTCTAGCCTGGATGCTTCCATATCCCCTGCTGGTGTCCTTCTCCCTGTCCACACCCTGTAAACAGCCCCAATTCTCCTGTTTCAGGGTGCCCTCTGTCTCCCGCCAGGACCCTTGTCGGGACCCTGTGGGTCAGGACCAACAGTTGACAAGCATGATTCTAGAAGATGAGGGGGAAAAGGCCTAAAGCAGACATGATAGTAACTGGGGCTCTGAGGCTCACCCCAGAGCAGACTCCACTGGGCAGCAAAACTTCTGAGCACAGCGGTCGCCCAGACTCAGCTGGAGGCCCTGGGGGCTGAGATTAGAGAACCAGCTGAGCCCACAGACATGGTTAGGATGACTCCCAGGAGGGAGCTTGGCTCCCAGGACGGAAGAACCCCAAACGGCCCTCCTCAAGCCCAGGCAGTGCGGGGGTGTCTGAGCCTGCAGACGGGCACCGCAGAAAGGCTCACCCCTCATCCTGCTCTGCCCTCACACCTCCTGCTGCCCACGGGGAATTGGCCCGGGCTTCCAGCATGCACGTGGACTACTTGGACCTTGATAGAACAGTCCGGAGCCTTGGGGAGATGTGGGAAGGACAGTGGGGTCAACACAGGGCCTTGTTCTGACTCTGGCCTTCCTACTAATCAGTGATGGAATCTCAGGGGGCAGCTCCTTACCCCTGGGGCTGCAGCCTGCCCTGCTCCCACACCGGGACTCTGGGGCTTCGACCCAAACCTACTTGAGAAGCTACTGAGAGCTGCCTTGGCTTCTCTAAAAAATTGGAGAGAACAAAGAAGCAAACTCACCAGTTACCATGGAAACCACCCAAAATTTAAAAGACTAAAACAACAGTTTAATATCTCAAAAATCCTCTTTTTTTTTTCCCCTCTTAAAAACACACATTTATGTACAAATCCCATTGTACCACATTAGTCTGATGAGATGGGGTGGAGGCGGAGGGGAGGATGAGAGAAGGATTCAGAATCTCAGGGGGCCACATGGCGATGGGGTTCCCAGAATTAGTTCTAGGGGTTTAAATTAAAACACGAATAAACATTCAAAATGCAAAAGACCTAAATCCTCCAGCTCCACTGCAGATGGAAACAAGGTAAAAGGTTTTCGCTGGATTAAAAGGGAGAGAAGATATGCAGGTGGGATAGTGGGGCTGAGGAAGTCAGCTGGGCCCTAGTGCCTGGGGGAGGGCCGGGGACCACTGCTCCCTCCAGAACCCCATCTCTTGGGCTTGGCCATCACTCCAGCCCCACCCTGTCCCATCCCCCCGCTCTCTGCAGGGCCTGAGAACTGAGGACTGGGAACAAGGCATCCCCAGTATTGCGTGGGCCTGGTGTGGATGAGCGGGGACTGAGCTAGTTTTCTGTTATGTGGAGGCCATGGAGCCACTGCCGAAACGCCAGGTCCACTCCTGTGAGGACAGGTCTCGCCTCCCAGAGTGTCACACTTGCCCCAGGGAACTGCCCTGGCGTAGCGCCTCACTGCTGGCAGGATGAGTCTGTGGGGCATGCTTGCTGCCCTGTCCTTCTGGGAATGGTTCCCTGAATGTCCACAGAACCCACCCATCCTCGAGTCTCAGGCATGTGGTTTTTGCAGGACTGACTCCACCCCCAGGTCCAGGGGAGAGGCCTGCCTGGCCACAGGGACCTGTTAAAGGATAGGCAAGTGACATGTCATTAGATGCTGACTTGGAGTCCTGCGAGAGATGTCCATCTTCCCCTCTGGGCTTGAACTTGGCAGCGTGAGTGTGCTGGGGGCCACCTTGAGAACATGAAGGGGTAAACCTGCCTAGAGAAAGGAGCCAACACTGAGAAAGCAATGCTGAGATAATATCACCCTGGATTAAGCTTCGCCTGAACCCCATCTCCCAGCCCCCAAACGCTTCAGTTGTTTGAGCTGATACATTCCCATCATCTGCTCCTGAAAATATTTTAGTTGGTACAGATCTCGACCCCTGGGCCTGGTATTCAAGGCTCGTTGCCATCTGCTTCTCTCCCCTTTTATCTGCATCCCCACTAATTGCTCTGCATGATTCCTCCACTCAGCCCACTGATCCAGTTGGCCTTTTTCCAAACATGCTGTGAGCAACCCACCCTCCACGGTGTTGCTTACAGCACTGTCCCTACCAGGAATGCCCGTTCTATTTATCTGAGTACTTAGTACTCAGCACTTGGTACTATCTAAGTAGTACTTAGACAGCTAGGCATATTAGATTAGGACTAATTGCTAAGTACTACTTACTTTCCAAGGTCCTTCTCTCTCTTCCAGGAAGACTTCCTTGGAAGCCTCCTCTTGTGTGTTTCCCTGATTGCCCAGGTCTTTCATCTGGCCCTGATGAAATACACCTGGCTTCCCAGGTGGTTTATGAACTCCAAGTATCATCCCTTGGCTTGATTCAGTAGCTTCCTAGAACCTATTCCTATTCCAGCAAGGGACTTGTGTTTAGGGATGGACACCTGTCCCCAGGCCCAAGCCCTGCCCTGTCCAGGCAGCAAAGAAAATGGATCCTATCATACTCATTTTCACATTTGGTCCTTACAATAGGTCTGTGAGGTAGGAGATTTCAACCCATTTTAAGAACCAAACCTTGAGGCTCAGAACAGTTCAATGACTTGTCCAAGGTCACACGTTCCTGCACTAGCAGACTTGGCACCTCAAACCCAGGTCTTCTGATTCCCTTGTTCATTCCTCAGATGAGAGACAGAACTGAATTTTACTGAGGGGTCCCCTGGGATGTGTGTGCATCTCTCCTTGGTCCTGCGGAGCCCAGGGTGGCACCTGTACCCTCACAGCTGAGCCAGTGTCTTCCATCCTGGACCTAGCAGGCTGGGTACCAGGTGGCAGTGGATTCTGAGCAGCCAGAGGCCGGCCAGCCTCATCCTGACCACGTCAAATCCCAGAGGCCTCGCTGAGGGGTCATGTCCCTCCAGATGAACAAAATAAATTCATGGAAATGTTTTCACAAGGGCGTTTTTCCTCTGCTGGTCTCTACTTCCTTGAAAAACACAGACTTGGAGGTAAACAGTCTTTGCTGCTACAAGGGAGCAAATACAGACTTCCTTCCCCATCCCCGGCCCCGACAGTTCTGCTTCCTCTGCCCTTCTTTCCAGCACTGTCCAGTGTCCCCCAGGAAGGCCTGAGGACCAAGCTCCAAGGGTGGAGGGTGTTCCACAGAGACAAGCCGCGGGGACACCTGGAGTTCCGGATGCCTCTGCCTCCCCATCAGTCAGGGTACTTGGACTCCTGTCCTCTGGACTTTCCCCACTCCCATCAGACGGGCCCGATGGCCTGGAGAAGCAAAAGGGGAGCACTTCTGAAAGGAGGGGTGTTGTTAGGTTAAGATGGAGGCTCGATTCTGACGGGAAAAATAATCCACGGGCTTGAACCATGCTTTCTTCTTACTTCCCAGACCCTGGAATTTGCTCGTAAACAACACATTGTCATCTTGATTTTCAGCTCCTCAAAATTAAACAATGTTAAGAAGGGTTTGTATGAACAACCTTAATTGCAGAGGGCAGAATGAGAGGAATTACTACTGTCTGTTTATTTATGCTTTACATTTTCTACTTGCAAAATGCTTCAAAATACATTTCACTTTCTGTCTGGGATGTTTTGTCCCCCAAGATCCTGGTGGGTTGCATCTTTCTAGTGATTCCTGGGGATGGACTGGAGGCAAACAGCAGTAGAGTGACCTGCCCTCAGTCACCTGCAAGTGCAAGATTCACGTGATGGGTTAGCACCATGGCAGATGGGATTATTGGTTGCAATTCTTCACTCCCCTGTGCTCATATAACACACCCACACCCTAGCCATAACCTCATAGATTTCCTGGTCCCACTAATTTTTTTAAAATTAATTAATTAATTAATTAATTAATTTTGGGCTGCGTTGGGTCTTCGTTGCTGCGTGCGGGCTTTCTCTAGTTGTGGTGAGCGGGGGCTACTCTTTGCTGTGGTGCATGGCCTTCTCATTGTGGTGGCTTCTCTTCTTGTGGAGCACGGGCTCTAGGCGTGCAGGCTTCAGTAGTTGCAGCTCGTGGGCTCAGTAGTTGTGGCTCGCCGGCTCTAGAGCGCAGGCTCAGTGGTTGTGGCTCACGGGCTTAGTTGTTCTGTGGCATGTGGGATCTTCCCGGACCAGGGCTTGAACCTGTGTCCCCTGCATTGGCAGGCGGATTCTTAACCACTGCGCCACCTGGGAAGTCCTGTACCACTAATTTTGAGGCTGACCATGTGACTTGCTTCGACTTATGGCAGGTGGACAGAAGTGGCAGTGTGCCAGTTCTCAGCCTAGGCAATAGGAGACTGCATATTTCTACTTGTTCTTGTGCACTTTCGCTATCTTCTTGAGGAAAGTTTCCCCTGGTTGCCGCTGCCCTTTTATCCTGGGACCCAGAATGAACATGTGAGGGGTCAGAGTTGCTCCTATTGATCCACAGATCCCCGAGAGGGAATAAATGACGGCTGTTGTAATTCTCTGAGTTTTGTGGTGATCTGTTTACACAGTGTTTCATGGCCATTGCTGACTGATACAAGTACTCAGTAGAAATTCTGTAGATAGTAGGTGATTAATAAATGACACCCTGGCATGTTTATTTCCTACAAATTTACTGAGCATCTATGTTTTTGCCAACCACTGTGATATGTTAAGTTATGGAGATATAGATAATAAAACAAATCAGTAAAATAATAATAATTAACATTTATTAAACATTTACTAGGTTCCAGGTATCATGCTCAGCTCTTTATATATAATATCTTATTGAATTCTCCCACATTTCTATGAAGAAAATGAGGAAATTAAGCCTGTGAGAGTGAAAGCAACCTTCCCCAGATCATATGACTGGAAAGACCCAGTTTCTGTCCTCAGGACGCTCACAATCTGGCAAAGAAGGATGCTTGCCTGCAAACACTTGTGCATGCCTGTCCATGTGACTGGACTGGTAATTATTATCGTCCAAGTTTGAATTCTGTGGTGAGGCAGCAAAAGGCAGACTGGCTGTTTTGGCAGGAAAATCTGCCTTGTTCTTCTCCACAGGCAGAGTTGAGCTAAAGGCTGTTAGGAAGCTAGGGGATGGTGAGGTTACAACCTGCACCAAATGGCATGAAGGTGAACATGATCCCCACAGGTACTTAGGAAAGCCTTGCTTTTGGAGTTATAAAAGCTTGAATGTAAGTTTCTGTGGTTCTGCACCCAGCTTCCACAGACATGTGGTATGATGTTGGGCCCACCCCTTGCTCTCTTTGGGCCTCAGTCTCCTCACCTGTAAAACGGGCTGGAGGATGTGGTTGGGTGATCTCTACAGTGGCTTCCATTTCAGAGATGTGTGTAGCCTTGGACCCCTGCTTTGGAAGGAAAGTGTCTTCCTTTCTTTTTGCTCTTGTCATCTGCAAGGGGGTGGGAAAGGGAGTATCGAGGGGTAGGGGAGGAGTGGACGTGTTCTTTTAGAAATTGTGTTAAGGGCTTCCCTGGTGGCGCAGTGGTTGGGAATCTGACTACCAATGCAGGGGACACGGTTCTATCCCTGGTCCGGGAGGATCCCACACGTCACGGAGCAGCTAAGCCTGTGCACCACAACTACTGAGGCTGCGCTCTAGAGCCTGCGAGCCACAACTACTGAAGCCCGCACGCCTAGAGCCTGTGCTCCGTAACAAAGAGAAGCCACCGCAATGAGAAGCCCGCGCACTGCAACGAAGAGTAGCCTCCGCTCGCAGCAATAAAGACCCAACTCAGCCAATAATAAATAAATAAATATTTATTTATTTATTAAAAAAAAGAAATTGTGTTAAAAGCAGAGCAAGCAGTTTCATACTGTGATGTTTGTTTGATTAGAGACTTTGTTGACTGTGGCTCTTTCTCCTAGAAACTGGCTGTAGAGTGGGATTTTAGCACCAGCACACAGGGCGTGTGTGTGTGTGTGTGTGTGTGTGTGTGTGTGTGTGTGTGTGTGTGTGTGTGTGGTGGGGGGGTGGTGGCCGTGTTCTGTGGGTAGGGTTTAGCTTTTCAAATGGAAGGATCACAGCCCCATCAATAGCTACCATTTATTGAGCAACTATTATGAGCCAGGCACTTGCATTATCTCCATCAATACTCCATTTTACAAAGGAGAAAACTGAGCCCCTTAGAGGCCTCCTATGCTGCTTTCTCTTGCTCAGGAGCCTCTCCTCTTAGGAGAGATGCTCTTCATGGCTCTGTCATCTTGGGCAAGTTCTGAACATCTCTGAGCCTCAGTTTCTTTATCTGTAAAATGGGCATAAGAAGCCCTGCCTCACAAGTTTGTAGTGAGGATCACACTGAGTAACATGGATGTTACTGGGACGTAGAAGGCACTTGATAAAAGTAACCATTTTACTTAATGTGCAAATAATCATGTATTTACTTAAAGTCTTTCTCTTCAGATGCAATAATTCTAACTCCAACCCTTCCCAGAAATTTTTATTCTGTTTTCACAATTACTCACTTTGCTCAATTCAATTCAAACCTCAGAATCATAGACATCAAAGCTCAAAATCACCCAATGTCTGCCAGTCCAGTCAGTTTTAATCTTTTTCTGTTTTGTTTTTTTTTCACGTCTAACCAGAGAACCCTTTTTGCTAACTAAACCTTCCGGAGAAGCCCAACGAACAAAACACAGAAAAGCTAGGTTGCTCTGATGGAGGCGAGACTGCTGGGTGGTGCAAGGGATGAAATCCTGCCCGATGCGGGTCCCTCCTCCCCTAGAGGGGGCTTCTAAATACCTCTGAGGATCCTTGCCTGGTGCCCTTCAAACCGCGTGAAATCAATCTCCAAGTGCATCATCTGGAGCCCAAGGCTGGTTGGAGAGATCAGACCAAGGAAGAAGGAACACTGCACTTTACTGATGACCGCAAATGTCCCGGCAGTGTGTGGGTTGCATTCAGAGACAGGGGGATGCCATGGGGGAGGCAGCTCCCAGCTGGCTTCTGCTGGATCACGAGGGTTGGCATCCCCCGGCTGGAGCTGGGAGTGACCTTCCTGCTGCACCCCAGCGCTCTTGGTGCTGCTAAAGCAAGTGAGAAGGGTAACCTTGAACCTCTTAAGTTATATTGCTATTAATGAGCACCTTTTCCCCATGCAAATTACTTGTCATATATCTCCCGTGATCCCGCCTGGGACGCCGAGGTGGAAGGCATTAGGCCTGCAGTGAAGCAAGTTTTGATTTTCGTTTTTCTCAGTAATATTCATTTTTTAGACACAGTCTCTACAACTCTTCCATCCTCCCTTTGTCCCCACCTTCTTTGTGTTCCAGTGTCTCTCTGTGTCTCTCTTGGTCTTTGTGTGTCTCCCTGGATGCCCCAGTCTTTCTCTATGGACTATTCTCTGTCTCTCTCCCTCTCTGGCTCACTGTTTCCTCTTTCTCTCCATCTCTCTGATGTTCTTCCCTTCTTTTTTTTTTTTTAATTAACAGGAACAGAGCTGGTGGCTCTGAATTCACAGTTGCTACCCCCTTGCTAATTGCACCACCAGGACCCATAGACCAATGACCACGTGGGAAGAGGCTTTCAAGGCAAGGGCAGTTCCCATGATTCTCCTCTCCTCTCTCCACGGGAACAGGAGGGGAGCCATTTGTGGCTGGTTTCTCCATGGGAAGCTTTAACAAGGTGCTGGCAATCAATGGTGGCCTTTTGAGCCCCGACTGCCTGCTCTGGGACACCATCCAGCTCTAGAGAGAGCTAAAATACCCACACTGGACAGGTATTATTAACACTGAGACAGAAAGCAATTTCCCCTCAGCATTTACAGGATCCTCCCCTCAGCTCTGGGAAGGAAGCCAATATTGTCCCCATTTTATGGATGGGGAAACTGAGGGCCAGAGTAGTAAGTGAAGTGACTCACCAGAGGTCTCACAAGTGATCCAGAGCAGAGTCAAGACTTGAATCCAGGTCTCTTGACCCTAAACCTCAATGCTCTGAGCATGAGGTCTGTGGAGATGGAAGCTTCCAGGAAATATTGGCGGGGAGAATGAGAGGGGCAGGATGCAAGCTGCTTAGAATTGTGACTGTTTTCCTCCTCTGGGTCCTGGGGCTGAAGTGAGGAAATTCCTCCATGAAGAAAAGTTGGATTGCCTCTTGGAGGCTTCTCTTCCTGTGTTCTGAAGGCTCTCAAGGCAGGGGGGAAGGGGAGCAGCTGGTGGGCATGTGCCTTGCGCCAGGAGAGAGCTGTAGGCGACTGCTTATTTTCCTCTGTCCTCCCAGGGTTTCTTTTCTTTTCTTTTTTCTCTTAAAAGGTTAACTTGAGAATTTAGTATCTTTTATCTATTTATTATTTTTTTTGGCCGTGTCACGTGGCATGCGGGATCTTAGTTCCCCTACCAGGGATCGAACCGTGCCCCTTGCAGTGGAAGCACGGAATCTTAACCAATGGATCTCCAGGGAAGTCCCTCTACTAAAGCCTTGATTCAGGGCTTCAGTCTGATCTTGGATGGGCAAAGGGGAATTACAGGTAACTGAGGAGGGATGGCAAAGGGGGGCAGTAGTCCACCCCCAGAGCTGCCTGGTGGCAGCGTGGTGCTTAGTGAGAACACCCTAAGGAGGGTGGGGAGGCTGTTTGGTGCCCAGCTCAGCCTGTCAATAAGCAATGCTGTGGTTGGATTGGCCCTTGTGGTTCTTATTATGATTGTAAGGCATCCTTCGGCAATACCCACCAGGAGACTCTGTAAAAAAGAAAGGTTTATTACTTACAGGACCTGGAAGTTACACGACACACCTGGGGCCACACAGCAAGGCCTTGCAGGGGCAGGGGTGGGGTAGAGGGAGAATGGGCCTGGGTTTTGCTTTTATCGGGGTCGAGGGTGGAGGCCTAGGGTTTCAAGGACTCAATCTTTACTGGTGAATTTAAAACATAAGAGTGAGCAGAGAAAGACAAATATCATATGATATTGCTTACATGTGGGATCTAAAAAAATGGTACAAGGGAACATAATTACAACAGAGAAATAGATTCACAGATATAGAAAACAAACTTAAGGTTACCAAGGGGGGAAAGGCGGTGGGGGGAAAGGGATAAATGGGGAGATTGGGATTGACATATACACATTGCTATATGTAAACCAGGTAACTAATAAGAACCTACTGTATAGCACAGGGAACTCTACTCAATACTCTGTAATGACCTATACGGGAAAAGAATCTAAAAAAGAGTGGATATATGTATATGTATAACTGATTCACTTTGTTGTACAGCAGAAACTTATACAACATTGTAAATCAACTAAACTCCAACAAAAATTAACTTTAGGGACTTCTCTGGCGGTCCAGTGTTTAAGACTCTGAGCTTCCACTGTAGGGGCAAGGGTTCGATCCCTGGTTGGGGAACTAAGATCCCGCATGCCATGAGGCACAGCCAAAGAAACAAATTAATTTAAAAAAAATAAACTTTAATTACCAAGGGGAAAAATACCCCACAAGAGTGAGAATTTAAAGCATGGGAAGAGAAAAAACAACTGGCCCAAATGGTCAGTTATTGAAATCAACCCAGGTCTCTAAAACAAAGGCGCCTCAGTGGGAGGAGGCGGGTTGGCTCTTTATCTAGTCCTTTGGCTGGCAATGTGTTTATTCAAGATCGCCATCGTTGAAGTGGATGCCTCTTTGGAGTGGCTGCCTTGGCAATTAAAGCTTAAGTCAGGCACTCGCATTACGCAAAAGAGAAAACAAACAAACGAGAAACGCGTGGCAGGATTTATACTACAAAGGCCCTCCACAGCTGGAACTATAGGGACTAGGCACCCTCCCCGCATGGAGACTCTCCCCTCACTGTCAGCTTTGAAGGGTTGGGGTGAGATTTTATTGAGGGAGCTGAAGCTGGTCTGCTGGGTGGGCTACGGGGGAGGGCGGAGCCACTAGTCCATTGCTATCCATTTTGGACATCTTTCAGTGGTTTAGGGAAGCAGGTTCACCTCATCTGGGCTCCAAGAAGGATGTACGCTGTGCAACTCTGGGGAGCACCGGTCCCATTGTGCAGTGCACAACCTACACTCCTGTACGTGGCAGCCTGGTCTGGGAAGGAGAGGTGCCTGATTCAAGGCAAAAACAGCCCTACACCTCACAGATCCTGACTCTGGGAACTGAAAGGCTGGTCTTGGTCCACTTTAGTGACCAGTTCAATTTCAGATTGAACTAGCCCACACTGAGCTCCTATTATGTGCCAAGCTCATAGTAGGTGATTTTTCTCATTCATGTCTCTCCATCTCCCAGTGTACTCTCTACTACATTTTGAATTGGAGGAAATTTACCTGCCTTATTGATAGAATGACCACATTTATGTTCTCAGTGCAGACGGTTCATTTTCAAAACTCAAAAGTCAGTTTTGTAGCCAGGTCTGGCATTCAATGTAGATTGCCTTTGTGCCTCTAAAGACGATTGAGACATTCAGGTTGGTACTCAAGAGCCTTTCTGGGGCCCCGTGGATGTTTCTTCTCATACTGATGACCCACAGGCTTCCAAGCAATCACTCAAAGGGTCCCTGGGCATTTGGCTCTTAGCTGGGTTAAGAAGGGCCTGTGATTCTGGGAAGTTCTCCTGCATCAGGGGCTGGGCTGCCTGCTGGAGTGGCCTGTGGAAGTAGAAAGGACCTGGGTCTTGGGTTCAACTCTTAGCTCTCTTACCTACCAGCTATGGACCTTGGATAAATTTCTTGCAGTCTCAGTTGTCTTACTGTGAAATGGAGATGATAATACATGCTGTATTATATCATGAGGTTTACATGAAATAAAAGGCACTGTTTATTGAGTACCCACTGTGTACCAGATCTGCTGAGCCCTTGACATTTGTCAGCTCATATGACTTGTACCTGGCACAAAATCCCCACTATTTGCTGAATGAATGAATAAACACTTCCTCAGAGGGCCAGCTCTATGTGCAGGCCACCTGGGTACTGCACAGGACCCCACACTTAGTTTAATGCTCTGCTGTTGCCATCTTGAAATGTTTCATACTTTTTGAACAAGGGACCCTGCTTTTTTTTTAAGGTAAGAAGTAGATTTGTTAATATCCTTTGTTGCAGGAAAATGGGACACAAGAGGACGGTCAGGTCCCAGGTCTCGGGTGAGTTCCTGGGACGGGCCACCAAATAAGGGTCCTTGGCTTCACGCAGGGAAAGAGGACCCTGCATTTTGATTTTGCACTGGGTCCTTCAAATTATGTAGCTGGTATTGCCTCTCCATAAACCCTGTGGGACATACCTAGTCTGCATTGTCATACCTATTCTACAGATGCATAAACTGAGGCATAGGGAGGCGAAACTACTTGCACAAAGTTTCCCAGCCTATAAAATGCAGAGCAGGGCCCCAGTGTGGACCTCCACTAAATGCAGGTCATTTCACTGGGGTGGTGGCCCTGTTGCTCTGGCCTCACGCCTGGGCGGGGCCTGGCAGTGGACAGGTTACAAATCCACAAATTGGAGTGGCCTTTCCTCCAGCTCTTAAAAGTCAGGGCTTTGGAGGATCTCACCAGTCTTTGGAAAAACTTCCAGTTTCTGACAAAGCAGTAAAAATGGCCTTCAGTCCGCCCACTCTCTTTCTGTCCTGTTCTGGAAGATGAGCGAGAGGTAAATGGGGGAGAAACAAGGAACATGAACAAATGTCATGGAAAGTCAACAACATCTCCCTCACCAGTGTGGTCGAGGGGAGGAGGACACAGAAAAGGAAAGCCCCCCACCCCAGGCCTGGGGCCTCTGGATGGCTGTGTCCACAGCTCTCCAAACAGTGCTGAAAATGAAAACTGTGGGACAAGCTGGTCCCCGCTGCCTAGAACAAAGGGAGGCTGGTGTGTCTTAGTCACTGCTAATTTCTGGCAAATTACTGGCCTTGGGAGCAGGACTGCTTGTAAAGTTCTCGTCTGCTCCAAGCTGAAGGCAATTTATTCAAAGGGAAATAAGGGCCACATCTGCTGAGGTGATGGGGAGACAGGGAGCCTCTTGCAAGCTCATAAAGACTGTGCTGGAATCTCAGAGGCACCTGCAACAGGCCTGGCGCTCTCCTCAGCCCAGTTTTTATTCTTTTGGATTGGTTTGCAGAAGGATGCTTAGAGGGTTTATGAGAACCTAGGACTGTGTGTCTGGGTTCTTTAAAAAATAATAAAGTCCTCTACTGCTCCCATGGCTGAGTGCATGTGGTGAGGGAGTCGTGGGCGGGCGGAAACTGCAACTGGTTTTTTTCAGCCTGAGAGGGAGGGTGTTGGAACAGGTTCTGAAGGAGAGGAAATGCTCCGTTGTCTCTTAATTCCAATGCTGCTGGATTCACACACAACACTCCAGCAGCTCAAGGCAAAAAGGGAGCTTCAGGTTGTAGGTGAGCATTCGGGTTCACCAGCATTCAGGAGCTTCAGGTTCCAGGTCTCAGGGCTGTAAACCCTGCGGGGGTAAAAGGAGAGAAGGAAGAGGAGATAATGCCTTTGCCTCCTTGGGCCTCAGTTTACCCTTCTGTAAAATGGGATCTGGGAGCCCAGACTAGAATGGAGCTTGAACATTCTGGATTATGAACCTAGAGAAAAGGGGCAGGCAGGAAGAGGAGGTTATTCATGAGCCCTAATATGTACACAGAACTTTACAGTTTATGAGCCTCTTTAAAGACATTGTCCATTTCTTCTTCATTATCATCCTAGCAGACATACAGAGAAGGACATAAGCAAATGCAAAGTGTCATGAGTAATTCTAATTGTAATAAATTCTAAAGCAAACACCCATCTAGTGAACAACCCAGATCAAGACAGAATGAATGACAGAATGATGCCAGCAACACTAAGTGATCTTTCCCACTCACATCCCCTCCCATATACTACGGACACTCATAGCTTTGCTTTTATGAAAATCATTTCTTTTTCTTTCTCTTTTGTTTTAGTTTTGCCACCCTGTATACATTCCTCAATGATAAAGTTTAGTCTTGCCTGTTTTTGAACCGTATATAAATGGATTCATATAGGACATGTTATCTGTGTCAGCTTCTTTTACTCAAAATCATGATTGTAACACTGGCCCATTTTTCCAGATGAAAAAAGGGAGCCTCGGAGAAGTTAAGTGACACATCAAAGGTCACATAACTAGTCCTGGCAAAGCTGGGCATGAAGTCACACCACCTGGTTACTCCATTACCCAGATCAATCCGCTGGGGTTGCTAACGTCCATTTCCAGCAATAGGGCAGGGTAGGTAATCCGAGAACAGAAGAGACGCCCTTATGGCTGAGCCAAGGTCACAGGCCCTAGAGAAGGAGCATCTGTGCCCTGCTCTTCTCTGGTGGGATCCCGTGCCTGGTGTAATTCTAAGCTGCCCCTATAAACAGTGAGGGAGAGAGAATTCCCCCAAAGGAAATGGGGGTGCTATTAGGAAGGGATGATGCTAGACAGCCAACAACAACAAGTGTCTTCTCCTTCTTTCTTTCCTAAATATAGGTCAATCCTTTAAAATTGTTCCTGTTTCACTTTTTTTTTCTCTATTGAAGCATAGTTGATTTACAATGTTGTGTTAGTTTCAGGTGTAGAGCAAAGTGATTCAGTTATTTTTATATATATATATATATATATATATATTCTTTTTCAGATTCTTTTCCATTATAGGTTATTTCAGGATATTGAATATAGTTCTCTGTGCTATACAGTAAATCCTTGTTTATCTGTTTTATACACAGTAGTGTGTATCTGTTAATCCCAAACTCCTAATTTATCCCTCCCCGCCCCTTTCCACTTTGGTAACCATAAATTTGTTTCTATGTCTGTGAGTCTCTTTCTGTTTTGTAAACAAGTTCATTTGCAGCTTTTTAAAAAAAGATTCTACATATAAGTGATATCATATGATATTTGTCTTTCTCTGCTTCACTTCTTAATATATGAGTTAGGACAATTTATCAAAATAAACCCCTAAGTACCAGCGGGCAACAGTGAGCCATCTAAGCTAATGGAAACATAGATTTTTCTGAATTTCTTCTTCAAGAAAGCTTTGCATTTTCTCCTCATAGGCTTTGGCTCCTGAGGCTGGCACAAACATAACATAAAATTGAGGCATTTTACCGCACCCGGATGTCCACAGGACTACATTTCCCAGCCCCTGCCTGGGCAGTTGTTCTTTCATGTTACCCCTGCCTTTGCTTGGCCCTTCAGCTTCATGCCAGAGACCACTAAAGTCTTGAGAAATGCCCAGTTTCCAGCAGTGGCATAAAATGTTTCCTCATATTGTCTTAAGTGGGGCTCCTGGTGAGTCAGTTATGTCCTAGACTGCAGAGAGGCTCCTGGTTTTCGGAAGATATTTGCAGCTGGGATGAGACTTTGGGGAAGAGGGGATTCTTGGCTGGAGAGGGGAGATGGTGAGGGAGGAGAAATGAATACCTGAAGAAATTGGGCTGTGGGTATTCGGGCAGGGAAATGGGGGCAGGGCAGCTTAGAAACACAATACAGGGGTCACAGTGCTCGGGGAGGGAGTGTCAGGTGAAGACAGGGCCCTTGCACAGACCCTGGCCTGGGGCGGCTCCCTCGAGCTGCTCATGACTGAGGCCCTCGGTCCCTTCCAGGAAGGCACAGAACTATCCCCAGGAGCCCCCCAGCCTTGGGCAGAGACATGAGCACTGGTCTAGGATTCTGGAAGCACTCAAGATGTGCCCAGTCCCGTTCCACGCACGCTCCTGTGTTAATTCATTTGAGACTTACAGGGACCCTACACTTTTTACTGGCATCATTACTTTATCATAAAAGGGAACGTAACTGTTCCCTTTTGACAGACGAGGAAAATGAGGCACTGTGAGGTTAAATAACATGCTTGAGTAAACTAGTGGTAGAGCCAGGATTTGAACCTTGGTATCTGACTTGATTTTTTTTTTAATCTTAAAAAAATGAGGGGATGGGACTGGGCAACATCCATCTTCCCTCCCGGTCCACCATCGGAATGGCTGATGCTCTTGTCTGCTAACTTTATTGTGAAGTCTGGGGTCACACAGGGCAACAGAACAAACCTTACGAAAAACAAGCAGCTTTGTAAAAGATGAGCCTGTCGGGCTAACCCGATTTCCTTCCTTGAGATCATGAGATTATAAGAGAACAGCCAGGCTGGGGGCACATCTTGCCTGTGGTTTGTGGAGAGCAGCCGTGAGCCAGCGGTCCCTTGAAGCTCCTCTGTGTTCTGGGTCTCTCTGAACGAATCCTGCCCTGCCTCGCTCATGCAGCTAATGCTGGATGGGGGGTCCTCACCTCCTCTCACCTCCCCACCTGCTACGCCAGCATGGTGCCAACTTGTACTCACAACCAGAAACGCCAGTGGCGGGGACTGAAGCTGGGCCTCTCTCATCCTTTCTCTGTGGGGTAACACTGGGTTGTCATAAAGTGGGGTCCACCTAGATAGAATAGGGAACCTAAGGCTTTCATTGGCCTGACTCGCTTGGGTGCCTGCTTAAGCAGAGAAGCAAAGATAAGCCACAGGGGGTGGCATTTAATAGTCACCAGGTCATTGTTAGAAACAAACTAGTCCTGAGAGTCAGAGGGGAGAGACGTTGGCCCCAGCTCTGGAGGGAAGCTCTGAGTGACAGCATCAGGGAACCCCTACTACCCACTCCCTGGACAGATGAGCAACCAGTCTTGGAGCAACTTGCCCAAGTTCACAGTGAGTGATGGTGGAACTAAGATTCATACGGGATCTCTCAAGGCCAAGTCTGGGGCTCCAGCCACTTAACCTTTGCTGCCTTCGCATCTGGTACCAGCTCAGGAAACCATATGCTCTGGTCATATGGGCTCGACACCCAGAAGGCCCCACTGCAACGCCAACAAACATGAGACTGAGAAATGTGAACATGAGTTTGTCCCATCTCTAAGGGAATCTCCAGGGATGACTCAGCACCTGCATTCTCTGAGCTCTTGGAGCTCCTCCAACCAGAAACAGAGAGCCTAGAAGTAACATGGCTGGCAGCTCTTGGAGTCGCTCCAGGCCAGGAGGGACACAGCCCGTCACGGGCCACCTTGGCAGCCTGTGCTGTTTCTCCGGGGAGTGGATTGATCCTGTGCTCTGCACTCTGTCTCTCCCAGTCCCAAGACACAGCGGTACCACTAACCAACACTCATTACCCTTCACAGCAATCCAGTGAGGTTGACACATTACTGCACAGCAGCATTTTACAGATGAGGAAACTGAGGCATAGGAAGGTTAATACCCTGCCTGTACTGGTTAAGTACAACTAGTCAGTGGGAAAGCCCGGATGGCAAACCCAGACAGCCTGGCTCCCAAGTCCGTGCGCCCAGTCATTGCACCCCGGTTATCCCTCCCTTCTCCTTTCTGGGGGAAATTCACTCAGCACTTCCTTTAAGAAGCTCCCCTCCTCCATTCCTTGAGGTGGGGGGAAGGGAGGGGCTGGCTGTCAGCCACCACGCCCTACCCACAGGGCGGGCCCAATGCTCAAGCTGGGTCAGTCAGATTCTCTAGGCACAGGACTCTTTGGCTGAGTGACAAAGACGTCTTGAGTCATCCTCACAGAGATGGCCCCCAAAAGCTCCTTTCTGACTGAGTTCTCTGGACCTGCCTTTGTTTCTTCAGCTTTTCTTTCATCACTGTGAGCTGTCCAGCTTCCTTCCAATAAATAGCTTTTTTCCCCTGCTTGTTAGCCAGAATTAGGTTCTACAGTTCAAGAACCCTATGAGTATAACCATCGCAGAAATGATTTACTTTTCATTTCCTATACATTTAGTAGGTGCCCAAAGAGGCCTTCATTCAAATGTGGGCTCTGTACTTACTAGCTGTGTGATCCTGAGGAAGGGACTTCTCTGATCTGATTTTCACCCTTCTCATCTGATAAAGGAGGACATTACCTTGTAGAACAATTATAAGGACAACGTTCCAAGAAGAGGAAAAACCAGATGCAAAGGACTGGAAGTGAGTGACTGTTTGCCTTTGACCACAGTAGCATGTGGCATTAATGGCCCTGTTCTACACCTCTCCCTGTGTCCATGCCCTTTGTCATGTGGCTTTGCAGTACCCTCCTTATTGTGGGTGGGAGGTACTTCCCTACCTCTTTACTCTGGGCTCGACTATGTGCTTTGGCCAATGGGATGATAGCAGATATGGTTCAAGCAGACACTTGATAAGGGCTTGCAGGACTGATTTTGCTTCCTTGTGCTACTGCCATCACCTTCAGATGGATATACCCAGGTGAACCCACTGGTCTCAGGTGGAGGATGAGAGACACATGGAGCAGAGCCATCCCCAACTGAGCCTAGCCTAGATCAACGAGCTGCAGACTCATAAATTGGCCCAGCGAAGACCAGCAGAGCCAGTCAAGTTCAGCCTGCGTCAGCCACCCCCCAGGTGACTCACAGACATGTAAAAAAATCATTCGTGATTGTTATCTTAAATGACTGAAATTTGGGATATTTTGTTACGTCGCAATAATTAACTGATACATAAACTGGTACCCAGAAGTGGACGTAAAACATAAAACATATGTAACATTGGTTTTGGGGACTGGGTGGTGGGAATGAGTAAACTATTAGGGAAGCCTGAAAAAACAGTAAGGAAATTGCTCTTGCAATTTGGGAGATAAAAAGTGTATCTAATGAACTTTTGGGCTTGGGCAAAGAGATTTCTCAGCAGAGTATTGAAAGCATCAGCTGGCTTTTATGACTGTGTTTGATAAGGTACTACAAAAAAGAGACAAGCTCATAAAATAACTGCCTAGTTTGCAAGTAGTATTAGAAGGATGATAGAGAAGTTAGAATCTGTTCTGTTGCTGTGGCTTCTGGCACATGCAGTAGAATGGAATCAAAGACAAAGGGAACCCACAAAGTTTTTAGACAGAGTTATATTGACAAAATGACTCCTAGCCTGAATTAAAAGAGATGGAAATTGT
The DNA here is from genome assembly GCF_002837175.3 of Physeter macrocephalus. Taxonomy (NCBI): domain Eukaryota; kingdom Metazoa; phylum Chordata; class Mammalia; order Artiodactyla; family Physeteridae; genus Physeter; species Physeter macrocephalus. The sequence continues at coordinate 169,437,782 of NC_041224.1, forward strand.
TCAAAATATAAAAAGACCTCTGGGTAGGAAGCAGTTTCAAAAGATTGCTTAAAGGCTATATTTTATAATGCCTTCAGAAGTAGCCAGGGCTGGTGATAGAAAAGGAAGGACATCTCAGAGGCTGGGGCAAGAGCCATAGAGAACAATGGGGAGAGAACCTTTCTTAGAATGCAGATCTTGGAGCCTTTCAGCCGGAACTGCCATCTTCCAGTACTTTGTCAAAAAGACCAACGCAAAGGGAAAGAGGAGGGGCACCAGCTACATGTTCTCTAGGCCTTTTAGAAAACATGGAGTTGTTCCTTTGGCCACATACATGTGAATCTACAAGAAAGGTGATATTGTATGTATCAAGGGAATGGGCACTGGAAGAGTGCCCAAGAGTACCATGGCAAAACTGGAAAGGTCTACAATGTTACGCAGCATGGTGTTGGCATTGTTGTAAACAAACAAGTTGAGGGCAAGATTCTTGCCAAGAGAATTAACGTGCCTACTGAGCTTTTGAGCACTCTAAGACCCGAGATAGCTTCCTGAAATGTGTGAAGGAAAATGATCAGAAAAAGAAGGAAGCCAAAAAGAAAGGTACTTGGGTTCAACTGAAGCACCAGCATGCTCCACCCAGAGAAGCACACTTTGTGAGAACCAATGGAAAGGAGCCTGAACTGTTGGAGCCCATTCCCTATGAATTCATGGCATGATGGGTGTAAAGAAAATAAGGGACCTGGATTGTACAAGTGTTTCTCTTAATTGAGTAGAAGTGTTGTGTCCCCTCCCCCAAAGAAATATTTAAAGCACATTTTAATTGTGTCCAGATTCAGTGGGTGATGTCTTTACTTTTCAAATTTAGTAGTTTTTCTTCCTGAAAGATGTGAGGTAGTTTGTTGTGCAATATACTCCACTGGTTAATAAACTGCCAGATATAATTTAAATATATATTAAAAAAAGAATGCAGATCTTGGAGCTAATCAAGGAATGTTACCTATCCCCAAGGTTATGGTAGCTGGAAACATTTTCCCAGCAGGATTTCAGAATTGCTATGGACCAGTGACTGGTATGGACCTCCTTCTTCCCCTGTTTGAATGGGAATGCTTATTGCAGATGTCCTGTCCCTAGCTTACCATTATATGTTGGAGGTATGGGAGATGGATAACTTGCCCAGAGGTCTTGGATCAAAAGGAGCTGCATCTGGACCTGATGTAGAACATAAGAAAGTAGATTTTGAGCTTGATGCCACTGGCTGTTTCTCAGTCTTGCAATGGGAGTGATTGATTTTTGCATGTGGGAAGGATCTGAATAATTGAGGTTGAGTGTAGGGTGCAATAGATTGATTGCATTAATGGACCCAATTCTTCACCCCCGCCTATATCCACATCCTTTGCCATGTAAATTGGCAGTACCCTCTTACTTTGGGGAGGGAGCACTTCCCTACCCCTTGACTCTGGGCTCCCATATGACTTGCTTTGGCCAATGGGATATTGGCAGAGCTGACACAAGAAGAGTCTTGACAAATGCTTACCTGATGGGGTTCGCCCCCTTGCACCTCTGACATCACCACCAGAGGGCTATGCTCAGGCCAGCCTAGTGATCCATGGAGGAGGATGAAAGACACATGTGGCAGAGCCTCTCCCAAGCTGGGCAGCTGCAAACGTATGTGTGAGTTCACTCAAGACCCACAGAACCATCCAGCCAACTCCAGTCAATCCACAGAGACATGAAAAATAATATGATTGCTGTTTTGAGCTGCAGAGATTTGCAGTGATATTTTTATGCAGCAGTAGATATCTGATATAGCAACAAAGTGGAGTTTTTCTCCGCAGGAGGCTGCTAGCCACACATGAAGACCAAATGAACCCCTTCCCTTGTAAGACTTCTCCAATACTGATCATGATAACAATAACAAAAGCTATCACTTACTGAACTCTTATTTCCAGGTCCTGTGAGAAGGGCTATATGCATCATCTCGCTGAATTCTTACAATAGCCCTGAGGGTTGTTTATGATTATTTCCATTTTATAGATTTTAAAAACCCCCAAAACCCCCTGAGGCTCAGAGAGGTTAAGAAAACAGGCTGAGGTCACACAGATAGTAAGTAGTACAGTTTGGATTCAACCTCAAGCTAGTCTAACTCCAAAAACTATGCCATCTAGTCAGGCACAGGCACTGTAGTGAATGGGGTTGGTTTCAGGCCTCCATTCTCCAGGCTGCCCTATGGATCACACAGCATTTGTTGGTTTTGTTTTCCCAACAGACTTTAATGTAAGAAATTATTTGAACAGGTGTTGGAGAACTGAAGAAGTGAAACGGGGGATATGAGCATAACACAGAGGTAGAAGCTACAGCTGTCATCACCCTTAAATCAGGGAACAGAGGGAAGAGGTGGAGTTATCAGAACTTTGCAGCTGGGACTCCAATTTCTGGGGAGGAGCCCTGCCTGGCAGGTGCTGGTGCCTCTGATGGGCAGAGCTCATTTTTGACGTGTGAACAATGTCAAGGGCATCAAGGAACATACCTAGCTGGTTGGGGAAGGACTGGGTTACCCAGTCTGGAACCCACTTTGTTCCAGACATAAAGAAGACACCCAAGGAGAAGGAACGACACCAGGGAGACGATGGGGCTTGGATTAGGCATCAGAAGATGGGGATAACTGAAGAAGAGATCTAAGGGAAGGAGTCGCTCACCCAAGGTCCTGGGGCTAGGATGGGGGCAGGGCTGAGACTGAACACAGATCCAGGTGTGCACACCTCCCACACTGCCCTGGGGAGGGATGCACCTCTGGAACTTCCTGCCAAGGCCCCAAGCATGGGCTTGCCCACCCTCTGACACGATGATAGTGGTCATATGTGCTGGGGAGAGCAAGTGACAGTGGCCCTCTGAGTTGGAGTATGGGGGCCGCAAGCATGGCCTTTGCAGCCAGATGGTCTGGGACCTAATCCTCCCCTCTGCCACCTAGTAGCCATGTGACCTCAGGCAAGTCACTTAACCTCTTTTATTTTTAAACTTTTTATGTCAAGAGAATTTTAGATTTACAAAAGACTTGCAAAGAGAGTTCCCACATACCCTTCACCCAGCTGCCCCTGATGTTAACATCTTACATTCATCCCAAGGAAGAAAGTAACACTGGTACATTACTGTTAACTGAACTCTAGACTTTATTCAGATATCTCCAGTTTTTCCACCAATGTCCTTTTTCTGTTCTGGGACCTAATCCAGGATACCATGTCACACTTAGACTTCTCCTCTCTTTGCTTCAGTTTCCTCATCTGTAAAATGGGGTGATGGTAATGATGGCACCTATTCCCTTGTCCTCTTGTGAGGATCAAGTGATGGATCACTGATGCATAGCACTTAGGTGGTGCCTGGCACAGGGAACTGCTGTATAAGTGTAGGTCATGATTATAACACTTAAGACCAGTGACACCTTTTCCTGCCTTCTGGGAGCGTACCTTGGAACGCCCGCTGGAGCCCCTACCACTCACTCAGGACTCAGGTTCCTTTGTAAACCCCTGGCAGTTAGGTGGGTGACAGCGAATCCTAGATACCATCACTGAGACCCAAGTGGTGCGAATCCACACCATCCAAATCCAGCAATTGCACTCTTCAGCCTGAGCTTACTGCCCCGCAGTTATCAATTCTGTAGGAATGGCACAGGTTCAGCATTTGAGGCGTCCCACACATACTGTGGGAAGAGAGATCAGGACACAGAGCTGTCTCAGAAATAGGAGAAAGAGGAGCAAAAATAGGAACCCAGGGAGAGGGTGGGCAGCAGAGCATCATCTGGGCCAGCCTGAGACCCTCCTTTCCAAGTCACAGTGCCACCTGCAAGCCCTTGCTCAGTGCCCGGTGCTGGCCAGGCTCTGGGAGGACAGCATGACAGCGGGCGCACATGAAGGTGCCGCCCGAGGCCACCTTTTGGGAGCCTCCCGCTACCTCTGGGTTCTGGAGGCATCCTTCAGGGAAGGCCCTGATGGCCTGGTTGGGCATTTCTGCAGAAGCATCAGCTGGGTAGAAGTAAAGGGGCGGGGAGAGAAGCAGAGAGGAGATAACGCGTGGCCAAGGCAAGGGGCGACGTGGCAGACTGGAGGGAGAATCGGGCGTACGCGATTCCCCGTGAGCTAGGCTGTATGTTCAAATGTGGACAAATGTTTGCCCATGGGCACCAAGCCTGAGGGGAGCCCAGCAGGAGAACAGCGCGGAGAGGGCTTGGCCTGCCCGGGAAACTGTTGCATGGCTCTGCATCATGCTAGGAAAAATAGGGAGTCTGGGTTTGTGACGACCAAGGGAAGAAGACCGGAAGCTGCCATGCATCACGCCTGCTGTGGGCCCTGAGGCTGACCTCCGCTGTCAGCCACCCTCCCTTCTAGCTACCCCGGATTAGGGCTTACAGAGGCTCAGAGAAATTAGCTGATTTGCCCACGGACACACGGGTACTAATTGGGAGTGGTGGGTGTCTCATACAGTGTCCTGCTCTGAGGAGGGTGAGCTGCTTAGGACTCTCAGGGGTTGGGGGTAGGGGACTTCTGCACCAGGCTGGCCTCCCAGCTCGCAGCCCCACCTGCTGTCATTCCTGGCTCTGATGCAGCTCATGGGCTCTGGAGCTCACGCCTAGCCGTGGAGGCAGCTGGGAAAGTCAACCCACGGTCTTGGGGACAGACTTGGGGGCTTTAAGACAAGCACCAAAAAATACTAGGAGGGCAGAGAGAAGCCAGCACTTCATTTAGACTGCAGTGGCTGTGCAGAGACACATTCAGGCAAAACTTCAAAGAACTAGACTGAGAAGGGTCTTGAGGAACAGGAAACAGGCCAACAGGTAGAGGGGAAGAGGGGCAGCAATGGTGTTTGCTGCTGATTGCATTGATGGCCCCAGGGACTGGCCCACGCTCTTTGCAGCTCCTTCCCACCTCCGATCTGGGATGACCTTGTTACTTGCTTTGGCTGATAGAATGCAGCAGAAGTGTGCCAGTCCTGAGCCCAAGCCATAAGAGGACTCGCATGCTGCCACCTACACTCCTGGACTCCAGCCTCCTCCATGGGAATAGCCTGGGCTAGCCTCTTGGGGGATGAGACACCTCATGGAGCAGAGGCAAGTCACCCAATTGTCTCAGCTGAGGCCCTGGCATGTGAGAGAGCCCAGCCCACAGCTCTTCTGCCCGCTGACACATGAGTGAGACAGTTAAGACAAAAGAACTGCCTCGCTGACCCCCAAACTCAGAGGCTAAACAAATGCATACTCTTAAGCATGGGTTTTGTGGTTTGTTACACAGCATTACTGTGAAATAGAGAACTGATACAGTGTTCAATACAGGGAATGGGAAGACAAGGCTTGGAGGTGGGAGAGTGTGGGGTACCTGGGGATGGTGAGCAGTCCAGAATTTCTGTTTCAAAGGGAGGACTGGAGGTAGCCCCAAAGTATTCTCCAGCCAGGGACCCTGGAACCTCCAGGGCAGCTGACCTGGCCAGCTGTTGAATGATGGATCAAGTGAGTATCTGATTGCCTGGCTGACTGGCCACCAGCCTGACTGCTATCTGATGAGCTGACCAGTTGAATGCCTGCCAGGTTCACAGACAAATAGGCCAGCCTGATGGGATGTTTCCTCAGCCTGTTTTTTCCTATTGATATTTGCCAGTGGCCAGGCCTTTGAAACACCTATCAAAAGACTGCTTCCTGGCAGATCCTGCTCACTGGTGACTTTTGCACCTCCCTTGTGCCCTCTATTACGGACTGAACGTTTGTGTCCCCTTCAAATTCATGCACTGGAATCCTAACCCCCAATATGATGGTGTTAGGAGGTGGAGGCCTTTGGGAAGTGATTAGGTCATGAGGGTGGAGCCCTCATGAATGGGATTAGTGCTCTTTTAAAAGAGGCCCACAGAGCTCTCTCCCCATCTCTGCCACATAGGAATACAATGAGAACTTGGCTGTCTGCAACCCAGAAGAGGGCCCTCACCAGAACCCAACCATGCTGGCACCCTGATCTCAGACTTCCAGCCTCTAGGACTGTGAGAAATAAATATCTCTCATCTATAAGTTACCTGGTCTGTGGCATTCTCTTACACAGCCTGAGTGAACTAACACACCTTCTGAGCATTCATTGCATCAATGGCCACATGGGCTTGGTCATTTCTACTGTTCTAGTTGTTAGAGGGGAGGAGGCCTTACAGGAGATGCTGATGACACAGGGGGGTAGAGTTAGGGCAAGTAAGGTCGAGGGGGTCTTAGATGTGCCCCCCTCCTCTGCTGGTGCTGGAGCTGAAATGTGCCCCTGAAACCCTCTAGTCTAACCCCTTATTATGGAATAGGGAGCCTGAGACAGAGAAGGCAAACAGCTTGTCCTTGGTCACACAGCAAGTTCACAGCTGGGCTCAGACTGGAACCCCATGCCAATGGTCCCACCACACTGCCCAGCACTGCCTTGACTCCCCATAATCTCCCCTTGCTGCCAGAGCCAAGCTCCCTCTTCACCCCTTCTTCTGCCCCTCTCTGAGGGGGAGGGGAGTAGAGCCACACAGAACAATCTGGCATCCTGGCTGGGTGGATGGATGGTGAGCCCCTCATGCCACCTCCGGACCCCCGAGTGCCTCTCCCTGTAACTACAGTCATCTGTCATTCTCCTCGTCCTTTTCCTGTACCTGGTCTCTCCCCACTGACCCCCACTTCTGTCTGGGGGCTGCTCAGAAGGCCTGGGGGCAGGGAGCCCAGCCTGCCCCTCAGAGAAGAAAGGGGGGCCTTCCAGCCTGTCCTGCCCCTTTCCTTTTTGTTAAGGAGTCCCTAGTTAGCTAGGTTCACAGCAAGGGCGCAGTGATGGGGGTGAGGGCAGTGGAGGTTGTGGGCAATGGGTGGTGGGGGAGGAGACCTGTGGGTGTGGAAAGAGCCTGAGCTGGGGGTCTGGAGAGCCATCCCCAGTCCTTGCACTGCCTCAAGAGGGCTCAGTATCTTCATTTATCAAGTGGGGGGTGAGGAGTCTAAGGGAGCTCTGAGATCCTATCCAGATCCCCAGCCTGCAGTTTTTGTGTTACCCCCTGAAGATCTGCATCTGAGAAGGGAAGGAGGCTACCTGTGGGGTGGGGGGCTTACTGCATGCCAGGAGTCCTTTGCACCCGCTGTGTGCGTGTGACCCCCAGGACCTTGAGGGAGGCCCAGAGAGGCTCCAAGACTATGCCTGAGTCCCATAGCTGTTAAGAGGCCAAGGCCATTCTGGGACTGGAACCCACGTCTCAGGCCTCTGTGTGACAGAGACAGAGGCCCAGCTCACCTGCACACCTGTGGCAAAAGCACAGGTAGGAAGCAGGTGGGAAGTGGGCTAGTTCAGGCCTAGGCTAGAGGGCCAGCCCCCCTGGGAGGGGCTGGAAGGGAGGGACCTACTGCCTCTGCCCCAAATGTGCAGTTTGGTGGGGGCATGGGTAGACCTAGGCCTCTGCCCTGTTTCTGAGGAGAGCAGGGAAATGCTCCGTGTGTCCTGACTCTGTGGCTCCAGCTGGAAGTGGGTTTTTGCAAGGCAGCCTCTCCCTTCTCCACCCTTCCCCCCACCCAGGCAGTCCCTCTATCCCAGGACTCCCCATGCCTCTGGCTGGGGACCTGTGTGAACCATAGAGCACCAGCCTTGGTGTCAGGCAGTCCAGAGTCAGGTCCTGGCTTTCTGCCACTGCACCTTTCCATCCCTCAGTTTTCTCATCTGTAAAATGGGGATCACGACAGGGATTACCTCATAGGGTTGGGGGAGGGATAGGGCCCTTGTGTGCCAGTGCCTGTAGTTGGGATTCCTGGGGCAGAGATAGGATGGAGGGGCCCACAGGTACTCCTAGCACTGGTGTCTCACCCACTCCTTCGAGAAGTAAAAGCTTCTTTGGTTTCCATCCCCAACTCCCCCTGCTCTCTCTCCCTCGGGCCGTTTGAATGGTCTTTTTAAAAAAGCACAGGGATTTCTGAGGCAAACGCAAGTCCTGGGCAGCTCCTGGCTGCCCACGCCACATTTTGGACTCAAACCTGTAATTCATCACGTGTCTAGAGCAAGTCGTAGGTATCCGAATCTCACACCTCACATTCTCGGCTCAGCCTCCTCCCTCCGGGCGCCAGGCTGTTTCCCCGGAGGGCCGGGCTGGTGCCTCTTCCTTTCTTGACTCTCCTAGGATTTGCGCGCCCTCAGACTCAAAGACACTTGCGCTGCCCCAAGGGGTGATGGAGTAGGGGTGTTTGGAACCCTCTCCCCGCGCTCCCCCATGAGCTTAGAGCTTGGTAAAGGCAGCAGCCGGCAGCTGCCAGTCCCCGGGTCTGCTCAGGGAGGGACCCGGACTCTTGGCTTTGTCCTTAGCTCCCCCAATTCGCGCCCCACCCCCTCCCCAGCCCCTTGATTCCTTCTGCGGAAAACCCCCAGCCGCGAAAAGCACTGCCCTGGAGCGGGTTCTGGAGTGGCAGGAAGAGCAGCCAATAACGTTGGAGGCCAAGCATTACATCATCACTGTGGGCTCCCATTGGTTGGGGACACGGCCTTCCCGGCTCTTACCGCAGGGCTTGACAATGGGCATCTCTGGGCCCCAGGCTCCCAAAGGTCTAGTGCTGGGTTTGCAGAAGGGCCAGACGAGCCGGAGGTCCAGGCTCTGCCACTGATAAGGGCGGAGGCGCTGTGTCGCCAGGCGTCAGCTTCCTCACGTGGAAGAGGAGAGAATTTCTGCTCTAACATCCTAGCCCACTGCCACCATTCTCCAGAACTCCCCAGGACCAGGCTCTGACCCAGTTCCTCCACACCACATCCACCGGCTTGAACGTCCTCCCCGCGGGGCCAGGAGCCCTGGCGGGACAAGGATCTCGTCTGGCCCACTCTCCTTTTCATCCCCAGAGCCGGGCAGGACGTGGACGCGTATAATAATGGTTAGCGTTAACTGAGTGTTTTTCTAAAAGGCAGACATTGTGCTAAGCTTTATATATAATTGTATTCATATTATAAACATTAAGTCCCCACTGCCATTGAGGCTGGGTGAGGACAATGACTGCCCAAGGTCATGAGGCTGGTGAGTGGGAAAGCCAGGCTTCGCACCCAGGCAGACTGGCTCCAGAGTCCTTAATCCCAAAGCCATGGGAATGAAGGACCAACCCTCACCGCTGTGCCTGGTTTAAGCTCCCCTGACTGACAGGCAGTCCTTGGCAGGAGGCTTCCCTGGACTGGCTTCTCAGGGCAGGGCTATTCCGCTGAACTGTTGTCAGTGAGCCTGGGTGTTGCTGGGGAAAAGCTGTTGCTGGGATTTGAGGAGTTCGGTCCTGAGATGTCAGAAAGGATTTTAGCTCTTCTGCCACCCCAGGGATGGTGGCACATAAATCACAGCAGACTGGCTCCTGGCATGTCACCTGTGGCATTTGATGACAGCATGGCTGCCTCCTCTCTCTCCCCATCTGTCTTGGCTCTTGTTTGAACTCTACACAGATTCTCTGAGTGATCCTGAGAAAACTGTCCTCACTGTCTAGGCCTGACGTCCACTAACCCGTACCAGGAAAGGGTGGAGATGGATAATCTCACACCCAGGAAACCTGTGGGGCCCTACCTGTGCCCTCCACCTGAGCTCATCTGGCCTGTGCCCTATGGTTTTGACCCAAGGTGCAGCTTTGGGGGTGCAGGACCAGGTAGAGGGTGCAGGTGTCTGAATGCTTTTTTTTTTTTTTTTTTTTAATTTTTGGCTGTGTTGGGTCTTCATTGCTAGGCGTGGGCTTTCTCTAGTTGCAGTGAGCAGGGGCTACTCCTTGTTGCGGTGCATGGGCTTCTCATTGTGGCAGCCTCTCTTGTTGTGGAGCACGGGCTCTAGAGCACAGGCTCAATAGTTGTGGCTCACGGGCTTAGCTGCTCCGTGGCGTGAGGGATCTTCCCGGACCAGGGATCGAACCCATGTCTCCCGCACTGGCAGGCGGATTCCTAACAACTGCGCCACGAGGGAAGTCCCCTGAATGCTTAATAGGACCAACACCTCTAACCTTAGGGAAGCTTCCGTGGAGCCAAGCTTGGTGACTTAGAACATGAATGTCTGACCCATTTCCCCACTACTTCTTGGTAGGTGCTGCAGAGGGCAATGGAGAGCGATTCAACTCTGAAGGGTGGTTTTGCGAAAGAGGCAGCTGGCTTGCTCATTGTGGCACTGGCAGGCTCACCAAGGGTCTCAGGTGGAAGTTTCCAGTAGACAGATTTCAGCTGTGCCTAAGGAAGAACTTTGAAGCTGCCCAGAATGAGCTGACCTGTGGTAGTGAGCTCCCTGTCTCCAGAGTCATGCAACAGAGCACTTTTACTCATGTATCTAAACTGGCCTATGCAAGGCCCTGTGCTAAGTACTGGGGTACAGGGGAGAATGAGACCCAGTGGGGACACATGCACTTTAACAGATAATTTTGACGTTGTGGGTAAGTGTGAGCACAGGCAGGGGGGGTCTGAGTCTGCCTGGGAGCCTGAAGGGAAGGATGCTTTGAAGACGAGGATGCAGCCCTTAGCTGAGTCATAAAGTGGACCAGAAGTTTGCCAGGCAGACAGGGGCTGGGGAGAGGTCTGACAATCATTCTTGCATTTATTCATTCATTCATTCATTCAGGTTATATCTTCTGAATTATATCTAGAAGGGTATGTTGCAGAAGAAATGCAAACATCAGGAGAAGGTAGGACTGGGGACTTCTAAAAGTCAGAGTTGCCTTTACCATAGGTGATCAGAATTAATCTCCATGTAGAGATGCTTCTGGGGGGACATTTCCCAGCTCCATGGAGGGCCAGGAGGGACCTCAGCCTTCTCTTTCTTGGCAGACCTGCCTGTTGGGTGCTGCCCTTCTTTTCCCCTCCCCACTGCACAGCCAGCCCATCCAGTGTCTGTGAACCGCTCCAGAAGGATGCAACTCCAAGGTGGCTCTGGGAGCCGAGAGTCCTAGCAACCTCCAACCTCCTGACATCCGCAGGGCTAGACCCAAACTCAAGGCTTGTTCGAATTCCCTAGCCTTCCATTAATGTGTGTCTCCCACAGAAATGGGGGGTGGGTTGGGGAAAAGAGGAGAGAAAAAAGCAACAAGTGTAGCGTCCAGCCCCATCGTGGCCCAGATCAGGCCTCTCAAACAACACAGTGGGGGTGGGGGGGAGGGAGGAACAAGGGGAGTCCTTTAACTGAATATTGCCACCTGCCTGTCGCCAAGGTCAATTTACAGCCGTTTAGAATACAATGAATCTAGGCAGTGATCGTCGATGACAGCTAATATCATAAAATGATAGACAGCTGGAAATTATGTTGCTTCTGATGGAAGACCACAACACCATCTATGCAGTATTCCTGCCCCCCCCCCAAAATCAAACCTGAATCTGATCAAGCCTCTAGAGGTAACTCCCAGTTACAGAGATGCAGCGAGATCTTATCTATAGGAAAAACACTACAGGTTTCATCAACAAGAGATTGTAAGGAAAAGGAACAACGGCAAGAGCAACAACAACAAAAACCTCAAACTAAACAGAAGGGGAACAGAAGCTCAAGAGAAATATCAACCAATTATAATATATGGACTTTATTTGGATCCTGATTCTTGCTAATAAACTAAAAAACAACAATGACAGTAAAAACTAAGACATTCATGAGACAATTGGGGAAATTTGAACACTGACTGGATGTCTACTGATATCATTGAATAATTTTAATTTTTAGGGATGTTAAAATGATTTGGAGATTGGAAAGAGTCCTAATTGTTCAGGAATGCATACTGATATATTTGTGAATAAAATAATAAGAGGTCTGGAATGTGCTTTAAAATAATCCATGGTGGAGAGGAGGGTGGAGAGGTTTAGATGAAACAAGATTGACCTTGAGCTTATGATTGTTGTAACTGGGTGGTGATATAGGAACATGGGGGTCATTATACTATTAATTTAAGTCATGTCAAATTGCTGCTATTTAACCATTTGGGACCTTCAAATGGCAATTTTGTACGGTACAAACTAATCCTTTGGTATATGTTTGAAATTTTTCATAATAAATGTTTTTTTAGAGCAAAAGCAGAGGTCCAATCCTGCTTTTCCAAGAGACTGTGCCCTAGGAAAGTGGTATTCCAGGCTGGTACTAAAATCTGTAGGACTGTTATGAAAAAAAAGCTGAAAACAACTCTCAGAGGCTTCTGTTAACTGCATGAATGATCTCTGTTGAACTAATAATAATAGTAACAATATAATTTACTGATCACTGACAGCAAATGCTTAGCGACTTGACTGGGTATGTTTGAGCTACAGAAGATGGCTTCATTGACATTTTAACTGCTTTCTAAGTAACAGTAAAAAATTAAAGGAATCCAAACAAGCAGTAGACACATCAAACGAAAATTCTTCTTGCTTGTGGAAGAAGGCACACTGGGTCACTGCTGGAGCATAAATTTTCCCTGCGGAACGTTGGCCAGAAGACCCCAAAGAGGGGGCAGAGTCAGGCCCTGAACTCCAGCGCTGCTTCATCCCATGGTCTCTGCAAATCTCCCAACTTTTGAAGCCACAGTGTTCAACTCCTGCCCATTTCCCAGGCTTGTGGTTTCCTGTACCTGGAGAAGGCCCAGGTCACTCTACTACGTCCCTTGTCTAGTTCCTGTTTTTATCTAGATGCTGAGTTAATTACTCATGCAACCAACAAGGTTGTATTTGTTTGTTTTTAATAATGTCTTCTCTTTGTGAACCCCTGTGCTGGGTGCTTTAGACGACATGGTTTCTTGTCGTGACAAGCTTGTGAATCAAATCCCAACTCTTAATAGCTTTGTGGCCCTAGGCATGTAGTATTTAACCTCCATTTGGGTCTCAGTTTCCTTACCTGCATATAGGGATTTTGTGAGGATTAAATAAAATAAGGCAGCTCAACCACTTAGTGTCTGGCACATTGTAAGGCTCAATGAATGGTAACTACCACTATTATTATTATTACATAAAACTCTGAGTGTTTAACAGTAAAGATAAACTGTGTGGTTTTGGTGATGTGTGATATAAGATATCCTAGTGGACTGGTTTCACAGGAAAATCTTGTACTGAGAAACTACTAACTGACCCTCACTATTCATTGTCCCTTTTTTCCTTAATAACAAAGCTGAGACTACATTTCTTAGCCTTCCTTGCTGCTAGACATGGCCATGTGACTAAGTTCAAAGAAGTGAAAACACAGGTGTTATGTAGAACTTCTAGAAAGGCTGCTCAAAAGGATCTGATTCAGTTGGGAGGAGAGTCCCTTTGTCCCCATTTCTTGCTTCTGCTGGTGTGGAATGCTGATGTGATGGTTGGAGCTCTAGCATCCACTTTGGAGTGTGAATCCATCTTGCAGATAGAAGAAGTGTACTGAGGATGATAGAACATGACAGGAGCCTGGGTTTCTGATGACTGTGGAACCACCATGATGTCCCTGGACTCCCTATTTCTTTACTTTTTTGTGTGAGAGAAGTAAACTCTCTTGTTTACCCCACCCCCTCTTCTGTAGTAACCACCTGTTTGTTCTCTGTATTTATGACTCTGTTTCTGTCTGTTTGTCCATTTGTTTTGTTTTTTTAGATTCCACATATAAGTGAAATAATACAGTATTTGTCTTTCTCTGACATTTCATTTAGCATGATACCCTCTAGATCCATCCATGTTGTCTCAAATGGCAAGATTTCATTCTTTTTTATGGCTGAGTAATATTCCATTGTGTATGGGGTGGTATCTCATTGCAGTTTTGATTTGCATTTCCTTAATGATGAGTGGTGCTGAGCATCTTTTTATGTGCTTATTGGCCACCTGCATGTCTCCTTTGAAGAAAGAATGTTCTCTTTAGAGTGTGTGTGTGTGTAGGTTATAAGAGGGGCTGGAAGATATCACTGGAAATAACATCAAAGAGGCCAAATGAATCAGATTACAGAAGCCTGTGAGAGGTAGATTCAGAAATATTCTTGATTTTGAGGCAGTGGAGCATTTGTGGGTTGGGAGGTAAGTGAGGGACCAGATGACCATCGGAAGTGAGGAATCTTGGCTGTGCAGTGCCAGGTGGCATTTCAGTTGCCCCTGCAGTGTAACAAGCCATCCCTATCAGTCAAAGAAATCATGAGTCTGTCCAGATTCGGGGGGAGCACACATAGGTGCCCCTTCTCACTGGGAGAAGTGTCAAGGTCATATTGCAGAAACACATGAGATGGGAGATTCGATTGCAGCCATCTGTGGAAACTACAACCTGGCACCGGAGGTGTCCTTCCTTTTCAGCACCTGTCTAGTTAAGAAGCCCCTCAGGGTGGATGCTTTCTCTTTCTTCACAGTTCCAGACCATTCAGAAGTATCTGGAGGCGCTTACTGCCTTCTAAGTGGGATACACAGTGTGCACCTAAATCATTTATGGAAACAAACGATATGTATCGTGGAAAATAACCAAGAAAAAGCTTAAGCATTGAACTAATTAGCTAATGTAATTGAAACGAAGGGAATAGTTCAGACTCTAAGTATGACTCAAAAATAAAGAGAAATGATTTTTCAGTGGGATATGATATAGTTCCCATCACTCTCCAAAATTACTGGACTTATGAGTCATTCATTTAACAAAATTTCCCGAGTGCCTACTAGGTGCCAAGCACTGCACTGAGTCCAGGTTGAAGATGCAGATGATCCAGCTCCTGCCTGCAAGCAGTTGGATAAGATTTTAAAAATGTGGACTCTGATGAGCTAAGTGCTCTGCTGGAGGAAATGCAAAAGGATCCCTAGGAACATGGGGGTGGTTGGGCTCAAGGGTCAACCTTGAGCTGGGTTTTGAAGGAGTATAAGAGTACTGGGAACCCAGAGGCAAAGCAGGGTTTGACCTGCAGGGTGACCCTGCAAGCTTCCTGAGGCTGGATCTTCTCAGCCATGGCTGAATGTTGATCTGTCTCATAGACACAAAGTTAAAAAAAAATATATATATATATTTATATATGGTTTCCGTCTTTTTACTGTAGCCTTAAGATAAGCAACAGCTAGTTATATACAGCAGTAGAGGCCCATTCAGGGAAGGGGCAAGCAGACTCCCAAATCTCTACAAGCCCAGAGGGAATCGTCCAGTTATATTTAGGGCAATAATCAATGTCCATAATGATGATTCTGGGCCATCCAAATGTTTAATTATCTCTTAGATCCATTGGTTCAATGAGGCACACCAGATGATCGCATATTAAAGAAAATCAATCATTCTTATATAAATTTACAAACAACATTTACACATACCCTTTGATCTAATTTTCTTGACAGTCCTGTAAATGAGTTTATCCCCACTTTCTTGATAAGGCTCAGAAAGGTCACGGGGCTCACTCAAGGTCACTCAGTTAAAATCAGAGAGGGGACTCCAGCTTAGGTCTTCTGATACGTTTTACTTTCTTGACTGGATAGTTAACTTCTGTGGAACAGCTGATTCTTCCATGATGCCAGATAAATGACAGATGAATGGGTTTGAGTTAGCATCACGGAAGGGAGGAAGCGATGGTCTTTGGTCTTTTATCATTTAGACCCCCACCCCCAAGGTCATTCTGAGCTCGGATATCCCACTGGCAGGAGGAGGAAGAGAGAGTGTGGCAGCCCAGGAAGGTTTTCCGAGCCAGGTGGGGATGTGGCATACGTGATGTCCCCCACATTCTGTTGGCCAGAACTCAGTCACATGGCCCCATCTCAAGATCGAGGTGGCAGGGAAATATAATCCCCAAGTAGTAAAGTGCTTCCCAGTGCCATTTAGACTAAGAAAGAGGAGCATGATCGTCTGATATTCTGCTGGTCATCAACGCCGTAACACACTTGCCAAGGGTTTACAATGTACCCAGCAACATTCTATGAGTTCCACCAGTACTGATGCATTTAATCCTCACACCAAAACCGGGTGGAGGTCCTGCTGTTAGTCCCATTTACGGATAAGGAAGCTAAGGCACAGAGAGGAGGGAGTTAACTGGATTCACACTGAGATCCTTGCTCTGGACCTTGCAGCTTGGCTTGTCTCCATCCCACACGTCCCTCCTTGACTTCTCCTCTGACTTAGAGCCTGCATCTGGCTCCTCCTCTCCATCCTCTGCCACAGTTCCAGGTTACACTTTCTCCACATCTCTGTGTTCCCCCCTCCCCCAGCTTGTCCCCTCTGCCACCAGTGATCTTGAAAGTCAAGTGTGGCTCTGTCCTTGCACCTTCCTACCAGTGCCTGCCTGTTGCCCTCAGGATAAAGTCCAGACTCCCCTCCGTGGCAGCCTAGGTCTATTCAGTTTGACAACATCTCCATCCTCATCTCTCACCAAACTCCGTTCTCCAAACGCTAGGCTTCCACCCCTCGGAGCTTCTCACCAGTCTCCACTCACCAAGGAGCCCAATTGTGAACTCATGCCTTTGCAATGCTGTGCCTTCTTTCTGGAATGATCTTTCCTTCTCGTATTTGCCAAATTCCCAGTTCTTCAGGACAAGGCTCAGAGACCGCCCACCCCATACCTCCCCTTGGGGCTCCCCCAGGTGGGTCCTTCACACCCTCTTCTGTGCTTCTCAAGTTTGCACGGAGACTCCAGCCCTTCCCACACTACCTTGTTGGTTTTTTACTTGAGTGTCTCCTTCCCCAGACCAGGAGCTTCTCAGGGTCAAGACAGTATCTCATCCACCATCATTTCCATGGGGCCCAGAACAGGAGCTGAGCTCTCACACTGTCGAGCCATTAGGAAGGGAGCCTGTGTTCTATGGCCCGCTCTTCCCTGGCTAGATTTGACCCTCGTCAGCCTCTTTGTGAATGAAGGGAGGGCATTTGTCTAGTCAGTGGTTCTTAACCCCAGGAACCTTGTAAAAATTACTGATGGCTAAGTGTTACCCCCAGAGACTCTGATTCGATGCTCCCTGGTGATTCTAATATGCAGCAGGGTTGAGGACCTCTCCAGTGCTTCTCTGGCCTTAATGTGCACGCAGATCCCCTGGGATCGTGTTGAAGTGCCAGCTCGGATCCAGTAGGTCTGGGGTGGGGTTAGAGGGTCTGCATTTCTCACGAGCTCCGCAGAGATGCCAATGCTGCTGGTCCACGGACCACAGCTTGAGTAGAAAGGACTTAGATGATCTCTCCCATGGCTGGCCTGGCATTCGATGCCACTGAGAAGAGAGGAGGAGGCCTGGAGGCCTGCAGGTCAGAAAGGAGGGGTGAGGGAAGGTAGTGAGGCCAGGGAGGTGGGGCATACCTGAGAGCTGTCAGGGAGGACACATGGGGGGGACACATGGCGATACTTGGCACATGGGTGGGTGGCGAAAGTCCTGGCCTGCGTGCTGTGGCACCACGGTCCCGTGGTCCTGCGAATCGTAACAGCTAGTGTTTACCAGGTACTGGGCAATATTCTAGACTTCTAATAACTCATTTAATCCCCTCGTCCTTTTCATAAGTGAGGAAACAGAGGTACAGAGAGATTAAATAACATACCCAAGGTCACGCAGTAGGAAATAACAGAGCCCAGGCACTCTGGCTGCAGGGTCTGAGTGACTGACCCCTTCGCCATATGGCCCCTCTGGTTTCTGAGCCAATGCATATTCATTTCTTTGTTCATTTCACCAAATATTTGATGGCCCCCTGCTCTGAGCCAAGGTCCGGGTTGGGCACTGAGAATACAAGGGTGCCACGGCCCTGGCCACGCCCCCTACAGAACCCCAGCCCCTTCTGCAAGATCTACACTCATGAGCAGCTCCTAAAATCTGGCCCCAGCTGGAGTGCATGCTTGGCTGAATGGAGGGTCAACGTATAGCCACCCACAGGGCTCTGGACCGGAGGAAGGCAAAGCAGCCTGGGGCCCCTGTCTCTTTCCCTGACAACCTCCTGCCCTGCCCTGCCCAGCCTCTTAGGATTTCAGTCCTCTTCAGGTCCCTTCTCCAGTCCTTGAACTGAAAAGATTCTCATGTGGCCAGGTGCCTGCGTGCTAGCCAATGGAATATGATCAGAATAATGTGTGATACTTACAGGTAAGGGCCATTAAAAAACTTCCCACAGGTAATTGTCCATGCTTTTCCCCTTCTGCTCGTTTCATGCAGACAAGCAAGGTGCAGATGGTGGAGCTGCAATGTGGAAGGAGGCTGGGCCCCTGCATTGCCATGTGGAGGAGAGTCACTCATAAATCAGAAACATAGTTTCAGACTTTACTTGAATACATAGTAAACTTCTACCATGTTTGACCCATTGTCCTTTTCAAGATTTGCTTGTTACAGCAACTAGAATTACCCTAAGTAATGCCATGCTCAATAAACATGACTTCTTCCCATCCCTTACAACCTATCTCACAATGCCCGCTCCCTGGTGAGACTTTCTCCAACCTCCTCAGGCAAAATGAATGTCATTCTGTCTCTGTGCTCGCAGGTCACTAAGCACAAGCCCTGCCTGAATCACAAACTGGATTGTGGATTCTTTGTTTACATATCTTCTCTAGTCACCCGGCCCACAGCTGGTGTTCAGCAAGGGTTTGTTGGTTGAATGAAGAATGTGTGTAGTATGAAGATGCATCAAATCCATGTTCTAATAAAGATGGAAGGCTAGCTGATGTCTGCAAAAGGGTGTGGAAATAACACACTCACCTGCTCGTCCAAATTTAAGTCTCAAAGCGAACTGTTGGCCTAGTTACAACATTGAGTCACTGCCAGGGACAGCACTCAGTAAAGGCTCTTGTTTTTGCACTGGTACAAATGACATGGATTGCACGGGCCCTTCATTTCCTACCACATAAGGTTCAAGCCTTGGCTCTGTCTGGAATTGGCTGTGCAGCCTTGGACATGTTACCCCTCCCCCCACCCCCAGCCCCAGACTCACCCCTCCAGCTCAGAGAGCTGTACCTGGGAGCGGGGGAGATAACTTCTGACCTGAATGTGGGCCTAGGGGAGCTGAGCAACAGGGACCTGAGGCTGGGGGAGGCCGCCCTATGGCTTCTCTGTGGTCCCAAGTGGCATTCATGTCAGCAATTACCAGAATTATGGGCCCAGGCCTCAGCTCTTCCTGCCTTGCTCAGCTCAGCCCCAGCCAGTCTCACTGCTCCAAACTCCCCATAGGCAGGGCCACTATATTTGGAACAGATTCTGGGGATCGCCACCACCGCAGAAGTCATACAAAATTAAAACAATTCTGGAAATACCATAGTCCAACTGAGTTCTGATTTTTTTCATGATTATTATTTTGACAGTGCTTTTACAACATTACGTATTAACATCTTTCTAAAATGTTTTATTTTTCCTCATTTATTTTTGGTGACCCTGTTTGCAGTCTACTTCAGCACCTGCTGGGCCTCCTGTGTTAGGCTCCAGGAGGCAAGTGATACTCATCTGAAAGCACCTTGAAAATTGCTCACCCCTGGTGTCTGTGGGAGCGGAGCCCAATTCCTGTCCATGTGGGTAGGTGCTAATACTTCCCCTCACACTTGGCTGGAGAGGAGCCAGGTCTCAGAGCTGCAGCACCTCTCTCCAGTTCCCGTGGCACTTGGCACTCGGAGGAGGAAGGAAGTCTTGCAAGCTGCCGAGTGTGGGGTGAGGGTGTGACAAAGGGTGCAGGGACAGGAACGGGTGGGCAATGGAGAAGCTGAGCTGGGAGGAAAGTGAGTCGGGAGGGACCCATAGAAAATGCCACCTGCGTCATCGCTTCGGCTCTGGATGAGGCAGAAAAATGTGGAACAAGCCCAGATGGTGCTTGGTGGTATAGGGGATTAGGGGCTTGGGACTGGGGAACAAGGAACCCCCGACTGGACTTCCAGCCTTTCTTCTGATGTTCCAATAGTGGCAGGGAAGCAGAACAGTTAAAAAGAATGCGCTTTAGAGCCAGATTGACCAGATCCAAATCTGGGCCCCATCAGGACCTTGGAAAAATCACTTAATGTTTCTGAGACAGGAGTTGGTCCAAACTGGAAGGGATCAAAAAAGCCAACTAGTCCAGCAACCTCGTTTTACAGAGGATGCTGCTGAGATCTTGAGTGGGGAAGGAGCTCTCCAAGAGTCCCAGCTAGTAGGAGGCAAGCTGGAGTCTGAACCACGGACTTCTGACTCCCAACCAAGTACTTCATCCAGTACATCATTGTGAATATTGGGTACAAAAAACATCCACCCACCAATTCCCCCCATTTAACCAGTTATCCCTCCAACCATCCATTGTCCATTCACAGATCCACCAACTGCTCCATTTACCCACCCATATACCTCATTCCATGCATGACCCATCTATCATCCATCCATCCACCTATCAGTCTATCCAACTAGTCCTTATCCATCCATTTACCCACCATCCTATCCACCATCCATCTATCCACTCACTTATCTACCCATCTTTCCATCCAACCACCATGACATCCATCAACCCGGGGAAGAGGGGGGGAATGACTGTTGGGTACATAACCAACAGTGTTTGCCATAGGGTGTGAAGCTGAAATTATTACTATTAAACTTGTTGTTCTTAATTCAATTCAAAGTGATTGCTGAAATGCTATTAAGTTCATAACTTTGTGCTAAGCACTGCTGGGTAGGGGTAGGGATTCAGAAAAAAACAAACAAACCCACAATACATAAAATATTTCCTCCTAAAGAAATAGGACAACTAAAAGCAATTCTAGACCCTGGGTTGGGTCTTAGCTTGGGAAAATAAAAGGACTATAAAGGACATTATTGAGACAATTGATGAAATTCTAATATGGACTGTACAACAGATAATAGTATTTTCCTGATATGTTTAATTTCCTGATTTTTATAACTGTACTGTAGTTATATAAGAGAATGTCCTTTTTCTTAGGAAATTCACACTGAAGTATTTAGGAATAAAGGGGCATGAAATCTTTGACTTACTTGCAAATGATTTCAGAAAAAAATTTTTCATTATATATATAAAAATGTATAATATATATAAACACTGTAATATATGGTAATATACATGGAGAGAGAGAGGGAGGAAACAAATGGGGCAAAAAGTAAGCAATTAATGAATTTGGGTCAAGAATGTAAGGCAGAGCCTTTATATTCTTCGCAAATTTTTTGTCTGTTTGAAATGATATGAAATAAAAAGTCAGTCCCCCAAATCAATAGTTCCTTTGTGTTAGAGCTTATAATTAGATGAGGGAGATACCCATTGGAAACTCAAAAACATATGAGGAGGATAAGATGCGTATTAATTTGTGAGCGTTTGTGTTCCCCTCCCCCACCCTGCAATGTACATCATAAAGAACTGGAGGGGAAAGAATGAAAGCAAATCTGTAGGGGCTGGGGCTGGGATGGGCTTTTTTTTTTTTTTTTTTTTTTTTTTTTTTTGCGGTACGCGGGCCTCTCACTGTTGTGGCCTCTCCCGTTGCGGAGCACAGGCTCCGGACGCGCAGGCTCAGCGGCCATGGCTCACGGGCCCAGCCGCTCCGCGGCATGTGGGATCTTCCCGGACCGGGGCACGAACCCGCGTCCCCTGCATCGGCAGGCGGACCCTCAACCACTGCGCCACCAGGGGAGCCCAAGGGATGGGCTTTTGAGAGCTGCAGCTTCAGGCTGTATGAGAACTTGGGAGTTGCAAAGGAGCTTCTGAGAAGTCTGCTATGGATGATGAATTTGTTTTTCAAGCATCAAGAAAAAGGACTGAAATGTCTTTTAAAATTACTTTTGGTTGCTTGACTGTCTTTGAGTGCAACTCTATGCAAAGACTGACCACATGGAGCCCTGCATCTTATCCCGGTAACAGATTTATAACTGCTCCCTATCAATGAGGACTACAGCAAAGAGGTGACTGAGGAATGGGTTGGTCAGAGAAGGTCTACCTCCGATAGTCATTGGAAGATATTGGTGGTGGAGCCTGAGGTGTAAGTGGCAGCTGGCTAGGCAGAGAGGAAGAGGAAGCTATGGGAATCCAGTGAGAGAGGAGAAAGTCACAGAGAAGACGGGTATTTATGGAGCACTGTACTAGGCTCTTTTACATACCTTCATTTCACTGAATCCATACAATGTCCCTGCTAATTACTCACTGTTAGTTCTATTTTACAGGTAAGGAAACTGGGTCGCAGGGAGATTGCCTATACTGCTGGTAAATGGCAGAACCAAGAATTGCATGACTCTAAAGACCTTTGATGCCACAATGCCTCAGGAAAGAGCATGGCTCAAGGAGATGGTAAGGACAGATGAGAACGGGGTGTGTCTGAAGGGAACGGCCTTGAATGCTAGTGTTAGTGGAACCACTGACAGAAACCACCCTCCCTGGCCAGGCATGATAGTAGCCACTTGCATGAGTTATCTTACAACAGGAGGTCCTGGTAAGGAGCGTGGAACTAACAAGCTACAACCAACCGGAAGAATTCGGGAAAGGTCAAGAAGAGGGAGGAGACACCGGTCTATATGTCCCTACCAATCTCCCAGAATCCTTCTCGCTGGAATCCATCTTGCCTGAGTGATGTGCACGCCACCAGGAAGAACCCTGAGTCAGAGGGATTGGCCAGAGACAACCTGGAAACTAACCCCATCACCATAAAACCCAAGACTGTGAGCCACATGGCAGAGCAGTTCTCCTGGGTTCCCTCACCCTGCTGCTCTCCACCAGGGCGCCTGCTCCCAATCAGGTCTCTTGCTTTGTCAGCACGTGTGTCTCCTTGGACAATTCATTTTGGAGCCCACTCTCGGACCCTGGAAGGTGTCCCCCTTCCTGCAGCACTAGGAGTAAGATCCCAGGCTTTACAAATACAGATTCCCAGAAAACTACTAGAGGGAAAGGGCCTGGTGGACGTAGAATATTAAGAATTGGGGCCGGGGGACTTCCCTGGTGGCGCAGTGGTTAAGAATCCACCTGCCGGGCTTCCCTGGTGGCGCAGTGGTTGAGAGTCCGCCTGCCGATGCAGGGGACGTGGGTTCGTGCCCCGGTCCGGGAAGATCCCACATGCCACGGAGCGGCTGGGCCCATGAGCCATGGCCACTGAGCCTGCGCGTCCGGAGCCTGTGCTCCGCAACGGGAGAGGCCACAGCAGTGAGAGGCCCGCGTACCGCAAAAAAAAAAAAAGAAAAAGAATCCACCTGCCAATGCAGGAGACACGGGTTCGAGCCCTGGTCTGAGAGGATCCCACATGCTGCAGAGCAAATAAGCCCCTGTGCCACAACTACTGAGCCTGTGCTCTAGAGCCCGCGCACCACAACAAAGAATAGCCCCCACTCGCCGCAACTAGAAAAAGCCCGCGTGCAGCAACGAAGACCCAACACAGCCAAAAAAAAAAAAAAGAATTGGGGCCGGGTGTTCCCAATCTTATCCAGCCACAACAGCAGTGGTGATAAAGAAGGCCACCTCTTAGAGGGCCTGGTTGGTAGACCTCTCAGCCTGATTGAATATCCTCAGGGTAGAAACTGCTTCTTTCACCATGGCACCAGGCACATTTAAATTCAGAGAGAAGGATTTGTGATTCTGTGTGGGCAGACTCCAACTGTGAACTTGCCAGCTGCCGCTTCCTGTTCTCTCCTGCCACAGGATGGGGGGAAGCGCCTCCCCCCTCCCGCCGCCTTGCAGAATGGATGATTATTGGACGCACACCAGCTGTTCAATTATTCCAGCCTCCCTCTGCTTGGTGACTTGGACTGCAGCCCTGCCCACCTGGCCAGCCCTGACTCCAGAACCAACCCTTCCTGGATGGGCAGAGGGGCTGAGCATGTGACACAAGGGGCCAAGAGAAGGCTGCAGTTTGGAGGAATGGCTTCAGGGCAGCATGAAGGGAGCAGTGAAAGCCAGAAAAAAGTCATTTGGGATTTCAGCAAAGTAGAAGTAGGACTCTCCTGACTGGGCCAGGGCTCTGTCTCCATCTTTCAGATGACGGCAGTGAACTATGACAATGCCCTGCAGGATGGCCGAGCCACAAGTTGGAAGGAGCCTGGGTCTCTGAAGGACAGTGAGGAGGACAGCTGACTAACCACCCTGAATACTCAGCCAGGACTATTGTGAGCAAAAATAACTTCCGTTGTCATGATCTGTTACATGTTTGGGCCTATTTGTTACAGCAGTTAGCCTACTCTAACTAATATACCGTCTGAATCATCAGGGTGTCACGAAAAGAGCACCCTACTCCTGGTTCTACCACCAATTCACTCTGTCATCTTGGACCAGTCACTTTTCTGGGCCTTGGCTTCACCATCTGTGAGAAAAGAGTATGAGTTAGGTGATTTCCAAAGTCTCTTCTTTTCTACAATTCTACAAGTCTGTTTTCTAAAAGGTGGGTGGTAATACTTGAGAATAGAAACCCAGTCAAATATTTGACAAAATGCTCCCAATCATCCTTACTAATAATATAGTAAAATGGAACCTTGCAGGTTGTAGGTGGAGGTTGGTCACAGCAGGTTGATTAGTGATACCTAAGGAGCACTGATAAGTAGATCAATAACAACTGGGAAAGGAGGTCTCTAGTGACATGCTACAGGGCTCTTTTAAAATCAAAATGTGGATGAACACACAGAAAGGAAGCTGAAAAAATACAGATCTTTCTCAACATACAATGGGGTTACATCCCGATAAACCCCATGGTAAGTTGAAATCACTGTAAGCTGAAAATGCACTTAACACACCTAACCTAATGAACCTCATAGCTTAGCCTAGCCTATCTTAAAGTGCTCAGAACACTTATATTAACCTACAGCTTGGCAAAACCATCTAAAACAAAGACTTTTATAATGAAGTGTTGAACATCTCATGTCATTTACTGAAGACTGTACTGAAAGTGAAAAACAGAAAGGTTGTCTGGGTACAGAATGGTTGTAAGTGTATGGGTTGTTTACCCTCGTGATTGCTGGCTGACTGGGAGCTGTGCTCACTGCCTGCTGCCCAGCATCACGAGGGAGGATTGTACCATATATCACCAGCCAGGGAAAGATCAAAATTCAAAATTTAAAGTATGGTTTCCACTGAATGCATACTGCTTTTGCACCATCGAAACGTCAAAAAAATTGTAAGTTAAACCATTGTGAGTCAGGGACAATCTGTATACGGAAAACACAAAGCTGGGAGGGTTGGTTCATAGATGGATGAGGGACTCATGGTTCAAAATAGTCTTTATTAAGCAAGAAGTTGGGACAAAGACAACAAAGGAAAATGCACCAAGATGAATGCAGGTCCTGCAAAACTCAAGGGCCGGGGCACTTGTTTTGGCAATAGGCCTTAGCGACAGGCTGTGCAAAAGTGCCCTGGGCATTTCTGTTGAGCACAGGTTCTCATGGAGCCGATGCCAGGTCATGGCTGCTGAAATCCACAGCATCTGATGCCGCACCAAGCAGTCACACACAGGATCCTAGGAGGGGACACCAAGGGAGGTGTCTATCCTGAAGGTCAGGCCATACCTGGGATCTCTTGTACCATTTAGGGGACCACTGATGGTTTGGAAGAGGGGTCAGAAAACTTTTTCTGTAAGGGGACAGGTAGTAAATGTTTTAAGCTTTGTGGGCCATACAGTGTCTGTCTTGACTATTCAACTTGGCCTTTGTAGCACAAAAGCAGCCATAGATGATAATAAATGAGTCAGTGTGGCTGTGTCCTAATAGAACTTTATTTACAAAACAGGTGGTGGGCCAGATTTGGCCCTTAGGCTGTAGTTTGCAATCCCTGCTTTAGAAAGAGGCAGACGTAAGTGACTGGAGTGGTGAGGGTCCTGGAGGTTGGGGGCATATGTGGATTGGTCAAAGAAAGGAGTGGAATTCACTATGGAGAGTTAGGTGTGCCCACTCAGTGGTGTCAGAAGGAAAACCATAATGGGGGGAAGTCACAAAGAGGCTTAATTACATTCATGCCAATAAGGACACCATAAACCAACAAAGAGATGATTCTGTATCATCAGAGGTGTGCAAGCAGAGGCTGGGGGATGGGGGAATTGGGCTGGGTGCTCTTTAATGCCCAGTCCTGCTCTGGAGTGAAAAGGTTTTCTGCCTCTCATGATGGCCCTGTCTTCCCATCCTTCCCAGTACTCAGTGCTGAGCTGGTACATCCTGCCCACATAGTGAGGCATGAATAATACATTGGAGATGGAGCCACAGTCCCTTTGATCATGAAGCTCCAGGAGTCGGGGAGACATTTGTAGGGCTGGCTTGATAGGAGACTTGCAGTGAGCCCTGTGGAGGATGGGGAGCCTCTGGCTGCAGGTACACTCTCCTGCCCTTATGGATGATAGAAAGCTGGCTCCTAAAATGGGGGGCCTGGCCCAGGACTAAGCATTCAGAGCTCCCCTCCATGACCGAAATGGTGGGAAAGAGTTGGATGAGTTAATTTCCCTGGTCCTTCTCAGCATAGGTGTCTTGGGGCCAGCAGATGGAAGCATAAACCTCACTCATTACTTTTGGCTGACCACTGGAAGGAGGCTTGCTAATAGAAGTGGGACCTCCAGGTTTCTTGAGACAACATTCTGGACCCCCTCACCTCAGTTCTGTAAGGTCACGACCAAGCTTGACCAGGTCTGACTCATTCAATTTTGCAGTAAACCTATGGAATGGCAGGCCGGCCATGAGGTTTTGGTTACTAGTAACAGAAACCACAACTCACCTGACTACATAGAAGCATAGAAGCAAGTGACTCATCACCAAGGATATGAGACCCAAGTCCAAGTTAGTGAGGTGCCTGCTCAGGTAAAAGAACACCCAATTCCAAATGGCTTAAACAGTGAAGAAATCCATCCATTATCTTAGCAACAATCTTCAGTAACATGGGACCCCGCCTCCCTGGCCACAGCTGATTGGACCAGGAGAAAGCACCAGACTCAGAGCAGCCAATCAGTGGCCTGGCCGGCAGCCAGTGGGATGGTCTGGAGGGGGAGTTCTGTGCCATTAGGGTGCCAGCAATTAAGAAGTCCAGGCTGGACGCCTTGGAAATTTGATCCAGAGAGTTGGAGAGAGTGGGACAAGCCTTAGAGGGATCTGAAGACAAAAATCCAACCCAAGGTAGTGAGTAGAGCAGCGTGAGCCACAAGGATACAGAAACCAGGAGAAAACAAGGAGCCAGCCTGGAGAGGGGCTGGTCATCTTTAAAGCCAGAGCTGAAGCAGGTCTTTCCCAGTCCCCAGTTTGTGCTGGTCTTTATACATCTGGCCAAGTGGCTCACCATGGAGGTCATGCCTAGTGACTGGCCTGGCTGAGTTACTATCTTTGCTGCTCCCACAATATCTTTATACATGATCTCCCACCAACCCCTCACCATCATCTGAAAGGTTCTGAGGAGTGCAGTGAACCCTCTTGTAGGAGCATGATGAGCATAGGCAGACCCGAACCCTGGGTCAGGTTCTCAATCCCCAGGGTCCCGCAGGAGAAATGAGGGGGTGCTGGGAATGGCACCCAGGTCTCTGGCTCCCTGAACCTCCCAATGCCATCTCTAGGACAGGAGCCTTCTCTGGGCCTGAGAGAGCGAGCGCTGGTGAGCCAGGGCCAGGAAACTCAGCCAACGGTGGTGCCCGGCAGGTGTGGGCAGCTGGCATTGCCCTCCACCCTGGCTTCAACCAGGAAGGTCGGTGTGGGGTGCAGGCAGTGGGGAGGGGAAGTGGGGACAGGGTCTTCAGAGCGTGGACATGTGCTGCCTGTGCCCCTCTGTGTCCCCCCCGCCCTTCATTTCATTAGCAGCCCCTGGTGTTTCTTAGACAATGGAGACCATCCAGACACCACAGTGGCTGAGAGTGCAGTCACTGGCATCCAGACAAACTCCTGAGGCTGCCAGTTACTGGGCAAGTCACCCAACCTCCCTGGGCCTCCACTTGCCCATCTGTGAAATGGGGATGATGATAGTACCTACCACGTAGTGGTGAGAGGGTTAAATGAATTCACATGTGTAAAACACTTGGAACAGTGCCTGGTGCATAGTAGGTGCTCAATAAACACCAACTACTGTTCCTAAGGGCAAGGGCTCAGGGAAGGGAGAAGGAAGGAGGACCTAGAGAAAGGAGAAAAGAACACAGAAACATCAAAAGAGGGAGAAGGGAATGAAAATGGCAGAGGAAATGTGGGGCCCACTTGGGTACTGGCCCTGCCCTCCCCCAGGGCCTGCTCAGGGCTCACTTTCTTGTTCTTCCCTCCCCCATATGCTCTCCCCGGAATTCTGAGGAATTCTGCTTCCACCCCCCAGCAGTTGCCATGGTGATGGAAACCTGGACCCAGTGGAAAGTTCTCTGTGCTTGGCAACGAGACTGCAGCACCCTGCCTCCTGCCTGCCTGTGCGTGGGCGGCCAGCTACGACTGCTGCCAGATTCAGGGCCAGCACGGCCTCTCCCTCTCCGTGGAGACCAGTCCTCCCCCCACAGAATCTAGGATGGGAGTCCTGGCATGACTGGCACCAAGCGCCCTCAGGGAACGTCTAGCCTGTCCCATTTTATAGGTGGGGCATTGGGCTTGGGAGGTGACGTGGGTGACACAGGACTCATGACACCCCTGTAGTCTCTCTTCTGGGCTCAGCTGTGAATCCTGCGGGCGTGGGGTACCCGAGGACATCACAGCATTGGCTACATGGCAGGGCAGGCCAGGCCCAGAGAACTGGGCAGCTGCGGAGAGCCAGGGGGACACAGGAAAACAATGGGACTCTGGGGAGGGCACCACTGCCCCCTTCCCGCATCACAGTTGTCGGTGGGGTGTGCTGGGGTGCTGAGTTGGCTTTCCTCCCAACAGCCCTAACTTTCAGCCAAAGTGAGAAGGTCACAAAGCCAGCCTTTAGCAGCCCCCCTCTGGCCTTTCCTGACAAGGTCTCACTGCCCAGTTTCAGTTCCTTCCTCCACCCCTTCCCTTCCGCCCAGACTGAGCCTTGGTTCCCAGAAGGAGGCCAACGATTTCCTTCAGGTGTTGGTAGGTCCTGGCTTCTCCTACTTTTCACCTACTCAGCTTCTTCTGTGTGATTTTTCTTCTATGGATCCCATATTTTCACAACGTTGTCCCTTGAGCAAAACGTCTGTATTGAGTGGCTGTGCTCCCACAGCTCATTTTTGATCATCAAAATCCTTTACATCCCAGGTTTGACTGCTCCAGAGGCAGAGACACGGGACTTGTGTGGTTGTACGGGGGATACACGGGACAGTTCCAAGAAGTGAAAACTGACGCTAGCTCAGGACTCATGGTCCCCACACCTTAGAACCCTGCAGGTGACAGTCCCCAGGTTGGCGACCATGGGATTTCTCCCAAGTCCCACAAACCACCAGTGGGTAGGATGTGGATTGTCTTAGGAGTTGTGGCTACTGACCAGCCTGAGGCCAGGATGGGCCATGTCATGCCTACCCTCATTTCCTGTGAGTCTTGAGTGTCCAGACATTTGGGGGTATATGAAAGACTCTTGCGGTTGCTGATGAGAATCCAGCTCTTGCAAAGAAGGGGTCTCCCACCCTGTTTCTGATAATATGACTTGGACAACAAAACAACTTACTAGAAGCAAAGAGCTTTCCTCATGTGATCTTAGTGACCCTGGAAGCTGTTAGCCAAAGACTAGAGACTAAGCCCATGAGTCCTGATTTTCCATGGAAGCTAGGATTTGGAAAATTCCCTTAGAGATAGATTTAGCCCAAGGTCTTCATTACCCAGGGGCGTGAACTGCAATCTAGAGGGGGGAGTGATGGCATAGGCAGGGGATGGGTACAAGATCCAGAGCCAAGGGGTAGGGGCTCAAGATCCACCTCTGTCACTCCTGAGCTAAGTGATTACAGAAGAATTGCCTCACTTCTCTAAGCTTCAGTCTTCCCATCTATAAGATGTGGCCACTGTTCATTCCTTCACCAGGTCATGTGTTCCATAGGGGAAGAACCATGTCAATCTTTTGTTTCTCTTCCACGTTCCTACTACAGAGATCCTGGCATAGTAGTCCTGGTGAGATCAAAGGGTAGGAACAAACCATGAAGGCATTCCTTCCTTAGACCATCCACCTCTCGTTCATTTCATTAATTCATTTCTTTTGTTCAACCAAAATTTATTGTCATCACTTATGTGTTGGGGGCACAGCAGTGTGGTAGACAGACAAGTTTATCATTAACTCATGGGGTCAGGTAGGTGGTCCCCACACACTGGGATGTGGGAGGTACAGAACATAGAGGAGACCACCACCTTTAGTTTTGCAGAACCTGAGAAGCCTTCCTGAGGAGGTGACAACTCAGCCAAGACGTCAAAGATAAGAAGGTTTAATACAAGCAAAAGAAGTAGGATTAGAGTTCTAGGAAAGATAAGTATAACCTGGAGGGGGAGAGGTTCTCTGGGGCCACACAATTCCCCTTCCCCCACCTCTACTTCCCAAAGAAACAACCTCACTCTGAGCAGAGACCAGAGAGGTAGTTCAGGACCACGGAGAGCACCGTAGAGACTTCCCCACCATTTTGACCTTGCTAATTCGAAGGTGCACCACTTGGGCTAAGACCTGAGGAGAAGGGCAGGTCTGCGGCGGTTTGGGGACCACTTGGTTAGAAGAAGAGGTAGGAGAGTCTGGGGACCTGACTGAAGTCCAGGGTGCCAACTGTCACCTCTCCAGCTGGGTGATGGCTGCAGTCGCCAGACCCAAGAGGAGCCTGGTGAGCAACCCCTAGGCATGGGAGCCCAGGAACCCCGCTGGCCACAAGGAAAACAGCAGGATGATTGAGACGAGTGGTTCTCAAACTGTTTAGAGTCAGAAATCCCTTTGAGAATCTGCTAAATAATAAAGAATAAATTTAGAAATATAGCATGATAAATAAGTAAATCATATAACATGTCAGAAGGTGATATATGCTGTGGGAAAAACAACCCTCCCTGCCCCATAAAAAAAAAAAAAAACAGACCCAAGTGAACCAAATGTTTTGGTATAATTTAGGAGGTTTTTTTTCTTTCTGGCATTCTAAAATCATCTCTTTATTATTTATTTATTTATTTTTATTGAAGTGTAACTGATTTACAATATTATATTAGTTTCAGGTGTACAATATAGTGATTCAATGTTTTTGTAGATTACACCCCATTTAAAGGTATTATGAAATATTGGCTACATTCCCTATGCTGTATAATATATCCTTGTAGCTTATTTATTTTATACATAATAGGTTGTAACTCTTAATCCCCTACCCTTATCTTGTCCCTTCCTCCTTCCCTCTCTCCACTGGTAACCACTAGTTTATTCTCTGTAGCTGTGATTTTTAGCATGCCCGAGCCCTCCATGGACACAGTTAAGAACCAGTCCCCCTCCAGGGTATAACCCACTCTGCATGAGTGTAAGGGAGGGGGAGGGAGGATAGGTGGCGAGAGAAGCTGGCTGAGTCTGCCTGGATCCCCAGGAAGGTACTGGGGGTCCCATGCTCCCTGACCAGCTGCTAGGGGCATCCCCAGGCTCCTGGATCCTGACTTACTTGCAGTCCCATCTCTCCATCATCATATTTATGGATTGAGCATCTATGTTGGATCAGTCACTGTTTTAGGTGTTTAGAAGATATCAGAAAAGGTAAGGCCAATGCCGCCAGGGAGCTTATACTCTAGTGGATGAATACAGATTGTAAATAATCAAATAACTTAAAATGATATAGTATATTCAAAGTGGTAAGTGCTATGGAAAGGAAGGAAGAAAGCTGGTAAGTTAAGAGGGATTGGGAGCGCCCAGGATGGGCTGGGTGGGGGAGGGGCAGTTGCCATTTTAAATACGGAGGAAAGAGTGGGTCTCACTGTGAAAGTTACCCCTGAGCAAAGACTTGAAGAGGGTGAGGGCCGTGGCCATGCAGACACATAGGGGAAGAGGTCCAGACCAAGGAAACAGCCACTGCAGAAGCTGCGAGAAGGGGACTGTGCCTGGTGTACTGGAGGAAAGCCAAGGACCGGTCAGGAGTAGGGCAGAGGGGCAGCAGGAGAGCAGATCGTGGGGAGGCCTCACCAGGCTGGTAGCCAGAGCAGTGGAGGAAACAGGTCAGATTCTGGATAGACTCTGCAGGTAGAACCAACAGGATTTGCCGAAGGATCAAATGTGGGATGGAAGAGAGAGAGAGAGCACTCAAGGATGACTCTGAAATTTTGACCTGAGCGCCTGGAAAGATGGGGTTCCCGTCCGCTGAGATGAGGAAGCTGTGGAGGGGGCAGTTTGGGGGACAGAACGAGAGCTCAGTTTCAGCTGTGTTCTTTTCGAGATGTTCATTGAACATCTCGGTGGAGACACCGAGGAGGCATTTGAAATATGAGCTGGATTTCACAACCCGGAGTGGCTCGAATGGCTGCCTGAGCCCAAGCACCCATCAGGGCTGGCACGTTCCCTCACGCGTCTCCCATCACTGCTTGCCTGTCCCCAGGGATGGGTCCTCGCTGTCTGCTGAGGCAGCCCCTGTATGTCTGAACAGTCCTGACTGAGAGAAGCTCTTCCTGCACTGAGCAGACTTCTGTACCAGGGGTCTAAGGACCGCAGAACGAAACGCAGATGAGAGACACTGGGTCGCCTCCGGTGTAAGAGAGAGTGAGATGTAAAGGAGATATATGGGTTCCTGACACCTTCCCAGGGTCTGGCTGCAATCCTTTATGAGACTGGGTTTCCCCAAGATGCCTGGAGCTTCCCCACAAACCTTCCCTTTCTCTTAAGCTGGCTCCAGCGGGCTCTGCTCCTGCCACCTAGACCCCTGCCCAGCCAAGCCAAGGACTGACAGAGGGGCTTTGAGGGTTAGGTGAGAGAACGTGTTGAATGCTTATCCCTATGCCTGGGGAAGAGAAGGTGCTAGATACAGTGAGATCATCACCCGTGACAGAATAATCACCTGTGCTCCAGAAGCATCCAGAAAGGCAGTGGTCAGGAGCCTTGAGTTAAGTCCTAAGAGGTGAGTGGGAGTTAACCAGATGAAGGGAGGGGGGAAGGGGCTCCCTGTCCTCAGGACATCTCTTCTCCATACTGAGCAGCCCAGCTCCTGCCACGCACCCTCC
The DNA here is from genome assembly GCF_002837175.3 of Physeter macrocephalus. NCBI lineage: Eukaryota > Metazoa > Chordata > Mammalia > Artiodactyla > Physeteridae > Physeter > Physeter macrocephalus. The sequence continues at coordinate 169,470,544 of NC_041224.1, forward strand.
CCCATGGCTAGCGGGGCCCTGCCCCTTACTGGCCGTGCGCAGCACAGAGCTGTGAGAGAGAACACAGCACTGTGTAAGGAAAGGTCACAGACTAGAGCCAGATATTCATTCAGACCCCTTGCTTACTAGCTATGTGACCTTAGACAACTGAACCCTTCTGTGCTTAGTTTCTACTGCAGACAAGGGGATGGTAAGGGTGTGACCTTAGACAACTGAACCCTTCTGTGCTTAGTTTCTACTGCAGACAAGGGGATGGTAAGAGAACCTACGTGTAGACTTTTGTGACAACAAAGTGGGATAATGCCTGGAAAGAATCTAGACACGGTGAGCGCCCGAGAAATGCGAGCCTCTGTCGTCACAGACGGAGCCTGACATTGGATTGGCCTCCGCCTCTGCTCCATCCAGCCAACCCTGGTCTGCCACGGTTCACAAGGCTTGCTCCAGCACGTGAGCTCAGGAGACCCCATTTTACAAAGAACGAAATGAAGGTGACTCTGAGTGGCCACATGACATTTCTCAGACCCTACAGCTGGTTCAGGGCAAACTCAGCCCAGGGTCGGGCTCAGGAGAGAGGCAGTTACCGAGGGACCCAAGTGAAGGTGTGGTGGGAACTCAGGGCTGCAGCAGGAAGCAGAGGAGACAGGCAGGGCTGAGGGGAGAGAGAGGCAGTTTCCATCAGGAAGACGGAGAGGAAAGCCAGCAGTCTCCTGAGGGGCAGGGGAAGGTCTGACCCCAGACACCTGGCCATTCCATTAGGTCCCCACAGACCCCTCTCGCTTCGACTCTGGGTCCTGGGCTACAGCAGAAAAGTCATTTGCTGAGTCACCCAGCAGCTGGGACAGCCCCAGAGCTTCCTCAGGCTTCCTGCAGAGCTGGGCTGCCTGAATCAGCTCACCCCATTCAGTTCCATTCCCCTGCCCGGCGTCACCCCTGAGCCTCGGCCTCTGCTCCGGCCTGGCCACTAGCTGATTATGTAACCTTGGGCAGGTTGCTTTACCTCTTAGACCTACAAACTGTCCAGTGGGAGTTCCCATCACCAGAATGCAGCCCCCAGGAAGCCAGGGACTTCGATGGCCTGTTTGCTATGTATCCCAGGACCTACAATGCAGTCAGGTAGATGGTGCTTAGAGAGTATTTGTCAAGTAAGTAAATGACTGTATGAATGAATGCCCAGCTTTGGGCAGTAGTGGAAACCAGATAATAGGCTGCAAAGTTCAACTTGGTCCCATCTCCAGATCTGTGCACACACTGGAAACTGGACCCCTCCTTCAGGATGCTTCCATCTCCTTCCAGACTCCTTATAACTGAACCCATTCATTGCCCACCCCCCGACCCCGACGTCTGCTTAACATCCTTGCCCCTGACCACCGCCTAGGAGCCCCCTCAGAATCATCACCCTCATCTCCTGTCCATCACCTGCTCCCTCTACATACTTAATAATCTCAGCTCCACCCACTGTCTCCATCTGAACTTCATCACCTTAGCTGGACCACGCCCTCTCCCCTCCTACCTTCCAGAGTCACCTCCCAGCTGGCCCTTCTCCAGTCACACCTCGCCACCACACACACCATTCCATCCTCCCCACTGCAGCCAGTTGGGTCCTTCTCCTCCACGCCCCTCTCCTTTTACTGTACGACACTCCCCTTACAATTCAGGAACCGCCATGCTCTCTCCACACCTCTGTGCCTTTGCTCATACCATTCTTTTGGCCTGGAAAGTGCAAAGGCCTCCCTTGTCCGCATGATAAACAATCATCCCTCACATCCCTCAATGTCCAGGGAAACCCACCCTGACCACCCAGAGTTGTGCAACTTTTGTGAATACATCTATTATATTACATTTCTCATGTTGTACCTTAAGTATTGGATGTCTCTCTCCCTTATGATGTATTTCTATAATGGGCTCCTGGTTTATTTAGGTTGAACATGAATACAAATGTGAATATTTAAATATAAGCAGTATCCAGCTCAAGTAGGTGTTCATAAATATGTAAATAATGGAGCTATTGTTAGATAGCAAGGATGGGAAGACAAATGGAAAAATGGAAGAAAGAATGATTGGATAGATGAATGGATGGAAGTAAGGAAAAAGGAAAGATGGATGGATGGATATGTTGAAGGAACAAGGATGGAAGGAAGGAAGGACAGCTCAATGGAAGGAAAGAAGGATAGATATTGAATGGCAGGATGTAATGATAAAGGATGGATGAATAAATGGATGGATAGATGGGTGGCTGCATAGAGAGAAAGGCAAGAAGGAAAGATGGAAAGATAGAAGGAAGGAAGGAAGAGAGAAAAGATGACTGAATAAAAGAAGAGTTGGATGGAACGGATGAATTGTTGGTTGAATGGATGAATGGAAGGATGGAAAGATGGAGAGAAGATAGGAGGAAGAATGGAAGGATGGTTGAGTGAAGGCATGAATGCTCAGATGTGATTCGTGGATAGATGTGAGTTTTTACGCCGCTGGAGCTGGTCGGCTTTCTCACAAGGCAGTCGGGGGTTCCCAGGTAGTCCCTGTAGCTGGCCCCAGCTGCCTGACCTGGCACATTTATACTGCACATTTTCACCTTAGACAATAAACTCATCCTCAATTTGTGGTTACTAAGAAAAACTAGAATTCTAGAGATCATTTAGTTCAATAGACTCAAGGGCGTATCAGACGAACCGGAGCTCAGAGGGTTAAGCAGCCTGCCTAGGTCATAGCCGGCTCCTGAACTCAGCTACCTACCTTGAACTCAGCTCTTCTAACTCCCACCAGAGCTCTGCATGCTACTCTTTGACTTGCCCTTCTCCCCGGAGGCTCATTCTGGGCAGTGCCTGCCTGTCTACCAACCTGGGGAGAGTTTTTTTTCATGGAACAGATGCGAAAAAGAAATGACCTCACCCAGGGTTGAGGCCGGGGAGACCTGAGCGCGGCAGCTGCCTTTCCACACCCAGCGTAACCCTGGGCACATTCCCGAGCAGGACGAAGGGAATCTGGGCCAGGGCCAGCTTCCAGGCACCCTGCCAGGGCCAGGACACAGAAAAGGTTTGTGCAGCATTAGAGAGCGGTCTGGGTGCCTGGGAACCCTCGGGGGAGGTGAGCTGGGAGGTCAGGGTGCCCCTCATGGATCCCAGAACAGGGCCTGGCCGTGGAGGCACCTGGCCCCTCTGCACGGTCCTACCTGCCTTCTGTGGTCAAGGTCCAAAGACTGAACCTCTACCTGTGCCCCCAGCCCTGTCCCCTCCGTAGCACTGACTCCTCTCATTCTTAGCTCTTCATCCACGGACTTAATTAATGAAGCTTCCAGAAGATGCTTGGCCACTTGTGGTACCCACACACTGTCCTGCATCCCTGCATCCCAGTGAGGCCGGCAATGAGCCAGGAGAGCCGTGCATGGGGTGCCATCGGTCCCTCTTTCCAGTTTCCTTCCACACGTAGCCCCACTCTGGGACACCTGGTGGTCACCTCCTCTGGCTCTCCCTCCTTTACCGCTCGTGGAGACTTCTAGCAGCCCCCTTGCGGGGAGGGACTTAGGGTTTCTACTACACAGCTGTAGACCCAGAACCCGGGGCAAGAGGGTCAAGAGAGGTCACACGATTCAGTTACCGAGGGGCACAGATTCTGGAAGGTACCCATAAGGCGAGGTGAGAACTTCACTTTTTCAGCATCTCTGTCTAACTTTGTTAAGTTCTGCTGCCTGTTCGTTTTCTTTAAGGCAGCCTGAGGACAAAGCGTGTATTTTTGAAATGGTAACATTTTATTTTCTTTTTCTCCCTTTCTTCCTGGAAAACAATTCAGGGCTTTCTTTTCATGATTCATGACCATAGTGACTGAAAAAAGTCTGCTTTGGAAAGTTGGGGGAGAGTCCAAGTTTCCTAAGGAGGCTGGCCTGGCCGCGGGGTGTGGGCCATCTCGCTTTCTTTGGTGCAGACGTGGTTGGCGGACCCCTGCCAGCCAGCCTCAGACTCGGCTCTTTGTAGGCCTCCCGCCCGCTGCGGTTTTAAATGTGGTTTCTTTTCAGAGTTAAGAATCTGTGGTTTTTAATTGCACCCCAGGATACCACCCTGCTCTGTTCCCACCGCTGCTCTTCTTCCAGGCAAACTCAGGGCCTCAAGGTAAGTTTTGAGGCTCTGTCACGCTGATTATTCATGAAAACACATAGAGATCTGTATTTACTCAACCAGAGACAAGTGCTAGAAGCCTCTACCAAGAGCTAGATATATAAAGCCTAGTTTTAAAATGTATGCAAATTAATATTTGAATTGTAGAAATATGTAGCAAAATTGCGATAATACTGTAATTTGGGATTTTATTACTGCACTTCTTTAAGAGTCCAGCCTCTTCATGGGCTTCCTTGCCTCTACCCTTGCCCCTTACAGTAATTTTCAGCATCTCGCCAAGAGAGAAACTTAAGGCACACACATCTAGGACAGGGGTCAGAAAAAGTTCTTGTAAAGGGCCAGGAGTAAATATTGTAAACTCTGTGGGTCACACGGTCTCCAAGGCAGCAACGCAGCTCCGAACAAAGCAGCCGTAGACAATAGCAAACAAATGTGTTCCGATAAAACTTTATTGACAAAAACAGGCTGAGGGCCTGATTGGACCCTTGGGTTGTATTTTGCCAGTCCCTCTTTAGAAAAAGGACAGGTATAAATGGCCGGTATGGCAAACATTCAGCAGGATTAGGGAAAGAACATGTTGGGGCTCTGTGTGGAGAAGACTTGGAGAGTTAGACAACCCCCCCTTTAAAACATTGTGGGATTGGGGAGGGACACAGTGGTCCCAGAGGCAGGCTGTAATGGGGGGGGCTGGAGTTACAGGGGGTTTATTTTCATTCATGACAAGACATAAGCAACCCAAGACACCCATAAACAACGGAGGGGTGAGCTCCTCGTCATTGGAGGTGGGCAAGCGGAGGCTGGGGCATGGGGGGTTGGGCTGGGCGCTCTTTACACCCCCACTCTTAGAGGGTAAGTTCCTCTGCTTCTGCCTCAAACTCCCCGTACCCTCTGTGCTTGGCACAAAGCAGAAACCAAAGTATCCACAAAGATGGACGACCTTGCATGTCCCGGTCCTGCTGGCTCCCATCCCCCTCCCTCTCTTGAATCCAGTCCTGCTGACCTCTGGGCTGATTCCTGTGCCCCTGGACACACTCCCACCACAGTGTCTCTGCCTCAGCTGATCTGTCTCCTAGAATCTTGTCCCTAGACCTCCCCACGGCCAACTCTCAGAAGTCACCTGCCTCCCAGCACACCCTAGCCCTCCACCCTGCAGTATAGCTTTTCCTCTCTAGCATTTACCTCTACTTAATATGCCATTTAGTTTACCTGTTTATTTGGCTGACGGGCTGTCTTCCCCAACTAGAATGTCAGCTCCACGGGGCAGGGACTTTGGTCTCTGGGTCACTACTGTGTCTCCAGTGGTTGTACTACGCTTGGCTCGTGGTAGGTGCACAATAGTTACTAAAGATGGCAGATTGTATTTTTCCAAAGATGGCTATAACCACACTTCCCCCCCAACTTGCTTTTTTTTTTTTAAAACATCCTTATTGGAGTATAATTGCTTTACAATGGTGTGTGAGTTTCTGCTGTATAACAAAGTGAATCAGCTATACGCATACATATATCCCCATATCTCCTCCCTCTTGCATCTCCCTCCCACCCTCCCCATCCCACCCATCTAGGTGGACACAAAGCACAGAGCTGATCTCCCTGTGCAACTTGCTTTTCTTACAGCACGAGGCTGACACTCCCCCCTTTGAGTAGTGGGGCCAGCGCTCCATCCCCTCGAAGTTTGGCAGGCCTGTGACTAGGTTGAAAATGATATTCTGAGACTGGATGACTTCTGAGACTGGGTCAGGAAAGGTGACAATGCTCTGTCCAGTTCAATTGGGAGGTTTGCCCTTGGAACCCAGACGCCATGGTGTAAGGAAGCCCAAGTCACATAAAGGCCATGAGCAGAGGCTCCAGCTGACAGCCCTGGCTGAGGTCCCAGCTGATAACCGGCCTCAACCATCAGACACACATGTGAGGAAGTCTTCAAAATGACTCCAGCCCCAGACACTGTAACTGCATCAGAGGCTCCAAGTGAGAGCCAGTCAACCCCCAGGAATGTAGGCTATAGTAACAAAATGTTGTGTTTTTCTAAAAATTGAAGTATGGTTGATTTACAATGTTGCGTTAGTTTTGAGCGTACAGCGAAGTGGTTCATATATATATATATATATATATATATATATATATATATATATATATCTTCTTTTCCAGATTCCTTTCCATTATAGGTTATTACAAAATACTAAGTATAGTCCCCTGTGCTATACAGTCGGCTCCGACTGCCCCTGTCTCCACCCCTACCTCACATTCTGTGGCCCCAGGCCCAGTCCTTCTCATTAACTGACCATCTGTCGCTCACTGTGGTGAGTGCCACCCCCCGTCCACGACCTCCTGAGGCTTCGTCCTCGTCCTCAGCGCTCAGGGAGCCACCCCAGGGCCACTCGCCAGCTCCCTTCTTGGGCTTGCAAATCCGAATAAGCTCTTGCTCTCTGTCTTGGCAGAGCCTCTCTTTCTTCTGGTTTACCCCAAATGAACAGAAAAAGGGTCCAGGAAAGGAGGAGTGTTGAAAACTGGCCTTTGAGTCAGGGTCAAATGGCTCAAGCCTTGGCTGCTAGAAGAAACATGGACCTCCAGAGGGTTTGGGGGACACATCTCTGCTCCTTACTAGCTGTGTGAACTTGGGTGATTTCCTTTACCTCTTTGAGCCTCAGTTTTGTCATTTCTGAAATGGGCACAATAGTACCAGTCCTGAGGCGTCAGACATGCCTGCCTGGCTCTGGGACTGAACCAAGATACTTCTCTGAGGTCACTTTGAAGTTGGTCTCTGCCTTCTCCGAGTCCAATGGCCCCTTCCCCCCTGGACAGAAGTCCCATGATGATGTGTGTACAGGTCTGCTTGCCCTTCACGTGTGGGCACCTGGAGGGCTGGGACCCTCCACCATGTCCTCTGTTAGGGGCCCCGTGCCCAGCACAGGGCCACACGCAGAGAAACCAGCCTGAGTCAGAGGAGTGAATATGGACTGATTTGTGAGCTCACAGCTCCAGCTGGGGCTGAGAACCCAGGGAAAAATGTCCCAAGCAACACCTTGGGGTGAGTCAGCAGGCAGAGGCAGGCAGAGGTGGGCAGGGGCAGGCCAAGGAAGGTTGCTGTCGGCTCACCTGGCCTTCGGAGAATTCCTAGACAGTAACCCAGGGACCAGCCCAGCCCAGCCCACTGTAGATGGTGCTGACTCAGAGGGTGACTAACTCTTCCTTTCCCAGAATCCAGGGGCCCTGGAGGCACCTCAGCGGAAGAAATCTCTAGAACCCACAGGCCTGATCTCTTTTGCTTTCCCCGTCAGTTTTATCCTGTAATCTTTGTCATTCTCATTGTCATCATCCCACTACAACGTATTTGTTTTATTTGGTAAATGTAATGTTTGATAAATGTTGTATTTGATTTAAGTAATGATTATGATTTACCAGGCACTATTCTCCATGTTCAAAAATGTGAATTCATTTACTACATCAACTCTAGAAGATGGATACTATTCATTAACCCGAGGCCCAGAGAGGTTGAGTAACTTGCTGGATGTCACATGGCTAATGGATGTCAGAGCAGGGCTCTCTGCTTCCTTCTGAGAGGCAGCAGCTGAGAACAGGGCACAGAATCGTTCTAAGCCCATCTCCAGACATAATATTATCCTGTAAGCTCCTCCACCTGCCACGTGGGGCCTCCTGAACTTCGGTTTCTTCATCCGTAAGTGGGGACGATAATGGCCATTTCTGCGGGGGCACAGGGCTGGGTGCAGGGGCTCCATACCCTCTCCTTTCCATCCACCATCTGGCCAAGGCTGGCTCAGAAGTTCTTGCTGATGCGATTCTGCTGGAACAAGCTGCTGGGACGGAAGGAGGTAAGAGCAGGGCCAGGAAGGAACCCTTAGACTCCATGGCTGGCTGCACTGGGGGGAGGCCCCAGAGTGTGCCATCCCCAAGTGGGGACCTGTGCCCTTGACCTTCCTCTGCCAGGCCGAGAGCCTGGGCTGGCTCTGTATAGCCCTGGGCCAGGCTCGCAGCAGCCCCAGGGCCTGGCCCTGAGCTGTGGGCTGTCTGCCAGGGTAGGGTGACCCTGAGGTCAGGATGCCTCCCCAGGACGGCCCGCCCCCATCTATGAGGAAATCCACTCTGTTCCCCCAAAGAATTCCCTGCGTGAGCGTCCTGCCAGCCAAGGTACACGGGGCCTTTGTGAAGCACAGGGTGTGGGCAGGAGGGGCGGGCAGGGCTCGGGCCAGCAGGAGCCCCGGGCTTGGTGGAAGGCCATTAGGCACCTGCCCAGGAGTTGGGGGTATCCCCCCCAAATCACCTTCAAGCCCCCAAAGCTCCCACCCCAGCCCTCCTGGGTTCCCCGTGCGAGGTGAGGCCGAACAGGGTCCTCGGGGTGAGGAGAGATGGAGCCCAGAGCACAGCTTGCCCTTCCCCTGCATCAAGGGAGCTGAGGAGGGTGGCACGGGCTGAAGGTCACACAGGCGCTTTGGCCACTGTCCACCTTGGGCTGGGCCTGTCACCGGAGGCCTCTCATGCACCAAAGGCCTCAAAGTAGCCCTTTGACACTCTCTCTGAAGGAGGTGACAGGCTTGGGCGTGACTGAGATGTCTGCAGGGTGAAAGGAAGTTTATTTTATAGCCACCAGGGAGGGTGCCATCCCTGGATGCACCTCCCACGCGTGGCCCCCCGAGTGTATGTATGTGGAAAATAAATCCTATAACTAGCTTTTGTCACTATCACTATGGTGTTGCCCTGGGGGTGAGGTGGGGTGTTAACAGTAGCATTTTATTAATTGCAAGCTTTAAAAATAACACTGTGATTCTATAACCCTATCTTGACAGGTCTTGGTTTGGTAATGACCGTGCTTTGGGTTGTCGTCCATCTCCGAGCGCCTGGCCCCGGGACTGCGGGGCGAGTGGGCGGCCCTCCCCACCCCCATCCCCCAGCGATGGCGGGAAGATGACGAGGCTTTGGGACTGAGCCAGGTGCTGGTGACCAGCATGTGAGGGGCAGCTGGACGCCTCCCAAATCAGCTCCGTGCCGAGGACAGGACCTCGGTGCCCGGCCCGTCTCGCCAGCCCCTCCTCTGTGACCTTGGGCCATCAAGACTCTCGAGGGGCTGAGCTGAGTGACCTCTCTGATGCCCTCCAGCCCTGCCCGTGCGTGGCGAGGACACCCCGGCTCGGCCCCGGGGAAGCCCCTCACTCCGGGGAATCTCCCCCGAGCCAGCTGGGGCTCGAGCAGCCTCAGGAAGGAAAGACGGGCCCTTTGAGTTGTCATAGCAGAGTGGGCCTCCAGGCACCTCCTGTTTACCGAGGCTGAGTAAATACAGCCAGGCCCTAGCAACGGGCACAAAGGGGCCTTTGTGCACCCGCCCAGCCCGCGGCTCCTTCCCCGGCTCAGCCCCAGCTGGGAGCGCTGGGAGAGGCAGGGCCGGGCCACCAGGCAGGTGACACAGGGGTGGGTACAGGACCAGCTGTGCGAGGGCTGGGTGTCGGGTAGCCAGGCCCTTGAGGGTCCCCTCCTCTACAGGCAGGAAACTCCACCCGATTCTTTCTATTCTTTCTATCATGCTTGTCCGTCAGAGATGCAGCAGGGCGAGCCTTGGACCAAGGAAGCGCAGGAGGGTGGGGGTATCGATGTCACTCTTGGCCGTGAAACCTTTAGCACGTTATGAAGCAGGTTTGGGCCTCCGTTTCCTCATTTGTAACAAGGGGCTGCACACCATCTGCCTCGCGCGGCCGCCTGGGCATCAAATGAGACGAAGGTCTGCGGACATTTGGGCTATAAACCCTACCCCTGGGCAGACAGAGCATAGGCAGTTGTCATTTCAGGCTGGGTGCTGAGAGTCGATGATACACGGGTTGTGCCTCCGCTGAGAGCCAGAGGCCCCCAGGCCCCCTTTGGAAGGTGAGCAGCCCCTCCTCTGGAAGCCTGCTCTGTACCAGGCCCTGGGGGAAATCCCGTCTCCCCACTGGCCCTCAATGTCTAAACAGGGGCTAAGGCAGATCATGACAAATGGCTGACTTGTGTAGTGTGTGAAGCGCTACTACAAATCAGTACGAAGATGAATGCCTAGGCTGAAAAATGAGGCAAAAACACGAGAAAGTAGTTCATAAAAGAATGGCTGATAAACACTTGGGGAAAAAACAGCCTCACCAGAAACAAAAATGAAAATAAAAGCAACAATGAGATTTTCTTCTTTTCCTCCTCTTAGATGATCAAAAGATTAGAAATATTTCTCCTAGTATTGTCCGAAATGTGGGGAGGGGACTTTCCTGGTGGCGCAGTAGTTAAGAATCTGCCTGCCAATGCAGGGGACGCGGGTTTGAGCCCTGGTCTGGGGAGATCCCACACGCCGCAGAGCAACTAAGCCCGTGCATCACAACTACTGAGCCTGCGCTCTAGAGCCCGAGAGCCACAACTACTGAAGCCCACGTGCCACAACTACTGAAGCCCGCACGCCTAGAGCCTGTGCTCGGCAACAGGAGAAGCCACGGCAATGAGAAGCCCGCGCACCACAACGAAGAGTAGCTGCTGCTCATCCCAACTAGAGAAAGCCCGCGTGCAGCAACGAAGACCCAACACGGCCAAAAATAAATGAATGAATACATAAATAAATTTATTTTAAAAAAAAGGAGGGCTTCCCTAGTGGCGCAGCGGTTGCGCGTCCGCCTGCCGATGCAGGGGAACTGGGTTCGCGCCCCGGTCTGGGAGGATCCCACATGCCGCGTAGCGGCTGGGCCCGTGGGCCATGGCCGCTGAGCCTGCGCGTCCGGAGCCTGTCCTCCGCAACGGGAAAGGCCGCAGCAGAGGGAGGCCGGCATACCACAAAAAAAAAAAATAAATAAAAATAAAAAAAATAAAAAAAAGGAAATGTGGGGAAATGGGAGCCTCCATAAACTAACGCTCTGCCACTTACTAACTCTTGACCACCGACATAAACTTCTCTGTTCCTCACTTTCCTCATCTGTAAAATGGGTAATCAAAGTACACACCTTGCAGGTTTGAGGGAAGGATTAAATGAATTTTTCTGTATAATGTGCTTACGGCAGTGCCAGGCAAGGAAAAGGTGCTTAATATATGGTAGTTATTATTTATTAATATTATTATTCAAAATATAAATTGGTACAATCTTTCTAAAGGCCAATTTGGAAACATGTATTCCAGTTTTAAATTGCCCACCAGTTCCAGATCTAAGGAAATAATCAGACAAGTGGGCAAAGAGCAATTAAAAGGATAAGCATCAGAGCATTGTTTGTAAAACCAAAAAATTGGAAAGAATCTGAATGACCATTAACAGGAAGCAGAATAATTAGATTATAATCCATCTATCCAATGGAATATTGCCCAGCCATTAGATAAGATAGGGTGGAGATATTTGTTTTGATATGGAAAGTTCTACCCGTCATACTGAGGGATGAAAAAGCAGATCATGTGACAGGGAATTCAAAGCGATCCCATTTATGTGAAATTGTAAACATAGATTTATAGGTTTTGTATTGTGTGTGAGGATATTCACCAGAATGCTAGCAGTGGTTTTCTCTTCAGGTAGCTTTTATTTTCTTCTTTACATTTTTCTGTATTATTTAAACTAAAACACAAACAAACATGTATAAAGTTGTTTTTAAAAAATCTTCCCAAAGCTATTTTCTGTTGTTTCAAGTTCAAATGCAGTATGTGCTGAATGGAATCATCCAGGCCTCCCTTTCAGCGTCTGGAAATGAACCAAGGCACGGAGTGACTCAAATCGGGAAAGATGTGGACCGTCCTGATGGTGGGGGGGTCAGGAAGGCTCCATGGAGAGCAGCACAGAGGCAGGGAGGGCCCGGGGTCAGTGCAGGAGGGACCCTGCAAGGTCAGAACCTGGAGGAGTCCAGGGGTGCGAAGGATGGGGTGGAGGGGGGCAGTTAGAAAAGTAGGTTGAGGTCAGATCACAGGGGCTAGAGGGCCAGGTGCAGGGTGTGGATTTTACTGGGAATGTTGGGACAAGGCGCAGGCCCTGACCCGGTGCCTCTGTCCCTTTTTGGTAGCTCACATCTGGGCCTCACTGCTCCCGGCAGGAAAGCCTTGGGAAGGAGGGGACAGGCCCGAGGAGGCCGGATGCTCACACATAAGCAAGTCGTGCCTACTTGAGGCCTGCTGGGGCTGCAGCCGTGACTGTGTCTCTCCCAGTCCAGTAGGGCCTGCCGTGACCCGCAGTGAGAGCTGGGCCCCATGCGCCTGCTGGGACATGGTGAGCCTGGGGAAAGGGCTGGATCCCCTGTGGTCGGCAGGCTCTCCCACCCAAGTCCAGAGCCACCCGAAGGCAGCCTGATTAGGAACCACAGGGCTTTTGCCTGGCAGCGTTGTACAATTACAGGAGATGCCGTGCTTCATTCTCTGTGCTCCAGCCACGCCCCTGGATGTCTTGAGATGTGCTATTGACATCTGCGGGCTCAGATAATTCTATGTGGGGACCTACCCTGTCCATTGTAGGATGTTTCGCAGCATCCCCGACCTCTACCCACTAGATGCCAGTGGTGCCCCTGACAGTGGTAACAGCCCCAAATGTCTCCAGACGTTGTGAAATGACCCCTGGGAGGCACAATCACCCTCAAGTGGGAACCAGGACCCCACAGTGACCTACATGGCCGTCAGCCCCTCTCCAGGACCGAACGCTCCTCCTGGGCAGGGTCTCTGAGCCCCAGCTCAGGCCTGGTGCACAGAAGCCATTCAGCCAAACGGGGAGCTCCGGCCCTGCCTCCCCCGGACCCTTCCCCTCCCCCGGACCCCTCCCTTCCCCCGCCTGCAGAGAGATCAAGAGCAGCCCTGCCCCCTGGCTGCCCAGCCCAGGATGCTGAAAGCCCCGCTGTGTCCTCCCACCTCCCCTGGCTCTGGTCTCCAAGTCACCATGATGAAAAGGCCCAAATCCCTGGAGTGAAACAAGCTTTAGGAACATTTGCAGACACTGCCCTCTACCCCACCCCCGCACACGGGGAAGCCAGCGCTGGGGACACAGCGGCCAGCGGCCGTCCGGGCGACTCCCTCTGCTGGGTCTCTGCACACGCATCCTTCACACGCATCCCTCCCCGGCACCGCTCTCCCAGGAGGACCCGCCACCGGATGCAGCACCACATCCTTAACACGCTAAAGTATTTACCGGGAGTTAAATTCTCAGAACTGCAGCCAGGAAGGGCGCTGTAGGTGATGCTTCTGTGGATGTGCAGGGCCGGGACGGCCAGGAGGGGTCCTGGGCAGGGGTGCGGCCAGGTGAAGGGCGCCGGGTGGGCGGCAGGGGCGCTCCTGCAGCAAACATCCTGGGGCCGTGATCTGCACAGGTGAGCGGTTGCTTCCTTCTCAGACTCTGATGCGGAAGGGATTCCGTCACCTCACTCTGCCAGTGCTTCGGACAAAGGCAGCTCCTGCTGCAGGGCCAAACATAAAGTGAAAAGCCATTCTAGGTAGGCAAGTGGCCAGCAGGGCACAGAGGGCATTGAAGGAAGGAAACTCTTGACAGCTGCCGGGCTGGAGCTGCCAGATCTGGGGCTCAGGGCATTTGCAGGTTCAGGGACCCCAAATCTTGTACACACGGCGAAACGGGCCTTGCCTCAGGAAGGGCCCCTTCCCAGACCCCATGTCCTGGACGAGAGGTCATGGGACACAACAGGAGTCAGCAAAACCCCAAAGAGGAGGCATTCGGATAACTTCAGAACAGGGCCATGTCTCCAAGAAAAGGACTGTCGCCGGTCCTCAGAGAGGAAAGACTGGACCCCGATCACACCAAGCCCCACTGTCAGGCTCCCTATCCTTAGGCTTTGTTAACTGCAGGGCAGACATGTGAACTTTTACTTCAGAAGGTGCCTGACAGCCAGCCATCCCTTGATAAATCATTTTTATTTGCTGCATATGCCATCTCAGGGCTTCTCAGCACTGACTGGTCCCTGGGGTAACGGGGTCCAAGGAGAGGGGCCACACTAAAGCATCTGAACTTCTAAATGACTTCCTATTTGTTCAGAGTTAAAGGGGATTCCAGGCTACCCCGCGACACCATCGCACACAGGCAGGCAGATGTTTTGGTGAGGGCTGGATGGGGCCCCGCGGGAACGCCATCGGGTGTGTCGTGGTACGAAGAAATAAAGGCTGAGCACTGCAGCTCTAGACGTCTGGGTTTGGGGGACACAGGATATTATGATCAAGGTTCTGGTGCCTGGGGTGGGCACAACCCGGTAAGTGGCCACCCTGCTTCTAGCAAGCTGGCTGTCTTCAGCAGGCCTGTTTCTGGCTGGGCTCGCTATCTTTGGGACACAGCTGCACTGGGATTTGGGGTCCCTTCCTCCCCTCTCCAGGGAGTTCAAACCCCTGTACCTTCTGTGTCCTCTATCATCACATTGCCCCCTGGAGGATGGAGCTCATGGTCACATGCGCACAAGTACCAGACATTTTAACAGGCCCTCCCTCTCCTCTTCCTGGGCATCCAGATCCCAATTTTGTTCAAAACAGCAGAGTGTCCAGGCCCACGGGACGAATCTTGCCTCATTGACGGTCCTGTGCCCTTTTTCCAGATTCTCTCTTTCCAGGCTCCCCTGCAGCTCTAGGTGGCCACTGATTCAGTCCCAGGCAATGAAATATAAGGAAATGTCTGTTGGGTGGAGGGGGAGTTGGGGAGACATCTGGGAGAGCTTTCGTTACTTCATAAAAGGGACAGGTATCAAAGGAAGTTCTCTTAGGCCACCTTTCCTCTTTTTTCATGATGGAACGCAGGCCTGATGTCTAGAGCTACAGCAGCCATCCTGCCACCATGTGGCACCAGGTTAACACTGAGGATGGTGGGCAGAGATATGGAAAGAACCTGGGCTCTTGATGACCTCACCAAACTGCCAAATCACCCTGAAGCCCCCTATGCCCAGGATTCTTTTCATTTTTTCTTTTTATTTATTTATTTTAAAATTGATTGTGATGATGGTTACTCTGTGACATGTACTCTTTTCTTAAAAAAATTTATTTTATTTTAATTTATTTTTTGCTGCATTGGGTCTTTGTTGCTGCGCACGGGCTTTCTCTAGTTGCAGGGAGTGGGGGCTACTCCTCGTTGCAGTGTGCGGGCTTTCTCACTGCAGTGGCTTCTCTTGTAGCGGAGCACAGGCTCTAGGCGCGAGGGCTCAGTAGTTGTGGCGCACGGGCTTAGTTGCTCCGTGGCATGTGGGATCTTCCCAGACCAGGGCTCAAATCCGTGTCCCCTGCATTGGCAGGTGGATTCTTAACCACTGCGCCACCAGGGAAGCCCCAGGATTCTTTTTAAATAAGGAATTAATGCACTTGTGGTTTAGCTGGATTCTGATACTTGCAGCCAAACACATCAGCGAGGCAGTGAGGTGTGACTTGCTCATTGTGAGCGTATGTGAAGCGCCTAGCCCAGTGGCCACTATCACCACGGCATGTGGTGCGTGTGCTGCGTGTGTACGCGGTTGCTTACTCACATGGGTACGTGCAGATGGATGATGGATGTGTGAAGTATGTGTACACGTGACCCCTAGAGTCGGAATGCAATTCACGTCCACGTCTTGTGACTCGGCCCGGCCCTGGGGCATGCCCCTAACCTCGGGAGATTCAGTTTCCTTAATTAAACTCAGAGGATGATGACGACTAACCAAACTGGCAATTAATATGTCAGGTGTCAAGAGGACGCAGTTAGGGCAAGAGTTTGGCTCCACTTGGCAGGTGGGGAGACCGAGGCTCAGAGAGGCTAAGTGATGTGGCAAAGTCATGAGCTGAGAAGGGGGGAAGCTGGGACTTGAACCAGATTTTCTGCTCCACCATGTGGCCTCACACAGTGCTTTGGGCACTGGAGGGCTGCGTGTGGTGTGTGTGTGCAGGGTGTGTGTATGCAGGGGTGTGTTGCAGGCGTGTGTGTGCAGGGGTGTGTGTATAGGTGTGTATTCAGGGGTATGTCTGTGCAGGGGTGTATGTATAGGGGTGCGTGTGCAGGGGCGTGTGCACACTGTCACACAGCGCAGTCACAAGTGCTCTCCTAGACTCCCAGGCTCCGGCAGGGCTGCTCCTGTGTGCCGACTCCCTCTGGCTCCCGGGGCGCTGGGGCCTCCACAGCGGCGCCTCCTGCTCCCTTCTCCAAAACAACATCAACAGCGGCATCGGTAACAGCTCCCAGGGGATGAGCCGCCTCCCTCCTGTTTACCACCTGCCCGGGCCTCACCCTGCTGGGCTGCTCCAGGCTGCCACCAGCAGGTGTGTTTTCTAGGCCCCTGACATTTTCCCCTCTGGCACCTTTGAGGGCTGGCTTGGTGCAGCTGCTCCTGAGGAGAGCTCCCCTCTCCTTTGATGCCAAGACCCCCCAAACAAGGGGTGGTTCCCAGGCTTCTCCAGCTGGGCCAGCCTGGGGGGCGGGGGTGGGGACCCTGTGTGGAAGAGAAGCCAGGTGAAGGATGTCAGAAGCTTATAGAGATGATCCCAGGCTCCTTGCCCCACCCTCACCCTCTTCCTTGTTGGAGCAGATCTTTCAGGTTGCCCTGAAGACAGGGGTCCACTAAGACCTTAAGCTCTGGCCCAGCCGTTGCCCAGTCACGACAAACATGCTGGGAAACCCTCTTGTTCTCACCTTACCCTGAAGGGCACCTTTCTCCTCCCCCTTGCTCCCTGTCCTCACCTCCTTTTCTGCATCTCTGGTAGAAAGAGATTCTTCCCTCCCACTAGAGCTCAGGGCATTCCCACCTCCTGGGCCCACCCAACACCTCCAGCCCCCGGGCCACAGGCCTCAGTTCCATGATTTTCTCACAACAAACACACTGCCCTGCCGTCCTCCCCCCAGGGAGGCTTCGATCCAGCTTGGGCCCTGAGCCAAAAAGTCATTAAAAGAAAGTACAGCCAAGGAGAGGAAAAAAGTGTTCTTCTGACAGGACGAAGCCAACCACTGTCACACACCAAGGCCACTGACCCTCTCCCAGGAACCTGGGGAGAGCTTCTGGGGGTGGGGCGGGGGGGTGGGCACAGAGTGAGGCAGAAGAGGGTGCTTATGGCCGGGGCCTTGCAGTCCAGCTGGGGAGAACAGCTTCATTCCTGATGAGGCCTTGAGCAAGAGGCCAGCCCCTTGGGGACAGCCACCTCACACCTGGCATAGAGCAGGCCCCAGTGAGGAGGGCCTCCTGAGGGCTCTGCTGTTTCCCACAGCTCACAAGCATGTTTGAGGGGGGACAGAACCGGCCTGAGCCTCTCACAGGACAGGTGACCAACTGAGGTCTGGGAGCGATGACCTGCCTGACGTCACAGAGTAGTTGGGACACGCTTGGCTGTTCCCACATCCCCCGTGGTCCCCGTGCCATCCCACACCTGGTCCATAGAAGACATCACAGCAGTAAAGAGAGCGGCCCTCAAGAGTCTCTTTCTCAGCTGGAGAAACAGGCCCAAAGCGGGCATTCTCACGGGACAGGGGCTAGAATACACATCTCCTGGTTCTCCCTGCATCCTGCTTGGACTAAATAGCAGATGCTTTTCTTTTGGCTGTGCCGCGTGGCATGCGGGATCTTAGTTCCCCGGCCAGGGATTGAACCCGTGCCCCATGCAGTGGAAGGGCGGAGTCTTAAACACTGGACCTCCAAGGACATCCCCAGAATGAAATAGCTGATGCTTATTGGGTGCTTACTGCACTTGGGGCCTAGTGCTCTGAGCTTTCAGTACATGATCATAGTTATTTTTACAACAAACTGATAAATTAGGTACATTTATTACCCTCCCATTTACAGATGAGTTAGTTGGGATGGCAAGGGACTGACCCAAGGTCACACAGCTGACACACGGCGGGGTTAGGACTCAAACCCAGGGCGTCTGACTCCAGTGTCTGTGGCCGTGGCCTCTGATGGGGGCTGAGGGAAGCTGACATAATCCCCCATTCCCTACCCTCCCTCCCCAAACCCAGGGGCCAGGTGGGAAGGGTGCAAGGACGCCTTCTGCAGGGTGCCTGGTGCATCGTAGGCGCCCAGCAGATGAAGCACTGCATTGAGATGCACGCAGACTAGGCAGTCACAGCAACAGGGCGCTCTGGCTGAGACCCCACGGAAGAAATGGAAGGGGCTGAGGTCAAGCACTTAAAACAGTGGTTAGTGCAGCCTAAGCGCAAACGATTAACCTCTGTTAATCCGAAGGCCCTCTGCTCGAGAGGATGGACAGGCGGGGATATCGGTGAGGATGCAGGGGCCAGTTAGGACCCTTGAAAGGAACAGAAGAGGAGAGCGCAGGGGAAGCCCCTCTCAGGGAAACCCAGCCGGGGTAGTGGGAGGAGGAGCCCTTGGCTGAAGGACACAGGGGCTGCGGTCTGTGCGGCTTCCTCCAGGTGCCTGGTCCTGGCTGGGCATGGAGGTGACCAGAGAGATTGCCCGGGCTCTTGCCATGGCTTCCTCTCTCTCCCACCCACAGGCCTTTCCCGGTCTCTGGAGCTTCTGCCCTGAGAGTCTGCCCCCATCACCTGTCCCCCAAGGGAGCTTCACGTTCCTGGAGGGGAGTTAGGGCAGGGAAGGCCTCCTCCATCCCCAGCCCAATCCTATATCTTCTTGCAGCCACAGGCGGGCTCCACACCACCCTCTGCCCTCCCGACCTCTCTGTAAAGCCGGGTGGAACTGGGTCTCAAAGAGAGATGCCCCTTTCCACACTGGATGATGGGGGGAGCTGGTCCTTTGGCTCCAGACTCTGACCCCGAGTTGGTTGCCAGGGCAACAGCAGCCCTAGGGGAGGCAGGCCCGATGGCTGAGAGGAGGTGGAAGCTGGGTGCTGGGGAGTCACAGCCCAGCCCTCTCATCCCTAAGTGCTGTAAGGGTGTGTGTGTGCCTGGTGCATGCCTGGCGTGCGAGCAGGAGTGTGTAGCAGGGGTGTGTGCGCCTTGGTGTGTGTCTCTGTGTGTACCATAGCCTATGAGCATGCAGCCCTCAATTCTGTAGCAGAAGGGGAGGGAGGAAAGGGGAGGAGAAGGCAGGGGAAGGGAAAAAAAGGTGCCTTGGTTAATCCTTCCAACTGTCCAGGAAACATCCCCCCATTTTATGGATGAGGAAACTGAGGGTCATTATGTATTTTGCCCACAGCATAGCAGGGAGGTGGCGTTCCCCCTAGACCTGCCGGATCCACGCCCAGACTCTTTCCCGGTCCCCTCTGTCACTCCTTCTGGCTGCAGGTGCAGGGCCCAAATTGTACGCTACACCTTTCTCTGTCCTCGGACTGTGTGCCTGGTGCTCTTGAGCAGAGCTCCCGGCTCACCTGCCCTCCCTCTCCCTGGGGCAAGTTGCGAACAGCTGTGCAGGAGGCCCCATCCTGATGGGGTCCCCGGGCAGGGGCAGAGCCTGGACCCCACAGGGCTGAGGACCAGGAGGAGGTGGCAGGGGAGAGAGCACTGGGAACTAGGCTCGACTCCACCCTGGCCAGCTGAGCAGCCGCACGCAGGTTGGGGAAGCTGAGTCTCTTGCGTTCATCGCAGCGTCCCTCCTGCCCCTCACCACCGGTGGCGTTCCTGGGGCTGTGGCTGGGGAGAGGCAGCTTGGTAGGCCCGTTACCCGTGGCCTCGCCAATGGCCAAGCCCCTCACCGCCCGTGCTTGCTGAGGGACAGGGAGCACCGCTCTTCCTTCCAGAGAACTCGGTGGAAAGAGCTTGGGGGACAGACCGCCCAGGCTTCAAATCCTGCCCCAGCTACTCACCAGCTATGTGACCCCGCCTACGTTTCTTAACATCTCCAAAGCCTCGGCCTTTCCATGTGTGACAGGGCACCTACTAGTCCGCGCAGGCTGCCATGACAAAGTACCACAGACCGGGGGCTTAAACAACAGACATTTGTTTTCTTACAGGTCTAGAGGCCGGCAGTCCAAGATCCAGGTGTCGGTGGAGCTGGTTTCCTCTGAGGCCTCTCTCCTTGGCTCGTAGACGGCCGCCTTCTCCCCGGGTCCTTACATGGTCGCCCCTCTGTGCGTGCCTGAGTCCTAACCTCCTCTTCTTGTCTCCCAATCTCCCCCAGTCTTATTGGATCAGTGCCCACCCATATGACCTCATATAAGTTTTCCATTCCTTTAAAGCCCTTGTCTCTAAATACAGTTGCATTCTGAGGTACTGGGGGTTAGAACTTCAGCATGTGAATTCGGAGGGGTACAACTCCATCCATAATAGGGTGTAATATGAGTAGCAGTCTCCTTGGTTTCGTGTGAGGATCATTCATCATGGAATGTAGCCAGCAGGCCTGGGCACCACAGCCCAGCCAGGGGCTTCATACATTATATCCATAACCCTCACAGCCTCGGGGGAGCACAGGCCTGCGCCCCCAGGAAATGGGGGGTGCTAGGGCTCGGTGCCTGGTCTGGCTGCACCCTTGGCCGGAGCCCAGCCTTCTCGAGCCTGCCCTGTCCCCTCCACCACAGAAAAGGGCAGATGTGCACTGTTTCCAAGAGCCGTCCATACCCTCAGCCCAGCGGGCACAGCCCAGCCCTAGAGTGAGCAGGGCAAGGTAGCAGAGCACTCCGCTTCCCAGATGGGAAAACCGAGGCACAGAGAAGCCACGCAGGGCACTGTAGCAGGGGGTGGAGGTGCACTGGGGCCATGGGTCCGGCATAGGGAACAGCGATGATGAGGAGGTAGCTGCCTGGCCATGCCCTGTGCTCCCGGAAGTGGGAGACAGGAGGTGGGCCTGGCCTGAGCGAGGGAAGGATCCCCGTGGCCCCAGACCACGGCCTCTGCCCCGGGCCCTGCCCGGCCGAGCCTCCACTTCCTGAGCCGGTAGCCAGGACAGGCCGGGCTGCCGAAACCCTTCCTAAAAAGGAATCGGGCTGTGGTGGCCCAGGCTATTTTTAGACAATTGTGTTGAAAAATTCCCAAAGTACATGTAGCATTTCTTCAGGAAGAAAAAAACAGAGAGGGTGAGTGGACTCCCCCTCCTTCGGGAGGGTCCTCATACCACCAGGGCCCTGCAGCTGCCCAGCCTGGAGTTAGGTGCTCAGGCCCTTGGGCCAGGGCAGGGCTCACCTCGGCCCCTCTCATCCTGGGCTTTCAGGGGGTCTGGGGCACACAAGATCACCCCAAATTACAGGTGGGAAGACTTAAGCCATGGGGCCTTTGTCCCCATTTTCAGTCTTCACCTAAAAAAAACAGCTTTAAAAAAATATTTTACTGGAGTACAGTTGATTTACAATGTTGTGCTAGTTTCTGCTGTACAGCAAAGTGAATCAGTTATACATATACATATATCCACTCTTTTGTAGATTCTTTCCTCGTATAGGCCATTACAGGGTATTGAGAAGAGTTCCCTGGGCTGTATCTATTTTATATGCAGCAGTGTGTATATGTCAATCCCAATCTCCCAGTTTATCCGCCCCCTCCCTGCCCAGCTTTCCCCCAGGTAACCATAAGTTTGTTTTCTACATCTGCGACTCTATTTTTGTTTTAAAAAAACAGCTTTATTGGGGTATAATTGACAAATGATAAACTGTACATATTTAAATAGTACACTTTGGTATGATCTAGGTTTAAACTCATGAAGCCAGCACCACAATGCAGGCAGTGAACACACCCATCATCCCCCAAACTTTCCTTATCCTCTTTGTAACCCCACCCACCTGACCCCCTCCACCCTCCTCAGTTCCCTCCTGCTCCCGGGAACCACGAGTCTGCTTTCTGTAACTGATTTGTTTTCATTTTCTAGAATTTTCTGTAAATGGAATCATACAGTCTGCTCTCTTTTTTCGACTGGCTTCTTGAACTCATCACCATTACGTTGAAATCCATCCATGTTGTTGTGTGTATCAATAGTCCATTCCTTTTTTTTTTTTTAAATTAGAGTATAGTTGCTTTACAATGTTGTGTTAGTTTCTGCTGTATAGTAAAGTGAATCAGCTAGGCATATACATATATCCCCTCTTTTTTGGATTTCCTTCCCATTTAGGTCACCACAGAGCACTGAGTAGAGTTCCCTGTGCTATACAGTGATTCTCATTAGTTATCTATTTTATTGCCAGGACTATCCCATTATGTGAACGGACCACAGTTTGTTTCTCCATTCATCTGTTGATGGCTATTTGAGCTGTTTCCAGTTTATTTTATTTTTTTATTTTATGCTTTATTATGAATAAAGCAGCTCTGAACATTCATGGACAAGTCTTTGTGTGGACAGATATTTCCTTTTTGGTAAGTATACAGGAGAGGAATTCCTGGGTAACTCTATGTTTAACTTTTTAAGAAACTGCCAAGCTGTTTTCCAAGGTGGCTGCACCACGTTACATTCCCACCAGCAATACCCCAGGGCTCCAGTTTCTCCACATTTGCGCCAACACTTGTTATTGTCTGTCTTTTTGATTATAGACACCCTAGTGGGTGTGAAGTGGTATCTCACTGTGGTTTTGATTTGCATTTCCCTCATGACCAATGATGTTGAACATCTTTTCATGTGCTTGTTGGCCCAAATCGCACTTCCTTCTTAAATAAACTTTTAATTTGGGGATAGTTTTAGATTTGCTGAAAAGTTGCAAAGATAACATAGATACTCAGATATCCCCTCACCCAGTTTCTACTAATATTAACCCCTTCTGTTACCTGGTATATGTGCTGCAACTAAGGAACCAGCATTGGTATATTGCTATTAAACTTTATTTAGATGTCACCAATCCATTACACCCATCTCCCTTTCCTGTGCCTGGATCCCCACACCACATTATAGTGTCATGTCTCCATAGGCTTCTCCAGCTCGGGTCAGTTTTTTAGAATTTCCTTGACAGTTTTGAGGAGTATTGTCAGGTAGAAATTTTGTGGAAAGTTCCTCAATTTGGGTTTTTCTGGTGTTTTCTCATGACTGGGGTTATGGGTTTGGGGCAAGAAGCCCACAGGGGTGAAGAGCCTTCTCATCCCATCCTATCAGGGTACATGCCACCCACGTGACTAACCACTGGTGATGTCGACCTGATCTCTAGGTTTCTCCTGCCAGGTGTCTCCACTGTAGTGTTATTAGTTTTCCTCTTTCCAAACTCTACTCTTCAGAAAGGAGCTGCTAATTCCAGCCCACACTTGAGTGTTTAAGCTTCTCAAGCCTCACTTTGATTTGAGCATCTTCTATGTCAGGCACTTCACGCTGATACTTCCCTTAATCCCCAGCTCTTCCACTGTCTCACTGGGAGAGGGTCCAATTATCCCTAAACTCGGCAATGTTTAAAGTTACAAAGGATCAGGGATCATTCATTCAAACTCTTTCCTACCCTTTTAACAGATGAGGAAACTGAGGCCCAGAGAGGGAGGGGACTCACTTATGATCACACTACGTTCAGAAGTAGTCTTGGGGCACTGGATCAGGGCAGAGGTCTGGAAGGATGTCCTGGCCCAGAGTAGACATCTATTGGTAGATGAGTTGGGCATATGATGATTGAATGATAAGGACTTCTGTTTGTGGTAAGGTTTCTCTGAGGACAACGCAGACAGCCATGCAGGACACCTGTGCCTCCCAGGTACCTGCACAAACCAGGGAAGCAAGAATGGGTGATGCCAAAGGGCAGACCACCCCACACTACCCTGATGTGAGCCTGGAATGCCCCCCAAGCTGGCCACACAACAGAAGGGCTGGATTCGGGGTTTCAGCTGGCTACGAACAACCTGCCAAGTGGCCAGGGTCCCCATGGTGAGCAGACACAGTCACAGCCTACGGTGTGAGTATAAACTGGCAGGGTAATTTGTTCATACATATCAAGGGCGTTGAAAGTGTTAATGGTTTTCGCCCTGGTTCCCACAGGGAGGCCATGGATGGACCATGGAATCAGATAGATCCTGGATGGAATACAGCTTATGCTCTTCCATGAGTCACTTTATCACCCTGAGTCTCAGTTTTCCCATCTATAAAATGAGGGTAGATTTGAGAAATGCTTTTTTTTTTTTTTTTTTTTGGTGAAATTAGTGGTGTTAAAGTGTGCGTCAATCCACAATCAGGGTGGATTGGTTAGCAATATTGTACGGGTACCTCTAATGTGCCCAGTAACCTCTACCCCTCCTGGAGCACCTAGGACCAAACCTCCATCTAATTCTGTGTCCAGATGCCTTTGAGGATTTTGTTGCCTGATCAGATCAGAAGGGAAGCTGAAATCCTGCTGTCAGAATCCTGTTGCATCTGCCCTAGTGGACTTTTCATGGGAAAGCGAGCTTCTCAGTGCCTGAGATGCCCGAGACTGGGGACCCCACCCGGCCCAGACCGGGTACCTGCTTTGGACCTGCTTGCTGATGGTACCCTCTGTCTACGCCTCACATGCATTGGGGCACCAGCTGGCAAGGTGAGCTTGTGAGGGAGGAGCTGATAGCCCTCAGTGCTGCTAACGATTGGCCTCCACGCAGAGCGGTCAGACAGAATCTAGCAACTAGAGCCACCCCCGTGGGCTCTGTTCAGTTTATAGACCACCTCATAGAATCGTGAGGGTTAAGTTGGACAATCCACAGAAAGTGTGTAGTGTGGTTCCTGCACAAACTAACATTCCTCCTAGAAGTCTATCCTAAGATAGATAATCAGAGATGCTGGAGAAAATGAGTATGTGAGTGGCTAAGACTGTGGATTCTGGAGTCCGGTGACCTGGGTTTGAAGCTACCACGGAATCACCCAACCGCAGGCAAGATTCTTCATCTTCTGAAGAAAGCTTCATCCCGCATCTGTACCAGTATCTGTAGTAATAGCATTCACCTCATAGAGTTGTCATAAGGGCTAGATGAATTCAAACATCTTTTAGATGTATGTAGATCTTTTAGAACAGTGCCTGGTGCACAGTAAGTGCTCAATCAATGTGAGCTAGCATTAATTATTCCATTGTATGAGGTGTGACAGGGTAAGACAACTTAAATGGCTGATAATAAGGGCCAGGGTTAAATAATAAGAATAAGGGTTAAATAATTGACAGGGCATCCATATGATGGAAGGTTAGGCTGTCTTTAATTGTTCATGGAGTTTAATGATAAGGGGAAGATTAAATGAAATGGTGTATAAAGTGTTACATATAGTATGATTTTACTTTATTAAAAATATACACTCTACAAATGAACTTATTTACAAAACAGAAACAGACTTATGGTTACCAAAGGGGAAGGGTGGGGGGTGAGGGATAAATTAGGAGGTTGGGATTAACACATACACACTACTGTATATAAAATGGATAATCAACATGGACCTACTGTACAGCACAGGGAACTCTACTCAATTCTCTGTAATAACCTATATGGGAAAAAAATCTGAAAAAGAATAGATATATGTATATCTATAACTGAATCACTTTGCTGTACACCTGAAACTAACACAACATTGTAAATCAACTATACTCCAATATAAAATGAAAATTAAAAAAATAAAATGCAGTTATCATTCAAAAAAATATATACTCATAGGAAATTGCTGGAAGACAATAGGCCAAAATGATGAGAAAGTTAACACTAGATGGTAGAATTTAACGACCTTTACCTTTGTGTTCCTGAAACTGCATGTGGTGGGAGTGGTCAGCAGAAAAATGCACCCGCCACCCCCAAGATGTCCACGCCTGTGAATTTGTCACCTTACAGAGCAAAAGGAACCTTGCAGATGTGATTATGTTTAGGATCTTGAGATGGGGAGGTGATCCTGGGTTACGCACTTGGGCCCAAAGTAATCATAAGGTCCTTACCTGGGAAAGAGGGAGGTGGAAGTCAGGGTTGGAGCAGGCGCTATGATGAGGAAGATCAAAGGTCAGCGCGATTCACTGCTGGCTTTGAGGATGGAGGAAGGTGCCACGAACCAAGGGATGTGGGCAGCCTCTAGAAGCTGGAAACAGCAAGGAACGGATTCTCCCCTCAAGCCTCCAGAAGGAACACATCCCTGCCAACACTTTGACTTTTGCCCCTTAAGACCCATTGCAGACTTCTGACTTCAAAATTCTAAGAGAATAAATGTGTGTTAAGCCACTAAGTGGCCATTGACTACGGCAGCAATAGGAAACTAACACAGTGAGCATGTATTTTATAATCACACACACACACACACACACACACACACACACACACACATACACACACACACACACACAGAAAGCTGCTTGTTATTTTTAAAAAGGCAGAGTTATGGATGAAGCAACTTCATTTCCACAGAGAGCCACGTGCACCTGCCAGTGCAGACAGGAGCTGCCCAGGTTCAAGATGTTAAATATGAGAAAATGAAGTTTGTAAACATTCTTCATGAAGTTGAAAGCCAGAAAATTCAAAATGCTGTACTGAAAAGTCTTGTGGTTTTTGAGTTCCATCTGATTGCTTAATGAATTTTATTGTTTTTAAGACCACGATTGGCTAAATGAAAATATTTGTAAAAACTAATTTAGTAACCTTTGACCAACCATGTTAAAAAAAAAAAACAAAAAAAACCTTGAGAGGATTTAAAGTGGGCCACACCTTTTCAGTTTAGAGAATGTTTTTTCATCTTCACACGGTCGGATTGTCAGTTCCTTGCCGACAGTTAGAGGATGGGCCCCCTTTTGCACACTGCCGGGCCCAGGCATCTAGGGTAAAAAGTGGCAGAACCACAGGCTTCTTGGCCATGGTTTACCCTCAGGAAGTCTGTACATGATCCTCTTTTAGGCAGAGAACCCCAGACTCCTACATCTCTCCATTGGTGGGGGGCCTTCCCATCACCCAGTGTCACCACCTCACAGAGTGTCCCCTGGCCACCCCATCTAAAGTAGCCATCCACCCATTACTTAAAACTTGCTCCCAGCACTGCCATCTATACGGTAATTATTTATTTACTGCTCTGTTTGCTGTCTGTCTCCCCAGTCCCCACCTAGACTGTGACCACCTAAGGCCACAGGAGGTGCTCAAAACCTGGTAGCTAACAAAGGGGGATCCGGACGGGTCCGCCTTCCCGGCAGCTGTGCCTTCCCGGGTGCTGCTGAGGGGCGGTGGGGCTGGGGGCTGGGGCTGAAGCTCAGGCTGGAATCCCCTCCTTCCCACCATGGCCTTGGGGGTGCTGCACGGGAGGGCCAGGCTTGGCTCTCACCGGAGAGTAACGATAAGCACAGTGGTGGTGACAGTCATGTTAACACGGGTACCATCGATGGAGCACATGTGCCTGTCGAACGCTGTGCTTATGTTACACACACTCTGAATCTCTGCACTGATCTTGTTCTGCCCATTTGACAGATGAGGAAGCTGAGACTCAGGACTAGTGACGGCCCCCCCTCGCCCCCACCACAAGGTTCCTCAGAGAAAGAGCATCCAGGCCCAGACTCAAAGCCCGGCTGGCCGGCCCCAAGGCCCGAGCCCTTGGACACAGGCCCTGCTTCAGGCAGCTGCAGACGTGAGCTTCATGGTGCGTGTGGGCGGGGCTGGCTCTCCCTCTCTCCTGGACCCGGGGGCCGAGGAGGCGAAGGTGAGGGAGGCCACCAGCTGCACCCCTGCTGACCTGGCGCTGTGGGCAGGAGGCCCCCAGCCCAGGCCTCTCATCTCCTCCTCCAGGCAGAGAGGGAATGAAGCGCGGTGGGAACCGCCCTGTGGCTGCAAATAGTTCCGTGTGGGAAGAGAGGGAGGAGGGCGCGGCCTGTCTCCCCAGGGACTCGCCTCACTCTAGGCAGGGGAGCAAGAGGGGCGTCCCTGCAGCGCAGCCGGGGCCCAGGCACCGTGCTTCATCGAGGCTGTATTAACAGGCCCAATGGCGGTGTGAGGGGAAATGTCACCCCTTCGCTGAGGCAGGAGCTGGAAGCCCTTCTCCACTGGCGGTGACATGACCGCGCAGAGCTGGGATTCCAGCCAGATCTGTGTGACCCACAGCCCAGTGGTCACCAGGAAAGCCTATTGTCCTCAGGGGGCCAGGGGTCAACCAGTAGAAGACGCGGGAGGCAGGGAGGGCCCTGGAGGCTCTGGGCGGCCCAGCTGGAGCTGCTGCTCCAGGCGAACGGGCAGAAGGCACCCCACGACCTGCCTGCCCCCCCCGTAGCCAGCGCCACTCTGGGCCTGAGCGTCCAGGAGGAGTCCAGCCGCAGCCTGGCTCCCAGGCCCCTCGCGGTGGCCCCGTGGGGTGGTGGCCCCTTCCTGGCACCGCACACCCGCTACAGCTGTCTGCTGAACTCATGTCTCAGCCGGGAGAGCAGGCTGGCAGGGGGGCCTGTCCCCAGAGAGGGACAGTGATTCAGGGTCACCCCCCGCCAGGCACAGAGCTGGAATGGGTCCCCCAGGGTATGGCCTTGGCGGGGCGGGGGGGGGGTCTCGGCCTGGCCCCCAAAGACCTTCCGGAGGTGCCCCTGCCTGCCTGAGACATTTGCAGGATGTCCTTTTCCTGGTCCCATCTGGCCGTGGAGTGGGTGGAGGCAGCAGGAAATGAGCTGACCTCGAGTGGGAGGAAGGCTGGTGGCAGTTCTGAGGGTCAGTCTCCTGGGGACCAGCCATCCGCTTGTGTGTGTGGAGGGGGGAAGGGGCTGGGGTCCTCACAGCCTGGCACGGTCTGCCCACTGCCGGTCTACCCCCTGCCGGTCTACCCCCGGACAGGACTTGAGCACGGTCTCAGGAGCTTGTGGTCCTGTGTGTGGATGCTTCCAGAGCAGGCGGGAGGGAGAGGAGCCAGAGAGAGGGGCAGGGAGGGCCAGAGGAGGCCTGAGCGGGCTAGTGACAATTCTAGAACTCACTTGGTGCCCCCCAGTTGGACATGGGAGGGAGAGGGGGTGGGGGGAGGGGGAGAGGGCAGGAAGGAGTTAGGCGGAGGTAAAGAAGGAGGCACTGTGCAGCGAGAGGCCCCCTGTGGGAGAGGGAGACGGCAGGGCACGGAGTGGCTGGCCCTGCCTCAAAACCCCCTTCTGCTGCCCCAAGCCTTCAGCCGAGCCTGCCATCTTACCCCGCGCCGGCGATGCCGGGGGAGCTGGGGAGGGGCCGCTGGGCTGGGGCCACGGCTGAGGTGGGAGTGAGAGGCTGCCCAACGTGCCCAGAGCAGACAGGGTGGAGGGCGAAGATCTCCAGAGTATGTGGGGAGGGTGCCTGGCTAAGGGCAGGACTTCCGGGGGGCAGACGGGATGGGGCATCCAAGGATGATCGTGTGACCTCAGAGGAGCTCGGAGTGACCCTCCGGAGGACTCTGGGGGCTGTTCCCTGCGGTCACAGACAGGGACACGCACAGGCCCTCTCTTGGGCCATGAACAGGTAAGGGGTCCAGGGGAAGGAGGCCTTGGTTCCCACCTGGGGAGATCCTGAGCTCACAGCCCTCCCTGGTCCTGAGAGTGAGCCTGGGACCTGCCCCAGGCCCCAACCTGGCCCTGTCCCCAAGACCCTTCCCCGCTGCTGGTGGTGGGGAGGACGGCTGGCTCCCTTTAAAGAAGGGCATCCCCTCTCCTCTTACTTCTTCATCCTCCCCGCCCTGGCCCACCTGCCCTCCCATTCCCTTCCAACTGGGGGGTGGATCTGGAGCTTTCGAGTTCCAGCCATGACCCTGGGACCCAGTCTCTCTACCTCCTCACCCTCTTTTCCTGAGTTGGCATCATTCTCAGGCAGGCCATCCCACATGGTGCCAAATGGCCACCCGCATCCCCAGGCTGGCATCCTATCAGGATGTCAAACCCAGTAGAAAGAGATTTTTCCTAATATTTCCATAACACAAGTCCTAGAGGGGCCTCCCATTGGCCAAGTTTGGGCCACATGTCTAAACCTGAACCAGTCACTAAACTTGGGGGCTGTAGAGTTCTGGACGAAAAGGCTGGGCCCACGTGTTCATCCTTGAGCCGTATGGGTGGAGACTGGGTTCTCCCAAGGGAGATGGGACACTACGGAGGGGACAGTTGGTGGAGGCAACAGGCAGACAGCAGCCATCACCAGCGCCCCTGCGCAGGTTGATGCGCGCAGGACTTTCCAAGGCAAGGTCCTGGCACACAGCCAGCCTGGGAGAGAGTGGCTGGTATGATACCTAGACCATTATCCTTGGGTGGCCCTGGCCTCCTGCCTTCCCAGTCCTGACCTGGGAGGGTCTCTTCCCACAGTGCTGTGCAGGACGGCAGGCTGGCCCTGACCCTCCAGACAGGGCTAGCTGCTGCCCCTCTGAGCACCTGTCCTTTCCTGCCAGTGTGTCACGTTGCAAATTCCATGACTTATGACCACCCACAGCTCCAGGTGCTGCCTGGCAGGGCCAGTGCTAAAGTTGGGGTGCCTACCTGCTCTGCCTACAGTGAGCTCTTGCCTTCAGTCTCTCTCCAGACATCAGTTGCCCCCTCACCTGCCTACCTAGTGAGTCAGGGAGGTTGTGCCTAGCTTAGGGGGAGGGGGATTGAGACTTAGGGTGCCCAAGATCAGAGCTCAGGCTCTCCACACTTCCCTGGGTCCTGGCAGGGTGGGGTCACCCCACAGCTGCTCAGCCAAGCAGCTCTGGGGGATTAGAGAGGCCTGCTCAAGTTCTCTCTGGTTCTTGATCTTTACCATTCACTCTGTTGGGTTGAGTCTCTGACTTCACATCTGGCCCCCAAACCTCTATATGCCCTCGCCTCACGGTGGCAGGAGGGCTACTGCAGTTCCAGCCTCACCTTTCAGGTTTAAGTCCCTCAGGAGAGTGAGACTCTTTCCTTGCAGCTCCCACTCTCATTGGACCATTTCAGGTCACAGGCTCATTCCCGATCCTCCGTAGAAGTGAATGCTAGATGTTGATTGGCCAGGCCTCAATCACATGCTCCAATCCCAGGCAACATGGGGAGAGCTGGGAAAGGTGAATTCCCACACTAAAATCAGGGCTGGACCTCCTAGTTCCAAGGGCTGACCTGTCCAGGGCGGCCCCCAGGCACCGAAAGCTCCCCACCCCAGGAACTGAGTCTTAACCTCTCTCGGGTCTGTGGGCTTTCACGAACAACACAAGCCATGGGTCCATTTAAAAATCATTTTATTACTAACTTCATCTTTCCATTTAGCCAAGTGTCTGTCATGTATAAGGAATGTCGGTAAATATTCCATTTGAAGCTTCTTTGTACATATTTCCATCGATAAATAAACTCTGAATTCACATAAAAAAGTTAAACTTAAATAACTCATATTTCCTTCTCTTGTAACAGGCCTATATTGGTAAAATATAAATATTCTTGGACTCAGGCTTTGTTCTAAGTGAGGGCAGTAATTTATCACATGGTACAATTACTGACAACAAAACCAAGAAATTGTCGGCTGGTGTCCTGGCTTGGACGAGTACTGAGGCGGAAAACAGAAAATTCACATTTGGTTTCTGGGCCAAGGGTAGGGCAGGAGTGGTGATGGTGGGGAGAGAACAGTTTTCTTTATAGCTCTGATAAAAATAATCTGTTCTGCCACTGAATTTTAACTTTGAATATATTCTTCTACATTTGCAGATTAATTCCATGATCACTTTACTTAAAACTTAGACGTCAGCTAACAAAATATGGCACATGATCCATTTTGAACAATGTCAATAGATTCAGAAACTATCATTGGGCTGGCGAAAACGACAACAGAAATGCACGTGGAGAGCGGTGATCGGGGGTTGGTTTGGTTAGTCCACTGTGGTCAGTCGCACATTCATCCAGGGCCTTGGCGCGCACACTCGACCCTCAGCGCCCAGGCGGGGCCCCCTTGGCCTGGGCGGCAGTGAGGCTGGGGCGCTGCTCAGAGCACGCGGGGGATTATGGTGAAGGGCACCGCGGGGCTGCTGGCCTCCAGCTCCAAGGCCGTCAGGAAGCACTCAGTGGCCGCCGCGTCGTTGCCCTGAGCTTGCAGGACCTCGCCCAGTCCGTTCCAGACCTCGTGGGCCGTGGAGTTCACCTGCACCGCGTCCCGGAGGATCTTCTCGGCCAGACTGTAGCGGCCCAGCTGATGGAGGATCAGGGCCTGCAGAGACAGACAGACAGTCAGAGAGACTACCACTCTGCACTCCTATCTGTCCTTGAGTTTCGGCACATTCCTTGGAGGGAGGCATGCATCTCCATTGGGCTGGGCACGACGTAAGTTCAAGTTCTTCCTGCACTCGGGGCTAAGAGTCAAAAGAATCGCTCGAACCATGAACTGTATGAAGTTACCGATGTTCAGCCATTTCTGAACCATACAAATGGCGATTTCAAAGGGTTCACCCAGGAACGAACCGTTTGGATCGGCCATGGTCTGTACCGACTCAAGGGCGTCCTGCATGTAACGGCTGACACTTGCCTGCACAGAAGGGTGTCGGCCAGCTTTTTTTTTTTTAACCTCAAGAAATGTCATTTGTGGCCTTACTACCACAACAATTAGAACAGAGATTTCTAGTTGCTCACAGGTCCCTACCCTAACCACGCCCCCGATCTCACTGTCCCCTGTGCACTCCAGGCTCGGCCCCCGCACAGCTGTCATTTTAGTTTTAATCAGGGCGTATGTGTTGGTCCCCAGATATTTTAGCATAGCCGTGTTTCCAAGTTGTGCATCTCCGCAACTGATGTGTTTGTACTCTTTCATCCAACAGATACACTCTCATTTACTCAAAGTCTCCCTCACCGGGGAGACATTTAGGCTGTACCCAATGAACATCTTTCCAGACAGCCCTCCGTGCTCTTTTAGACGAATGGGTTGCAGAGCTGTTTTTATAGCCCTGGAAATCTTTGACTAAATGGAACCTTACCGCTCACGCTCACACATTATGGGTATAATCAGACAAAAAGGAACTGCTGGGGGTAGGACAAGGGGGGAGGGGCCCAGAGTCCCCAGAGGCCCTGGACAGGCTCAGTGGAACCAGCTGGACAACCGCTTGGAGAGTCTTCCTTTAGGACAAATGTCCCCAAAGTGGCGTTACTGGGTCAGAGGATAAGACTCTTCAGGGTTCTCCAAATATTTTGCAAGTGATATCTCCAAAGGGCGGCGTCAGGTTTTTAGCCATCTACGGAGTTGCAGTGGTCCGTCCCCTGCCCCACCCCCGCTATCCTTACTCTTTATTGTTACTAATTTTGTAAGTGTCGATTGTCCCCTCCTTGTCAAAACCTGCATTTCTTTCATAACAATTGAGGTTAAATATTCAATATTTCCCATGCCCATTAGAAGACATGCATCTGTTACCGTAATTGTCTAAAGTCTGTTTTTGACTTTTGAGGGTTTTTTTTTCTTCTGTGAACAGAAGTTTTCAGTTTCTTAAGTTGAATTTGTTGATCTTTGGTTATTGATTGATTGATTGATGGTCACTTCAAGCTTAGACAGTTGCCCTTTCAAAGAACTGACGTGCCTTGGATTCCATTTGCTGTGATCTGACTCCTCCCCGTAGTTGTCCACCTTCCCCGGCAGATAGGAAACCTCAGTGGGTCTCCTCTACGTAGCTGGACACAAACTAGCTACTCCCCCGTCCCCTCATTCCTGTGAGGCACTGCCTTTGTCACACAGTGAATTACTGCAAGAGGTGGCGGGGGCGGGGGGGGCTTCTTAAATTTTCCGACGAGCTACACCACCTTCCTTTCGCATAAGCACCGTGCTGTTTGGATTTCCTTATTCCACATTAGGGTTGAACAGGTGGGATTAGAGCCTTTCCTCATCGCTCTTCGCTTTCAGTGTATTTATTGACAATCTTGCCCTGTACTAGTCCAGATGAATTAAAAAATCACTTTGTGGCTTCCCTTTGGGAGTTGAATTGTACTCGCATGAAAGCTCTAAGAGCGTGGAGAAGCCTAACATCCTTAACAGTGTTTTGTCTTCCTGCCCAAGAATGGGGCCTGACTCACTGGTCCTTCAAATCTCAGCCGTGTACTTTCTTTCTGTGGCTCCCGTGTGGCAGGGGTGAGCCCTCACTGGTTTCCTAAAGGCTGTGCTTCACCAGCGGGCAAGGGGCAGACCCAGGTAGTGCAGGGGCATAACGTGCAGCCTGGGCCAGATAGGCCCACTCCAAAGGGCTCTGGCCTCCAAGATGAGCTCTTGGAGGGGGTAGGAGGTGCCCTCAGCAGGCGGTGTCCAGGCCCCGAGGGCTGTCCGGCTGACCTTGCTCCGGGCGTGGGGCCCTGGGGGTGGTGTCTGAGAGCCAGAAAAGCAGCCTGACTTCCCAGAGTCGCCTGCACCTATGAGCAGCCGGCACGGGAGCTGTGAGGCCAGCCCCGGAGGAGCTTGCGGTCAGAGGGGCCTGGGAGACCCACGGCCCCAGCGCAGAGTGTGACGCCTCAGCTCTGGGAGGGGAGGCAGCTCGGGGAGGCTCCCTGAGTGAGGAGGGAGAGGAGGCCTCAGGCCAACAGAGGCTGCAGACTTCAAGGTCAGGTCCAGCCTCTCTAAGAGGCAAACTGCATACGTGTCCTTTCCTATTAACCTCTAGATACGCTGTAACAATGTCCACCCTGGAGTCCCTGTACGAGTAGGTCCTGGACTGGATCTGCGAGAGCTGGGGGCTCCGGGGGGGTGGCCAGGGCCAGGCAGGAGGGTGTTCCAAGCTTCGGAACAAACGAGGTGGCAGAAGCCAGTGCTCGCGGTTAGGATTTTACTGGGTTTCTGGAATTTGCTCTCCTCAGACTGCAAGGCCTTCCCGTTCTGCAGTGAGCACTGCTGGGTTTCGGCTGCCCTCCTAGGCTGCTCAGGGTCAGGTTTGCTGGGACTACCGTGAAAGCCCCCTGTTTGCACATGA
This sequence comes from Physeter macrocephalus, assembly GCF_002837175.3. Classification (NCBI taxonomy): domain Eukaryota; kingdom Metazoa; phylum Chordata; class Mammalia; order Artiodactyla; family Physeteridae; genus Physeter; species Physeter macrocephalus. The sequence goes on from NC_041224.1 coordinate 169,505,129, forward strand.
GGCCACATCAGGGAAGCACTTCCCACGTCCACAGGGTTTTCTCCTCATGGCTCCTTCCCCAGAGCACCCACTCCCTACCCACCCAGGAGGGGATAAGGGAACAAGGGCGGACCTTCAGTGTGGACCCGGGCTTCCTGGCAGGATGAATATTAATAATAATAACAGCAGCGAGTGCTAACAGTGTTTATGGCACACCAGGCCCTGCTCCAAGTGCTTAGTTCACCTGGGGACCCCAGAGCAATTTCACACAGGTGTGGCCAGGACACAGAAGCACCTGCGTGCAAGGCCTGCTTTTATTGCTGTGGAGAAAGAGCCCACAGTTGAGGGGCACCTACTATGCGGTGGAAAATATGCTCACGCACTGGGTCCTCCTACCCCCATTTTGCAGGTGAGTATGCCAGGGTGCCTGGAGGCTCTGGATCTCTTGCCCTGGCATAAGCTGCTTACTGCAGAGCCGGGCCAGAACCTGCGTCTCCCAACTCTTCGGGCCTCCCTGAAGGCCATTTGGGTGTGGAGTGCACGGTGGGGTGGGGAGTAGCCGCATCCCTCTCCCGGGTGGCGCACCCCCCCACTCCGCTGCCCCCCCCACCGCCCTCCGTTAGAGAAAACCTGACAGCTTGACACCTGCACTTCCCAACCTCGAAGGTCAGGTGGAAAGAACGGGAGGCCACTTTCCCAGGACGTGAGGGCTATGCCTCCTTTCTTCCAGGGGAGGTTATCAGCCCCAGCTCACGCTAGAACATTCTGGTTTAGCCAACAGAGAAATGAGAGTAGGGAGGAGGGTCTGGGTAGTGGCGGCAAACATCGGCATTTAAAGGTTACAGAAGGAGCCCTGTTGTGTTCCTTCAAGGCAAGACTTTCTCAATGCATCAAATTATTGAACACACACCTTTTCTGAGCGGCTCTACCAGGCAGGGAGGCACAGATTGCGTGTTTGGCAAATGGTGATGGGGACAAGCCACCTGGTAAGCCAGAAAGAGGCATGCTTGGTTAATTGGTGCAGGTGGAGAATATAACTTAGGTCCCACTGGCTCTGCTGCAGTAGAAGCAACCTCGTGCTGTTTCCTTTCTGTACCCGGAGTTTTTTCTCCCCGTCGGGCACTGTGCTAGACGCTTGAACTTGGCTTTGGCTCATCTCCTATTTCCTCCACTTTAGATATAAGGAGACAGGTTCAGAAAGGCCAAGTGTCTTGCCCAAGGTCACAGGGCACATGAGTATGGAGCTTGCAGGCCAGCCCAGGTCTGCCTGAGGCCAAAGCCCCGTTCTCCCCACCTCGGCTTCTCATCTGCTCGCTGCTGCCTCTGTCGCTTTAAGAGACAAGCCCGGTGCCCCTCAGGCACTAACCCAGTTACATCTGAGCAACAGTAAACGGGCACCTGCCATGCTGTCTCTCCCTTCCACTTTCTCTGACCACTGATGGCTGGCTCTGTCGCTCCTTCCCACGGTTACAATGGGGAGGTGGCTCCTCTCCAGGGCACAGCTTTTCTCCTGTTTTTCTGCTGTTTGGGAGCATCCTGTATATTCACTCAAGGACCGGAAGGCTCCTTGCCTCCCTTTGGTGGCCCACAGGCCGGCTGTGATCTTGAGGCTTGGGGTGGCTGCGGCCGCCAAAGGACTGGGGGTCCTGTTAGCCGGAAAGCAGACCAGTGAGATGTGGCGACCCAGGAGGACCAGGGACTTGGTCCAGCAAGGCCCGGAGGCCACTGCTCTCAGCAGCAATGACCTGCCCCTACTCTGCTGGAGTGGGGACAAGAACCCCAGTCCTTTTGCTGGGAATTTTGTTTAGAAAGTGGCAGGCTGCTGAATCTACCCTATCTTGGGGGCTCTAGGGTACATGGCAGCGGCAAGTGCACCCCCCAGAATGCCTGCAGGAACCAGCCACTGGGCTAATCTGACCCGTCGCCCTCGGTGCTCAGCAGCTAAGGGCCTTTGTGATTCTCTAGTGTTCTTGTGGGCTTGGAAATTTCCAGCCCATTCCTGGACTTATATTCCGAATGTACGAACAGGCTACCATTTCCAGATGACCTTGAAGCTTCCTGAGCAATCTGTCTAGTGGAACTAATTCCTAAAGCTGGAGCAGCTCGGGGAGACATCAGACTTGCTAGGGGCTGCCAGCTCAGGCTTGGCCAGGGAATGAAAATCGGCCTCTCCCCAGGGCCCCAGTGAGCCAAGAGCAGCTCAGAAATCAGTCACACAATGAGACCAACCAGGACAAGCTCCAGCTGGGGTCTGAGTCACCGTACTGCGCCAGCGTTGCTGGCAGGTTGGCCAGAGGTGGGATGGGACCTGGACGGGCCTGGCTCTCAGGACTGACACACCTCCCAAGCCCCTCTACGTTGTGAGAGGCTTCCCCTGGCTTTGATGTGCTCTTATGCATTAGGACCCTGCTGTCTTCTTCATTCTTCAGGCCCTGCTTCCTCTCTTCTGCACAGATCAAAGGCCAAAATGTTCTCACCACCAGCTGGGTCCAACTTTCTCCCGGTACAGACCTCTTGGCTCATCCAGGCTGATTTGTCAGCCCAGGTATTTCTGCAGGACACAGCCCCCAGCCCCCTTCCACCTCTCCAACCTCAGTCAGTCCCGGCCTGGCCCCTGCTGCTGCAGCTCTAGTCCATCTGCTTGAAGCGCTGATGAGCCCCATTCCCCCCAAAGCCCAGGCTACGCTGCCTACCTTAGGCAGGGCTACCCAGGGGCACACGGCTCCGAGCCCCAGCCCTCAGGCTGGCAGCAGACAGAGATTTCGATGACTGACGTATTTCACGACCTTAGTAAGTACCCCCCATACCAAAAGCACAAAAACCCACGGAGTGATTACCCAGACCCCAGCCATGCGCTGGCGACACCGACGTGGGCAAGAAGCAGGCCTGCTTTCAAAGCTGGGGCCTGGTGACAATCCTAACATGACCGAGCTACGTGCCAGGCGCTGGGCTACGCCTCGGCCGGCGCGCCAAGACCCTCACTCACGTCTACACCTCGGGGCCTCAGCAGGTAACGTCGGCTCCTGCCTAAGACGGGGGGTAAGTGGCAGAGCTGAGACGTGAACGCTGCAGTCCGTGCTCCTGACACGGGGCCCTCTCCCTTTCTCTTGGAGAGGGTGTGCAAACAGGCCTCCACCTTTGCCAGCCCTGCTGTTTCTGGAGACTCTGGAGGTGGGGAGCTGGCTGGGGCTGGCCTCCTGAGAAGACGGGAACCACTGAGGAGGTAACTCATTAGTCCCTTTCTTCAGACACAAATGGAGACGGCTTCCCAAGCTTGTAATTATTATAATCAGGTGTTTTGTACAAATAAGATCTTGGTGATGCACCAAGCTGCAAATAAGGGATTAAATTAAACTTGTTATTTCAAATGAGGCAAAATGGACTTGGCTAGTTTGAGGACAGTTAGCTTCTTCCTCATTCACGTCTTTCGTGTGTGTGTGTGAAAATTGCTGCCCAAGGACTAAACACCTTGCGCCACGCTGAGGGCACCAGTGCAGGAGCCCTGTGCAGGCTCCACTGCTGCAGCCCTGGCTCTGCGGAGCACCTCTGTCCACGTTCCCAGGAGGCCAATAGCCGGGCTGCAGGACAAAAAGCTCCTTGGAGATTTTAGACATCCCTGTGGTGCTCTGCCCAAGTGCCAAGTCAGCCCTTCGCTGGGTTCAAGGGCGTGTCTCAGGCCCCTGCTTGTCCCCCTAGGCGTACAGGTACAGGGAGATAACATCGCCGCAAGTTCCCCACCACAGCATGCCTTGGAGAGGGGGAAGGATTTCCCTGGCCCCCGTGAGCCAGGGGCCCCATCCTGGATGGGGGCTAATGACCAGATCTGCAGCCTTTCCCAGGGCCTGGCCTGCACCTGAGCTGCTGGGACCGTTCAAGGCAAGTCAGCACCTCCGAGCTTTGGACAAGGATGGTTCAGCCTCCTCCCGGTGGAACTCCCGTTGTCAGGACCCCAGGATTGTGATGGCGGCTAAAGGAAAGCCTGTCTCTCCGGCTTGTTACTCTCGGGGACAATGACAGAGCTGCTGAGCTGGCTGCAGTCTGAGCTGTGGCTGTGCTGGCTGGGGGAGGTGTGTCAGGGGGTCAAGACACAGGCTGTGCAGGCCCTGGTCACCGCTGGTGGCTCCGGAGTTAGAGGGACCCACCAGCAGCCGGCGAAAGGTGTGGATCGCTCAGAGACGGCAGAGGGTAGGTCAGGAGCACGGGCTCTAGGCTCCCCTGAACTGGTTTGAATCCTAGCTCCACCACTGACTTGGACAACTTCCTCTGGGTCTCAGGTGTTCTGTCTGTATAATGGGGACAAATACTAAAATACAGGAGAGCAGCGAGGCCTAGATGAGACACAGTTTGTAAAGTACTCAGTATAATAAACCTTTGGTGAAGGGTCCCCGTCATCAATATTATGATTATGAGCGTTATCATTCCTCCTAACGATCGCGGGGCAGGGAGGGCTTCCAGGATGCCCACGGTTAGATGATTCGTCACTCCCATCCCTGATGCCCTCTTGGCTGGCGCTCTGTAAGAGCAGGGACCATCTGATTTGCCTTTGCTTTTGCAGCACCTAGAGCGGGCCTGGCACATCTGAGGTTCTAGGTGAATGTTTGTTGAATGGATGGAAGGATGGAAAAGGGGACGGTGTGGATGCTGTGTGATGGTGGAGAGGGGAGAAGTGGGCATGGCCTCTTCCAGTGCTTCTGACTAATGAGCCCTGGCCTCAGCTCACCCTTGTCCACACTCCCAAGTCAGACCCCGTTCGCTCAGAGCCTTCTCCGCCTTCCGGGGACATCAATGGTGGCTGAGTGAGGGAGGGGAGCACCCCCGTGGGAGAAGGTGCCCGGCTCCCGCCGGAGCCCAGGGGCTGCCATGGCCTCCCCTCAGGCTGTTTGCTCACTCAGCACAGATCTGACACCGCTCCCCAAGAAAACCCCAGAACCCACCTACAGACTTTCTGGTCCTACACTCTTACAGATGAGGGAACAGAGGGCCAGAGAGGAAAAGAACCTTGCTCAAGGCCACGACCCCTGGATGCGGAGCGGGGCTCGACCCCTGAGGGTGCCAGGAGGAGAGGCCTGGTGGCAAGTACCCAGAGTTTTAGTTTCGGAGCCCAGCGCTTTAACACTGCCCTCAACACAGCTGTATATGCACGGCAGAGTCAGGGCTTTCTGGAAGCCTATCAGGCCCCCAAGAGGGAACAGGGACCCCACACGAGCTCCCACCCTTTCCTAGAGGCCATAGGTCAGCTGGTCTGGGAGTCAGCACCAGCTGAAACATCAGCATTGGGTGAGAAAAACCAGCACGCTGCCGTCACCACGTCTCTTCAGGTATTTGCATTTTCCTTCCTGAAGATGCAGTCCATCAGAGAGAAGCAGGGTGGTAGCGGTGGTGTTCTCAAAAATATTTTTCTTTTAAATCAGAAGTCAGTGCCACTCTCAGGAGACCACAAGGAGACAACCGATTTGGAAAGGCCTTACTCGGAGCAGCTCTGAATGCCAAGCCTAGGGAGGCCCGCTCTTCTCTGCAAGCGTCAAAGGCACTTTTGGTTCTGAACACGAGCGTTTTGTGGGTGCGGCGAGGGGGCAGCCCTGAGCCCTGCCCTGCTTTCCAACAACGCCTTGAAAAGGAACTGAACTCATACTCGGATGGGGTGGGGTTCCAGCTTCTCCACCTGGATTCCAGTAGCTCTGGGTGAGGCCTGGTCTACACTGGGCTCTGTTTTGTGTTTCATTTCTGTTTGTTTTGAGTGCTTAGAAATCGCACTGGCTTGTCAGGGGCCCGAGTGTGTGTATCCTGGCAACTATGGCAGCCGTGGAAGCCCCACCTAACCCGGCCAGGAGTCCCCAAGGAGCCCCATCCTAGGGATCCTGGCTGATGCGGAGGGCGTCTGCAACCCTATCTCCTACAGCCCCTTGCCCGCTGGAGTTCCAGAGCCTTCCATAGGCCGTCAAGAGTGAGTCGAGAATGCCCTGGAGAAGGACCCCTGGCAGTTGGTGTGACTCAGTTTTCCTATCAACAGATCTCAAGTTTTGGGGAGGGGCTGGTTCTTTGCCACTTTACTCAATTTGATCCAGTTTCCCCAAAGGCCAAGGCTAGCCATTCCTGAGGACCATGTACTCATCTGAGCCAGGACACAGCAGGGCATGTGCACGGCTGCTGCAACCGTCACCTGGGGGTCTCAGAGTCCCACCTAGCTGCCCCGGTCCTCAGGTGGGGACAGAGCGTTCAGGAGGCCTCCTGACCTTCAGAGCAACAAAGGGCCACTGACGTCCTGTTCTGGGGCCCTGGACTGAAGCTCATAAAGAGGAGGGACAATGCTGGCTGAGCGGCTCCTGGGGAAGGGCCAGTACTGGACAGTGACCTTGAGGATGGCTCCTGACCGGGGTTGGTGGGATTGAGAAGAGCTGGGGGCGGGAGGGGGAGAGTGGGAGCCAGGCCTGCATGGTAGCCAGACTTTGTCCACGTATGCTGGGGCTGGAGACGAACGTTACGAGAAAATCTCCTCTCACCCCTGAGGCCTCCGTCCTCCAAAGCCCCCCAGTCTCGCTGCTCCAGTGTCAGAACCAAATCACGAGGTGGCTCCTTCCCCCACCCCCCTTCAAGTCAACTAGGCCAAATGCCCCCATGTCCTCAGACAGGCATGGGGGTGCAGCACCCAGAGGGGAGCCTCGGCCCGAGGAACCAGTGGTCTGGGCACTAAACAGACACCCTGGGAGCCATTCCCTCGGCAGTGCGTGCTGTGAAATGGTGCTGAGTATTCCAGAGGGAGGAGGGAAAGACCCCCAGCCCTCCCCCTCCCTCCGCCAGAGGATGAGCAGACATGGCTGAGAGGCTGCCCACACCTTTGTTCACCAGGATGCCTGGCGGCTGCAGGAGGCTGTGCTCTCATGGGGGCCCCTTTCCAGGTCAAATGTTTTATTTGAAGAAATTGTACCTTCTGGGGACCAGGCTTTTCTAGCATTAAACTCAACTCAGAAGGAAACAAAACTCAATTTTTCAAAAACCTCTTGTTTTTCGAAGCCAGCAGCCAACCAGCTATGGAAGCAGAAATCCTCGGGGTTGGCGGGGGCGGGGGGGGGGGGAGGGCTTGGGCCTCTGCTCTATGACACAGAAGTCCCTGCTGGTGTCCCCGACAGGCAGCCTCCCACTCTTGCTTGCACCCTTCAGTGACGGGGAGCTCACTACTTCTCCAGGCCTCCCACACCGTTGGTGGGCAGTCTGAACTGTCGGTTAAAAATGTGTAGCCCTAATTAGGCTTTATATCTAATTCCTACTCTTTGATGTTTGCTGAGTCCTCCAGAGTCATGCAGAAAAGTTCCCTCCCCTCCTTTTCTGCCCTATAGCTTTTCAGGCTCTGAAGAAAGCTTCCAGAATTCTCTCTCTCTCTCTCTCTCTCTCTCTCTCACACACACACACACACACACACACACACACACACTCTGAGTCCTCCAGAGTCATGCAGAAAAGTTCCCTCCCCTCCTTTTCTGCCCTATAGCTTTTCAGGCTCTGAAGAAAGCTTCCAGAATTCTCTCTCTCTCTCTCTCTCTCTCTCTCTCTCACACACACACACACACACACACACACACACACACTCACTCCAGGGCTTTAGAGGAATGGTAAGCCTCCCACCCTCCTGCCCCCATCTCACTGGACTCTAGTGCTGAGTGCAGCACCCAAAGGAGACCTCACTGTGGGCTCAGAAGAAGAAGCCGTTAAGCCCCAGAAAACCGCGAGTGTGGCTTTTCCCTTATTTTTAAGCGTCTGACTGGCAGAATCTTTCAAAGCTGCTTTCTTCCAGGATGGTGTGGAATATTCTGAAGGAGCTCATTCTACGATTAGCAGAGCAACGGGCCGTCAGGCAGTAAACACCAGCGGTGAGGAGGGGGCAAGTCTGGCCCGAGCCAGGGGGCCCGTCCAGCCCCCAGTGGATGTCACACAGACTCAGGGCCCTTGGCCCCAAATTTCCTCTGGCCTAATTTCTTTGAAACTGGGTAGTTCGGCGTCAGTGCTGAAATATCCACAGATCGTGGTGGCTTCTAGGGAACAACAGTCCCTCAGGGAGGAACCACAGCTGGCCTGCCAGCAGCTTCCAAGCACCGAAGACCCACAGCCTGTCGCGTCTGCAGCAGGCGTCGGGAGGGCGCTCAGGCGTGTGCAGAAGGGCACGTGAGCGCCCCCAAAGGCGGGAAAGGGGGCCATGGGTGGGCATGCACGCTGTCGGGGTCACAGAGTGAGCTGAGGAACAGCATCCCAGTTCCCGGGTTCCCAGGACGGGGATCGCTCACTTTGCTACAACCAAAGCTGTTTTTAGCTCTTCTCTCCCTTCCGCAAACTTCTTTTGAGCGCTGCGGATGATCCAGCACCGCGGTGTCGGGAGCCGTGTGGCGCGCAGGGCGCTCAGGGGCACAGGCCGACACCCTGGCCACGTTCCCTGCTCTCCCTGGCCTGGAGGGGTTGGTTTGCTGGGGGTCCTGCCCCAGACTGAGAGTCCCCCGAGCAGGGCAGGGCCGTCATTCATATGTGGACACATAGAGAACAGAGCCAGGCTGCTGGAAGGAGGATAAGGGGGAACATTCCAGGAGAGAAAACATGATGCTCCCTCCCTTTATAAAAAACGAATGAGAAGCTCATAGTTGGGGTGACCGCTCATGGCCACACAGCGGTGAAGCACTGTCACCCCAAATCGGATCCGATGCCTCCGCCTCTAAAAGCTTCCTGTAAACTGGTACCTGGCCCCGCGTGTCTAGTTCTTCCTGGAGGACAGTGGCTCTCCCTGAATGGTCTGGGGTAGGCAGGCTCCTATCTGGGGGAGCCACACCGGGGACGGGTCTTAGAGGTGACAGAGAAATGAGGAAATGGCCCTGGGAGTTGGGTCCCAGAACCCAGGTTTCCCAAGGACCAGCTCAGGGCTCTTTGCCCCACGTCAGGTTACCAGGATCTCTAGAGAGGGCACCGGGCATACAGGGGGCTTAGACGCATGCCAAGAGCCTTCTCTGGGTTGACTGGCTCTGACCCCACAGCTCGTGGCTGGTTTGTCCAGGGAGCAATCCTCCTTGGGGGAGAAGTTCTGGGGACGTGACATCCCCGCCCAGCTCTGTCAGCCTGCCTGGGCAGCGCAGGCCCTTCCTGCACGTGGTGGCTTCCAGACCATGGGCTCTCCAGACCCAGGTGACCACCAGAGCGCCTGGCCTGAGAGGGGCAGACAGCGTTGCCTGCATCTGTGTGACGTGAAGAGCGCCCACCCTACCCGGCACGCTACTCACACGGCACGCCCGTCCAGTCTGGGACGGGGGCAGCCCAGCTCCCTTCCCTGCGACGTAACCTCAGCAGAATCCCTTCCGCTGGCTGTGCCCATCTTATAACCGCCCCCCACCTGTAATCTCTGCTGGAAGATGAGCTCAGACTCCAGATTAGAGGTGGGGTGTCCTGTGCCCTCGGCAGTCTCCCCTGGCCCCGACTGCAACCTGGCTGTCTAGAACTCAGGGCCCCTTTACCTGCCCTTCAGAGTTCATGGTGTGGTGATTTTGCTAGTCAGGAAGAGCAAAGGGACAGCTGACCTCAGTAACAGAAGGATGACATCACCTCAACATCAGTATGTCTGAGCATCTCTCTGACTTGAACACTGGAAGGACTAAGGAGGCGTCGGCTTCCTTCCTCCCTGAAAACCAGCGCAAAGGCAGGCTGGGAGCTGCTCCCTCTCCTTTTGCCCCAAGTGCTGCCCCGAGCCCTAGCGCTGGGGGTGGAATTACTTTTGTGTCCCGAGGCCTGGGTGTCCCACACTGCGGCAGGCAGGACCCTCGGAGACCAGGCCGGCAGGGTGACGGGGAGTCCTGTGCCCGGGCAGGTGAGCTCCACACCGGCCGTGGCCTCAGGCAAGGCACTCATAAATTCAATGAGCTCGCGCTCAGAAACACCAGCGTAAGCATCTCCAAAGCTCTGCGCGGCGCACTGACCTAATTGAAGAAATGTCAGATCAAGCCAGCCCCACGCAGCATCAAGGGACACCCGTGAGAAGGAATCTCGGGGTTACCTCTGCACCTCAGGCTGGGCGGGGGCCCTGGCGAGGGGCGAAGGGGGGGAGCCTTGGTGTCCCCAGAAAGATGTGGGGATCCTGGGCATCCTCCTTACTCTGAAGCCTGGGACAGTTCTTGGTAACATTCCAGATAAATCTCTAGCCTCGCCTCCCTCAATCTGCCATTTAAATCACGTGCTTTGTTGTTGCAACTGAGTATTAGCTCAGTCTCAGCGTGAACAGGAATGGTAGCTGCCAGCTCTGAGGAGAGAGAAAGCCACAGCTTGGCCCCAGGGCTGTGGGACCTGCCACGCCCCAGACAATGTTTTCTGTAGGTGCTAACACGGCTCTCCGTGCTCATACTTTTCCATTGGTAACGGGCAAGAGACTCCTGGCTGACTTATTTAAACGTCTCCCTGGTTGACTTATTTATAAATAATAAATAAGGGGGATATCCACCTTCCCCAACAACAAGTCAGGCAGGAACAACAGCAAGGGGTGGCCTGGAAGTCAGCATTTCCCCACGGTCTGAGTTACCCTCGCAGTGGAAAGTTTGGTGCTAATCACCCCCGGAGGCCAAGGCCCAGCCTCCCACCCTCAGGGGAGGCTGCTGTTATTCCGGGTGTGTTTGGGAAGATGGCGTTCCTCTCGAGGCCTGTGCAGCCCAGCCAGAGAGTAAACCGGGTCCTGCTTCGGGCCCAGCCTCCCCGTGGGGTCCCAGGGCTTCCACAGGTGAGAACAGCAGCTCAGGCAGTCACCTCACTCTTCCAGAAGCTGGTGGGGATGGGGATGGGGATGGGGAGGGAGACATGACCCCAGAGCCCTGGTATGGGGAGTAGAGGTTCTCCACTGTCAGAAAGACAGTTCACAGGCCACCACCTCATTGCTGAGCTGACGAGCTTCCTGGGAGAAGCCAAGGGTGGGAGGGTCCTAGAAACTCCAGCCCTACTCCTGAGGTCCCAGGCTGAGATCCCTTCCCAACGACCCTGACACACCCTCATCAGGCCTCTGTCCTCAGATGGGGGGATGGGGTGGGGGAGGGTCACACCTTTGACTGGGGTGTCACTGTACGTGAGTCTGAACATTTACCACCAAACAATGAAAGCAAAAGCCGGTCCTGTTATTTCCAGCAAGAAGTCCTGGCCTTCCCTGGGCCGGCAGCTGGGGCCGGGAAACGGCACGCTGGTGGAGGGCACGCCCTCTCAGGCCAGCTCCGTGGTCCACCGCCAGCTGTCCAACTTAGGCAAAACCTTCTCTCTAGCCTCTTTCCCAACCTAGAAAATGAAGGGGTGGAGTAGATGATCTCCAGATGAAAATACTAGGGGTTTGGTAGAATTTCCCACCCAACAAGTATTTTTGGAGCACCTGCTACACACCTGGTGCCTATCTATTCTTCCAGGGCTTAAAGTTTAATTAGAGAAACAAGCAGAAAACACTACAGGGCAGCCTCTTTCCTGCTGTCTGCAGGGTAACCGACCACAGCGTGAAAGGAAGGGGCGAGGGGCAGCGGCCGGCGCGGCTGGGAGGGCTTCCTGGGGGAGGAGAGGCCCAGAGCAGGGCTGCCCTCCAGCAGCAAAACTGGACACAAACAGGAGGGCGGCCCCGGAGGCAAGTTCCCTACCGCAGCGCAGCAGCCCAGGCGGAAGAGAGGGGAGCAGGCTCTGCTCTGATTCTGTGGGGGACCCTGGGGACTCCGGGGACCTGTGTGCCCTGGAACCCCGTGGGCGCTCGGTAAATGCTGCTTGACTGAAAGGCAGTTCCGGCCCCTGGCACGTGCTCGGTATACTACAGGCACTCAATTGATGGCTGCGTGTGGGCGTCATCTCCCTGCTCAGTCACCCACTCCAGGCTAGGCAGTGCCCACCCTAAGAAGGGCTGGCACCCTCCATGGCACCTCTGGGCGCAGTGGAGCAGGGGAGCGGAGCGGAGGGCTTCCAGGCCCCAGCCCTGCAGGCTCCCTGGGGAGATCATGGAGAACGTCAGCTACACGACAGCCACCAGGACGCCTCCAGGCCAAGTGCTCCCGCGACCGGGCTTCCAGCAGGTCCTGCCGGGGGCTGCCCACCCGAGGCCCACCGCTGGAGCGGGACAGGGCTCCCCACCTGCCCCGCCGGGACATGAGCACGGTGATCTACTCTCCGCCGAGGAGGATGCGGTCATTTTGGCGAGTGCCTCCCCCATCCCCGCCAGGGTTTGGCATGAACAATTTTTCCATTTTTACACAGGAACAAACAGAAATGATAAGACTGTTTCTGATGACGGGAGGACAGGAACTGATAAACCTTGGAAAAAATGTTTTCCACAAATAACAGGAGGACTCACCCCACGGAGTCCGGGCAGGAAGGTAGGTGTGGACTCCGGGACCCCTGGGCTGGGCCCGGCCAGCCTGAAAGCCAGAGCCCGGGGAAGCTACGCTGCGGTGAGGAAAAGAAAGAAAGGCAGTTTGCTCGCACATGGGGACTTCCACGCCTGGGCTTTTGTTATAAACGTTCTCCCCAGGGCCCTCAGGCCTCGTCCTGGGACACGCGGGGAGCAGCTGCCACCGGAAACCACGTGGCTGCCGGGGAAATGGAACAACCTGGCCCGCTCTCTCTGTTCCCACAGAGCCGAGCTCTTACCACTGACCACTTCAACACAGAGTAAACAGCATCAAGATTAGGGCCATTTCCTCAAAACTCCCCCATCAGCCCCCATGGGAAGGGTGCGGTGACGTGGTGGCTCCCCTGAACAGAGGCCCTCGGGGCTCGGCCTCGGTGCCCAGGGCCGTGAAGGCTTCTCCAGGCCACGTGCCTGTGCAGGGAGCTCCCCAGTGGATCCCTGAGGGGTTGACCAATCACCTGGACGGAGACAGGCAATCGGAGGAGGAAATTACAGCCACTGCAAATATGGCTCCTGTGGTTCAGCTCCTGCAACTCTCACGTGTGTGGACTTAGGGAAGGTAACACTCACTGGGTCCACAGAGGTGGCCGCTCGCAGCCAGCGGGGACCTGCCCCGGGCTCTGCTGCCCCAGGAGCTGAGAGGGTCTGGTCTCAGCCTCCCGGTAACCACTCGGGCACCCCCTGCTCTCCGACTGGGGTGCTTTGCTGAGAAGCGAGCCCTGGCCTTCTCCCAAAGGACTTAACGTCCACCTTGCATGGGCCCTGGGGACCTCTTCACCTCACCCTCGGTTCTCACAGCCATGCTTCCTTGGGAAAAGGGAAGGTGCGGAAACCTAACACCTGCTAGGCAGCTCTTACGTGCTGGGCAGGTGCCCTCACAACACCTATAAGGAGAGACAGCTAGTGGGAAGCGGCCGCAGATCACAGGGAGATCAGCTTGGTGCTTTGTGACCACCTGGAGGGGTGGGATGGGGAGGGTGGGAGGGAGACGCCAGAGGGAGGGGATATGGGGATATATGTGTAGGTATGGCCGATTCACTTTGTTACACAGGAGAAACTGATGCACCATGGTAAAGCAATTATACTCCGATAAAGATGTTAAAAAAAAAAAAAAAGGATGGAATTCTCATTTCTGCGTGACAGAGGCCAAACTGTCCAAGGTCATAGGAATCGCCCATGGGTGGTAGACCTAGAATTCAAAGGTGGGTCTTCTTGGCTCCAAAATGTGAGCTCTCCCAACGACCTCTCCCTCCCTGCCACCTGCCCGGGCAGTTCTGAGTCTCAGTCTTTCTCCCCGTTGCCTCCTCTCAGCTGTTGTCTCTGCAGAGAGTGGTGAGGTGAGCTCCACTGCATCTGTGCCCCAAGCACCCTGCGCCCGGAAGTCCTGACTCAGGGACACCTGTGCTCTTCTTTGCCGATGTCCACTGCTCCCCCCTTCTCCTCTGCCGCCCTCCCCACCACTAAACCATCTGGATCTGAGTCCGGCGGTGTGCTGGTAAATTTGCTCTCCGAAAGAAAAAACCCCTGATGCGTAGCATTTGCCACTTTCCGTGGTGTAAATACTCCCTCCGTGGCTGAATTCGCAGGACGTCACTGTAGGCGGAGCTGGGCAGCAGGGGGCAGAGCGGCCCACTGGCCCCCAGGCACCGTCTGCGTCCTCTAACTGGCAGGAGCCCTGAGCTCCTCGCCCCCAACAAGAGCAGAGAGGGGCAAGGAAAGGCAGGCGATGCTGGTGCCCTGAAATGCGTCCACCCCGACGGCCAAAGCAAGTGTTATCTTGATGGCTGGGCGGGGTCAGCACAAAAATACTATTTTCTTCAGGTTCGAGGACAGAAAGGGAGAAAAGAGGCCCATTTTCTTCTGTCATCAAGCAACTTGACTCGGGGAAGCTTAAGGTATCATTGAAATGCCCTCATAACACCTCCGACACCTGGCCTTTGTCTTCTCCCATTCAGTCTCCAAAGGATCATTGGGCAACATGGCCTTCTAAGCCTGGATTTCCCTAAAGCCAACTTTCTTGCACACGGGGCTGCGTCCTGTCATACCCGTGGGTGGGTGCTTGGTGGTCGGGGGTGACTGGAGGGGCTGCTGGCAGCAAGGAGGATGGGATTGCAGCTTTAATCATTCCAGAGGCAGGAGCAGATTCGTCTCCTTTGTGTAAGACACCAGGCAGCAGGTGCAGAAGCTAACAGCTTGTGGGAGTTCTAATTAGAGAGCCAGGTATAACTCCATTGACCTGCCCGGATTTGAAAGGCCTGGAAAAATGCATGTTTGTCCTTAGGAAGAAGCAGATTTTGCTTCTCGTTTGTTCTGCAAGGTCCCTGCAGGGAATCGCTTGCTGGCACTTTGATTCTAGCCTCCTGCATCTGTCCGGATGCCCGCTGCCCGGACGTGGAGGATCAGAGAGAACATGCAGAGACCCGGGTTCCTACAGGGGAGGGGTCGTTTTCCACAACAGGCCTGCTTCACGCCTTTGTTTATGAAGAAAGACACAACATCGTACCCCACAGCTTCCCCTGTGGGGCTGGGCCAGCAGTTTCTGCTTCATTTGGAAGGACATCAGCCAGCATTTCAATTACGGATCTAATCAAGATTGACCTCTTGGCAAGGCCAGATCCCAGGCTTAGTGTGTGTGTGTGTGTCCAAGATTCCTTGGAGAAACAATCACTGCTGTTATCAGCTTGGGTTATACCCCTCCCAACCCCCCCAACCCGGGAGGCTGCCAGCTGGCAGGAGAATCAAGTCTCCAGGAGAAATCAAGAGGGGACAGTTCACATTTTTCTCGAGAACCAAGGCCGCATTGACTGTCAGACACCATCGGAGTCTAGGTAAAGCTAGAACAACCCCTAACACGGAGCAGGGGCTCAAATACTGAGTCCTTTCCTACTTTACAAGCCTTCTGGGTGACTAGCTGCTGTTCTGAGAGGCATGGCACAGGGAGATCAGCTCGGTGCTGTGTGACCACCTAGAGGGGTAGGATAGGGAGGGTGGGAGGGAGGGAGACGCAAGAGGGAAGAGATATGGGAACATATGTATATGTATAGCTGATTCACTTTGTTGTAAAGCAGAAACTAACACACCATTGTAAAGCAATTATACTCCAATAAAGATGTTAAAAAAAAAGAAAGAAACAATACCTGCAAATGTATTTTAAGAGACAGGTGTTATGTAAACACCAAGCAGATGAGGAAGGGGAGGGAGGGCGCAGCCTGGAGGAGGAAAGAGAGGGACCACGGGACAGTCAGTGGACCTGGCGGGAAGTGAAGGGGCAAAGTAACCATGGGGCGAAGTGGTCGGAGT
Source organism: Physeter macrocephalus (assembly GCF_002837175.3). Lineage (NCBI taxonomy): Eukaryota > Metazoa > Chordata > Mammalia > Artiodactyla > Physeteridae > Physeter > Physeter macrocephalus. Next base: position 169,520,790 of record NC_041224.1, read on the forward strand.
CCCAGGAACCTTGGTGGAGGAGCCGTCGAGCTAAGGAGCTCGCAAAGGGCGTTCCTAAACTCTTGGAGTCTTGGGCTTTCTGGACACTGAGGCCCAGATCTGAGAGCCAGTGGGGGGGGTCTCTCAGACTGCAGTTCTCTTCTCTCCCCAGGAGGCAGCTGAGGCTTTGGAGGCACTTTGGGGCAAGGCTACCTCCGGACCCCGGGCAGCCTTCTCACCAAATACCCCAGCGTGGAGCCCCTGCACACCTGTACCCCTCCTCGGTCAGCAGGTTTCTAAGAGCAAGGGGTCTGCGAGGACAGGCCCCAGAGGGGGCTTCTGCACATCTGGATCCAAGTCACGACCTTCCCAGAGCCTGAAACCTGGTGATTCGTGGTATTTCATCATTGGTGCACTTGGCATTCCTTCCTCCTAAAGCGATCCTTCACCACCACCCCCGCCTTGGTAACAGGAGGGACACCAAAGGCTAACCCAGAAACTTTTCTGTATGTGCCCGGGCTCCTAAATCAGCGCTGAAGCTGTCGATTCAGGCATATCCAGGGTCTGGGCAGCTGTGAGCAGGGACGCTACACAGCAGGGAGAGACCCCTCTGGGCAAGGTGAGCGGCAAGAGGAAAGACAGAGACTTCGCTGCAGTTGAGAGCAAAAGAGAAAGGAGACAGGCTCAGCAGTTGCTGCTTGACTGTCAAGACACACAGAGTCAAGCCCTCCAATCCCCAGAAGATGGTGAGCAATTCCACTCCTCCCACCAGAGCAAGAGGCAGAGTTCTCTGGGGCCAGGGTCACCCTGGAGGGATTCAGAGAGCTGATCCCTTTCACCCCACCCCCAACCCAACCGCCCTCCCCACCACTAAACCATCTGGATCTGAGTCCGGCGGTGTGCTGGTAAATTTGCTCTCCGAAAGAAAAAACCCCTGATGCGTAGCATTTGCCACTTTCCGTGGTGTAAATACTCCCTCCGTGGCTGAATTCGCAGGATGTCACTGTAGGCGGAGCTGGGCAGCAGGGGGCAGAGCGGCCCACTGGCCCCCAGGCACCGTCTGCGTCCTCTAACTGGCAGGAGCCCTGAGCTCCTCGCCCCCAACAAGAGCAGAGAGGGGCAAGGAAAGGCAGGCGATGCTGGTGCCCTGAAATGCGTCCACCCCGACGGCCAAAGCAAGTGTTATCTTGATGGCTGGGCGGGGTCAGCACAAAAATACTATTTTCTTCAGGTTCGAGGACAGAAAGGGAGAAAAGAGGCCCATTTTCTTCTGTCATCAAGCAACTTGACTCGGGGAAGCTTAAGGCATCATTGAAATGCCCTCATAACACCTCCGACACCTGGCCTTTGTCTTCTCCCATTCAGTCTCCAAAGGATCACTGGGCAACATGGCCTTCTAAGCCTGGATTTCCCTAAAGCCAACTTTCTTGCACACGGGGCTGCGTCCTGTCATACCCGTGGGTGGGTGCTTGGTGGTCGGGGGTGACTGGAGGGGCTGCTGGCAGCAAGGAGGATGGGATTGCAGCTTTAATCATTCCAGAGGCAGGAGCAGATTCGTCTCCTTTGTGTAAGACACCAGGCAGCAGGTGCAGAAGCTAACAGCTTGTGGGAGTTCTAATTAGAGAGCCAGGTATAACTCCATTGACCTGCCCGGATTTGAAAGGCCTGGAAAAATGCATGTTTGTCCTTAGGAAGAAGCAGATTTTGCTTCTCGTTTGTTCTGCAAGGTCCCTGCAGGGAATCGCTTGCTGGCACTTTGATTCTAGCCTCCTGCATCTGTCCGGATGCCCGCTGCCCGGACGTGGAGGATCAGAGAGAACATGCAGAGACCCGGGTCCCTACAGGGGAGGGGTCGTTTTCCACAACAGGCCTGCTTCACGCCTTTGTTTATGAAGAAAGACACAACATCGTACCCCACAGCTTCCCCTGTGGGCCTGGGCCAGCAGTTTCTGCTTCATTTGGAAGGACATCAGCCAGCATTTCAATTACGGATCTAATCAAGATTGACCTCTTGGCAAGGCCAGATCCCAGGCTTAGTGTGTGTGTGTGTGTCCAAGATTCCTTGGAGAAACAATCACTGCTGTTATCAGCTTGGGTTATACCCCTCCCAACCCCCCCAACCCGGGAGGCTGCCAGCTGGCAGGAGAATCAAGTCTCCAGGAGAAATCAAGAGGGGACAGTTCACATTTTTCTCGAGAACCAAGGCCGCATTGACTGTCAGACACCATCGGAGTCTAGGTAAAGCTAGAACAACCCCTAACACGGAGCAGGGGCTCAAATACTGAGTCCTTTCCTACTTTACAAGCCTTCTGGGTGACTAGCTGCTGTTCTGAGAGGCATGGCACAGGGAGATCAGCTCGGTGCTGTGTGACCACCTAGAGGGGTAGGATAGGGAGGGTGGGAGGGAGGGAGACGCAAGAGGGAAGAGATATGGGAACATATGTATATGTATAACTGATTCACTTTGTTATAAAGCAGAAACTAACACACCATTGTAAAGCAATTATACTCCAATAAAGATGTTAAAAAAAAAGAAAGAAACAATACCTGCAAATGTATTTTAAGAGACAGGTGTTATGTAAACACCAAGCAGATGAGGAAGGGGAGGGAGGGCGCAGCCTGGAGGAGGAAAGAGAGGGACCACGGGACAGTCAGTGGACCTGGCGGGAAGTGAAGGGGCAAAGTAACCATGGGGCGAAGTGGTCGGAGTCCCAGGAACCTTGGTGGAGGAGCCGTCGAGCTAAGGAGCTCGCAAAGGGCGTTCCTAAACTCTTGGAGTCTTGGGCTTTCTGGACACTGAGGCCCAGATCTGAGAGCCAGTGGGGGGGGGTCTCTCAGACTGCAGTTCTCTTCTCTCCCCAGGAGGCAGCTGAGGCTTTGGAGGCACTTTGGGGCAAGGCTACCTCCGGACCCCGGGCAGCCTTCTCACCAAATACCCCAGCGTGGAGCCCCTGCACACCTGTACCCCTCCTCGGTCAGCAGGTTTCTAAGAGCAAGGGGTCTGCGAGGACAGGCCCCAGAGGGGGCTTCTGCACATCTGGATCCAAGTCACGACCTTCCCAGAGCCTGAAACCTGGTGATTCGTGGTATTTCATCATTGGTGCACTTGGCATTCCTTCCTCCTAAAGCGATCCTTCACCACCACCCCCGCCTTGGTAACAGGAGGGACACCAAAGGCTAACCCAGAAACTTTTCTGTATGTGCCCGGGCTCCTAAATCAGCGCTGAAGCTGTCGATTCAGGCATATCCAGGGTCTGGGCAGCTGTGAGCAGGGACGCTACACAGCAGGGAGAGACCCCTCTGGGCAAGGTGAGCGGCAAGAGGAAAGACAGAGACTTCGCTGCAGTTGAGAGCAAAAGAGAAAGGAGACAGGCTCAGCAGTTGCTGCTTGACTGTCAAGACACACAGAGTCAAGCCCTCCAATCCCCAGAAGATGGTGAGCAATTCCACTCCTCCCACCAGAGCAAGGGGCAGAGTTCTCTGGGGCCAGGGTCACCCTGGAGGGATTCAGAGAGCTGATCCCTTTCACCCCACCCCCAACCCAAGAAGGCAAGTGCTATTATCCCGTTTTACAGATAAGGAAAATGGGCATGAAACCTTCAAAAGTGATTCCTGGTGGGTATGCCACTCAGTGCTGTGCCCTTGGCAAGTCCCTTCCCCTGTCTGTCTCAGCTTCCCCAGTTGTAACAGGGGATGCTTAGATTAGGGAATTCCATTGGCGTTCTGAATCCCGGACTGCTTTCAACTGTCTGGGGAGCATCAGGTCCAAAGGCTCTCATCTGCCACCTGTCCACCCTAGGCCCTCATCCTTGATACCGGTGAAGAAAAACCAGAAGCAGTACCTGGGGGAGACTTCTCACGGGAGGTCCTCCCTAGACCTTTGGGCTGAAGAGTTTTAAGCTCAGACTGTCAGAAGGTCCGGACAACACATGAGAGAGACATGGCCCAGAGAGAGCCCAGAAACACTAGCAGGGGCATCTCTGGGACCAGCCCCAAATGATGGGGAAGCAATTCAGGCACGAGACAGGTTGGAGGCTGCCAGCCCGGGTGGCTCCAAATGCCACCATGAGAAAATGGTGGCAGCTACGCCCTCTGGCTGAGTTCAGAGGCAGGCTGCGCGGGGGAGGAGGGTGCTGAGGAATCCAAGTGAAGCAGCGGGGCTAAAATCCTGGGAGGCCTGAAATAAGGAGGGGGAATTAGGAACCGGGATCTGAGAACACAGAAGGACCCTGGTAAGTGAAAAAATCTGGATCAAATTCCTGATCCAAGCTAGGGAGCAATAACTGTGGCAAGGCAGGAAAGCAGTGGAAGCGAAACGTCAAATCGTCCTGGAATAATGCGGCAGAATTTCTAAGAATAAATGGTTTGGGTAGAGTATGTCAGATTTTAAATAATGTTAGATCATCATTACTAATGAGCCACTCTGCCTGTAGTTAGTCATCTAAGACTCCAAAACAGAATAGGAATAAACACAGAATTCATTTTTTTCCTTAAGCTGCAGCAAAGGAAAGCCTAGTGACATGGCTTGCATTTCAGAGCCTGCCCTGGGTCTGTGTTGCTTCTGGGTCTGTGATTTCAGTCCTCGGGGAACGCAGGGGTGGCCCGATGCCACGGCTCCCTGGCCAGCACCCAGAAAATGCTGCAGTGGGAGGACGGACCCAATCATCAAGCAGAAAATGTCTGCAGAGAGCATCCCTGCACCGACTGATGCTGTTTGGGGTGGGAGGGTTTCTGGCGGGGGCGGGGGGGTGGCAGGAACAAGGGCCCCAAGTCACACAGGAGTTATGGGGATGTGCAGCACACGTTCTGGATTCCCAGGCGACACTCCTTTTCCTCCGACGAGGACACGCGTTCCCAACAAGCCAGAAGCACACAGTTTCAAAAGGATGTGAAGATGTAGCTTGTGTCGTAAAACCTTTCAATTACATGGTTCTTCCCTCAAGTCATTCCCAATACCTGCCCCCCGTCCCCACTCAAAGGTCCTCTCTGCTGGGTTCGCTCCCCTGACCCGCTTCGACAGACTCGCTCTTTGACTGTTTCTGCCACTGCTGTCACCTCCCGCCCAAAGACGGGTGCAGGCGCTCTGCAAAGCCGGTTAGGGCACTGTGGCCTCTCCCTCCCTTCCTCAGAAGACTCCCGTCCCCAACCCAAGCAAGACGTGAGAGCAGAGAAGATATCTTGGTGTTGTGGAAATAAGGAAGCTGCTTTCATCTGGGTTTGGGGTGGGGGTCAGGGGCAAAAGAAGAGGTTCCCTCAGTCTGGCACCAAGAGCAGGAGGTGGTCTCGCCCTGAACAGGACACCAGGCTCACAATCTATGGAGGGAACCAGGAGGAAGGGCTGAGGATGTGTCCCGAGTCACAGCCAAGGGACAGAAGAGTGTCCTTGGGGAGAGATGGCTTGGGGGTGACCAACAGAAAGTCCACTACAAGAGAATTCACCTGGCCTGAGGGAGTGGGGTTTGGATGTCCGCTGTTTTCAGACAGGAAATGATGTTTAATGATACCTGCATGGCACACAGGGCTGAAGCTATCCCTTTCTTGGCTCGTCTGTAGCTACAGGACATTAGCAGGGAGGCTCTGGCCTACAGGGGAGGTAACAGGTGGGAGAGTTCTGGCCCAGGAAGAAGCTCTGTGTGGCGGAGGAGGGGTGCTGCCTGGGCCCACGCAGCTCCAACCCCTCGGCGGCTGCCACGTCAGCACGTCTGCCTTGGTGCCCCCGGCTGCCCGGGGTGGCCATTTCAGCCTCCCCGGCACCTGAGTCTGAGTCAGGCCTTGGGGCCTGGCATCTAGCTCAGCAGATGAGCTCCTCTGGGGAGCGGGAAAACAGAGTACAGGGGCTGCGACCAAGGAATGGTGGATTCTTTCTACATTACCATTTTGATCTCTGGTCTGGAACTAGGTCTCTCGTGGGAATGGTCAGGTGAGTCCGTTTCTTAGAGGTGACCCTCCCCGACTGGACTGAGAGAGCCTCGCAGCCCCGGCAGACAGCTGCACGGGGGCGCCTGCCCGCCCTCGGCCCGGGCCTCTCTCGCTGCGATGCTGCCTGTGAGGACGGAAGGCCACTGTGGACTCCAGTAGCGTCCCACGGCCGTCTGTGGTCTAAGGATGGTGACCGCATATGGGGTTCAGGGTCTGACACAGAAGAATGTGCTTGGGGACAGCAGGACAGAGTGTTTGAACTTGAGAGGGGCCGTCGCTGCCCCCCTCCCAGGGCCCCCGAACAGAGGGCTGCCCCTCCAGCCTTCTGTCATGTTCAGCCCCTGAAGCAGGTCCACAGGTAACCGCTAAGATGACACACCTGACGGGAGCCCTGCCTGGCAGCCCAGCAAGTCCTCTCTGAGATCCCGCTGTCCCAGGCGGTGCATTAATTAGCCCTGTCCGGGCCTCCACGGTCTCCAGTCCCACCTCAATGTCATTTCCTGTCCTCGTGGTCGATGGGACTTTGTGCTGAGGCGGAGCCAACGAAGAGCTAGTTAACCTGCCCGGCCGGAACCAGCATGTTCCCACGAGAGCTGCTCAGTCTATTCAAGGGAATTAGCACCCAGGCTTTGGGGGGGCTTCACTCATAAAAGCGGAGGAATGACAAGTTCACGGTCGCCTGTAGTTGTCCTCCCCCCTCCCCCCTCCCCATCCCACCCGCCCCACGCCGGCCGGCCACCCCTGGTCTATGCAGTCACTGGGCTGCCTCAGGCAGGGCGCCTTCCCCCAAGGAGCAGACAGACCCATGAGCAAACAAGTCCGTGCTGGTTCAACCGGTGCTTCCAGGGAGGGAGGTCAAGGGGCTGAGGGCCCCTCTGTCAGGGTGGGTAGGTTAGGGGGCCAAGAAACGCTTCTCAGAGGCAGTGACACCTGAGCCGGGCTCCACGACAGGCTCTGCGCTTCCTGCAGCCCAGGCTGATGCCTGGTACCTGACCGCCCCTGCCCACAGGCCGAGGGCCCACCCCACCCTGGCCGTGGGGGCACCCATCTTCCACAGCAGCCCTGGTCTGGCCCAGCTGGGCCTCTCCCTGAACCCAGTCAGAAGAGATGCTTTCCGCCTCTACCTGACAAGTCAGGCCAGCTGGGGCCTCCACCGTTCCCTGACTCCTTTCGGCCTTGATAACCAGGGCTATAGGCTCAACAGAAACAGTCAGAAAGTAATACTTAAAAAGGAAAGTGTGGGTTTCCCTGGTGGCGCAGTAGTTGAGAGTCCGCCTGCCGATGCAGGGGACGCGGGTTCGTGCCCCGGTCCGGGAAGATCCCACATGCCGCGGAGCGGCTGGGCCCGTGAGCCATGGCCACTGAGCCTGCGCGTCCGGAGCCTGTGCTCCGCAACGGGAGAGGCCACAGCAGTGAGAGGCCCGTGTACCACACACAAAAAAGAAGTGTAATACCATGCTCTTGGCCAAGCATGTGCCATGATATATTCTTATTTCAGCTCCTCCAACTGCTGAAATTTGTTTCAGGAGGAAAGCCACACCCATGGTCAGTTCCTTCAGAAAAGAACTCCCTGTCAAGTCGAGGCAGAGAGGCTTCCACCATGGGCAGGTGGGACCTAAATTATGGAGACTGGTAGTAACGCTCATAGCTAGTGCTTATGGAGCGCTAGGCAGCCTGTGTGACTCACTTAACCTGCAAAATCACACCGCCAGGGGGTCACCATTATTATCCTCATTTTATAGCTGAGAAAATGGAAGTACAGAAAGATTAAGGGACTTATCTCAGGCCGCACAGTTGCTCAGTGACAAAGCTGGGACCCAGGTGGGTTGGCTCCAGCGCCATGCTCTCAACCTCTGTGCTGTCCTATCATTCAAGCTAGAGACCCTTAAGTGACTCTACCTTCTTGTCCTGGCTCTGCTCCTAACTTGAAATATGACCTAGGGCAGGTCACCAAGGGCAGCGTCCCCATCAGTAAAAATGAAATTCTCTATTTCGTATTTCATACTGCAAGAATAAACATCAGATACGGCGAATGAGGTTTTACATTTCGTTTTAGAGGTTAAGGTTATATTTGTGCTAATTATTAATAATTCTTGGGGGACTTCCCTGGTGGCACAGTGGTTAAGAATCCGCCTGCCAATGCAGGGGACATGGATTCGAGCCCTGGTCGGAGAAGATCTCACATGCTGAGGAGCAACTAAGCCTGTGCGCCACAACTACTGAGCCTGCACTCTAGAGACTGAGAGCCACAACTACCAAGCCCGTGTGCCACAACTACTAAAGCCCACATACCTAGAGCCCGTGCTCCACAACAAGAGAAGCCACCGCAATGAGAAGCCCGCGCACCGCAACGAAGAGCAGCCCTGGCTCACCTTAACTAGAGAAAGCCCGCGTGCAGCAACAAAGACCCAACGCAGCCAAAAATAAATAAATAAATCTATTTAAAAAAAGAAAAAATCTTGGAAGGGTCTGAAGCTGTCAAAGTTGCTCAGAAGCAGTGTGTACCATTAAGGGACGGGAGGGAAGCTGGAGTGAAGAACAGGGGCTAAGCATCTGGTAGAAGGCCCTGCTGTTTCCTCTCCTCTGTTAGTCTGAGTCCCAAATACTGTCAGTAAAGACAATAGAGAAGTTAAGGCCTGTACACTTTTCAAAGAGTACTGTCAATAGCACACAGATGAGTAGGAAAGGTAGACATCTAAATATTTCAGTAGTCTTCCTTTAAAGAAAACAATTGTTCTCCTTATGTTTAAAAGCATTTTAAAAATCCTGGAAGTAAATGAAATACAATTAATAGATGAGAAGGCTTCTCACTAGACGATGGTAGTGTTTTGTTCCCTGCCAATCATTCTTTCTATGTACAGAGAGAAATCGATACTTTGGATGAAAGAGATACGTTTCTCAAGATCAGCATTTGCAAGGGGAAGGGGATCTCCATTCGGCTTCATTACCTTAATTGCACCTGGGTCTTATCCAGAGTAACAGGAAGGATCAAAGTTCCCTTCTTTAAGACTGGCTTCTCCAAGGGAAAGAGGCGGAGCCCTGCCCTGTCTGTGCCCTGGGCCCTGGGTACCCCTTACTAAACTGATGGATAAGCTAGACAGATACACAGACAGCTGCCGCCTCTGGAATCACCCTGAAAAGTTCACGACTTCATGCTGCATCTCCTCCAATAGGGGCATCAACTGGAAAACATGCTTCTAAATCATAAAATAGACACAAGCAATTTCCTCCAAATCTCATGAAACACTTTAAAAGAGAGAGAGAGAGAAAAACACCAAAGTTTCATAATTTAGCAGTGCAAGCTGCCCCAGGCAAGCCAGAGTCACCTCTTTCCCTTGATTCAAACCTGCCCTGCCTGCCACCCTTCTGGCTCGTCATGCGCAATGGGATGAAGTATTTTCACACAGTAGACAAGCGTGTAAGCTTGAGGACAGTTTAAAGAGAGCTCTGACTTCAGGTCCCTCTTTGAACTTCAGAAGAGCTGCCGCCATCTCCGAGCAATGTCGTTAGCCTTGTTGGGATGCTTCCGGCTCAAACTTTAGAGCTGTGAAACCAACTTAAAGTGTAGTAACCATCCAGAAGACTTGTCCCACTGCACCGCACATTTCAGGCCCTCCTTCTAGACCTCCCGCCAACGTGGCGTGCCTCTGGGTATTTCATAACAGAATGCACTTTTCCGACAGCGCGGCCGTTCTCTGCCAGCCTTTGCTACTAATGTGCTCCCGGAACAGAACTGCAGCACCCGTTCTGAAGTTCTCACACTTGATGTCACTACAGATTTCTGATGTTTCTGAAAATGTTAAGATCACGGAGGAAACCCTCGAAGACACCTGTGCTGAAATCTTTAGCCTGGAGCTGTCTGGATTGAACTGGGGTGTGGGGTGAGGGGTGTTTCACGCCTCATCCACAGAGGTCAACCAGCACTTTTGGACCCTTCATGCCCCAAACAAAAAGCCTATTCTATTATTCAACTGGCCACCTACAATAGCCCCCAAAGTGTCTTTCCACTGAGCAGGAACCCCCTGCAGCCTCCCTGGGGGTCCTTGCCGAACTATTCATACAATCCACCATCACAGGGCCCTCAGGCTGAGGCAGGGAGGCCTCCGCCCCACTCCTGGGTGGACCCCTGGGACCCGACCCCTGGCCTCCGACTCCCCATCGTCCTCCCCTTTCTTTGGGAAGCTCCACCAGTGGGCCTTTCTCACTACTTCCTGTGGCAGAGCGGGTGAAATTCACACTGCCCACCCCCGGTCTCCTAGCTACCCTCCTTTGAAGGACGGATGGCCTCTGTCCCTGTCCAGGTGTCCAGCCTTGTCGTGGGACCTGCGACATCCAAGGGCGTGGTCCCTGGTGCTTTCCCTCTGGTTTCTCCCCGCTTCGGCATTAGCTCTGAGAGACCCTCATCTTGCCGTAGCTGGAGGCCCATCCCTTGGGGACACGTCAGTCCTCTTCCTTCCCTGCAGGGCGAGGTTGGGGCGCGAGTGGGGCCCTCCGGGCCCAGCCCCTCTCCAGCTCACACCCTCCCCAAAGCCGCCCGAGCAGAGCACAGCTGTCTCCCTCTCCTCCACGTGCGGCCCCGGCCCCCAGCACGCCCTGGGCGACCCCCACCATCTGCTTCTGTTTCACACCTCTTTTCGACCTGTCGAGTTCATTGGTAATGTGTTCCAGGATAAGTTACTTTCTCAGCAGTATTTTCCCCTCTAGTCTTACCAACACCAGCTCCCTGCACACAGCCTTTCTGGCTTCCTTCCGCGTTCATCTCTCTCTTGAAGGCTCTGTTCCTTTCTTACCCTCCTATCTCACACACTGCCCTCGGGAGCCCAGGCTGATGACGTTATCAGAGGGCAAGCAGGTGGTCCTGTTTGCAGAGCCTGTCTCTGTCCTGGTCGTCGTGTCCCTGTCTACCCTGAGTCCGTGCCTGTCCTTGGCCTGGGTGGTATCACCCAGAGGCCGTTCCTCTGCCCTTAGTCCGCCGTGAGCCCCATTTCCCTCCCCTACCCCCTCCTCCTGATTACAGGGTTACTGGTGTGGAAACAGCTGCTCTATGTTTCATTAATTTATCTCGGGTCCTGGGAGTGAAAGGCTTTTGACCATGGCATGCAAATGTATGTAAAGGTATACACTTATGCAAAAATGATACGAAAATAGGCCTTTAGATTTTCTGGAAAAAAGTCTGATCACTCTATGATTCCCTCCTCTTGTCAACAACATCACTTTGTAATTCCTTATCCCGTCAGCTCACGGCTCCCTTACTATCTGCCCACACTCGGCTCTCTTGTCTTATGCTAACTCATTATTAATATTAAACACATTATTTCTCTTCCTTCTTTGCCCTGTATGTGAATTTAAACACATCTGTGAAGGCTGAAACTATTAGAAAACTGTCAATTTTCACTGGGGTTTAATTTACGTTTCTGTTGTCAAGTCTGACCTCGTATTAACTTTTATACATTTAATACTTGAATGAATACCATCTGCCTCCAAGTCGTTATTGCTTTTTAACAATATTAACGTGTTTGCATTTCTCTGAAATCGTGCCTCTCCTACGAGCTGGGCTGGGCGGTGGCACATGCTCCCACTCACCTGCCCTAGAAGGTAGGAAACACGCATTCCTCAGGGAACAAGCTCACACCCCGACTGCTAACCGTTCTCCGTGGCCACCGTCAGCCCCTGGTCTCCACCCGCGACACACAACGTGGCTCCCTTCCTTCAAATCGGCTCCCTCCAACTGTCCCTCGGGCCCTCTCCTTCCTCTCTGAGCATCAGGGTTGACGCAGATGCACTTTCTATCCTCTGGGCTTTTCCCATGACCTGCAATCTGCCTGCAGTCGGTTCCTTCCCTTGGAACCCCCTTGGCTGGTTCTTTGGGGTGGTGCTCTCTGCTGTTCAGGTCCTTCAATCTCCTTCTAGTCTTGACCTATGACCCTCGCCGTGGCCTGGCGGCCAGGCCTCCTTGGCCCACCCTGTCACTTGCGCACCCCACTCCTGAGAGCTAGGCAGGTGCCAACGCCCATGTCTGTTTCCGCCTCCTCTGCCCCGTAAGTCTAGAGCCCCCGACTCTTCCCTTGGACGTCGCCTGGTAAAAAGACGGCCTCTGATCTCCCTGCTGACACTTCGTCTTCACTTAGGGGCTTGCAGACCAGTCTGGCTGCCACGAGGGTAGAGGCAGGACCTTCTGTGACTCAGTAAGAGGTTTCCCTTCCCATGCTTCATTTGTGTCTAGGGCTAAGATTATGCCTCTTTATGCACAAAGAGGGTGAGCCAAAGAAACAGAGCTTTCCTGTGCAGCTGGGGTGGGAGGCAGGAAAGAGGGGGTTGTGATGTTTCAGGGCTGGGGGCCTGGGTTCCAGGGGCTGCCCCTCCATGGGCACCAGGTGAGTTGGCAGCACCGGTGGGGGGGGAAGCTGACCTTGGCTGCAGCGGGGCTCCCGCCAGCTGTGGCTGGGCTGGGAGGACGCAGGCCAGCATGCATCATTTATGAGGTCACCAAGAAGGAACCGGCCAAGCCACCCTTTGGGACCCACAACAAGCACAGTCACTGGGCAGTTTCGGACCACGAGAATCTGAACTCAAATTTGTTGGCCTGTTGGTCTCAATCTGCCTCCAGTCTGGATAGTTTTTGAATGTATCAGGATGCGTGGAGAAGTCTTAAGAGTTTACTCTTATCGCAATTTTCTCCTGGTGAGACCTCCAAGGCAGCTAATGTCTCCAGGCCAGAGAAGGCTCGGTCGTTGCCCTGGATGCAACAGGCAAGGCCCCTCCATCACCCGGCCCTCGCTCACCAGCTCTCCTCCGCTGGGCTCACTGCTGCTCCTTTCAGAAAGGAAAGCGTCTGGCATTTGGCAGGGAGCTCAGGTGTCTTGACAAGCTCCAAAGGTGAAACAGAAAACTTTCCCGGTGCGATTTTCCTATTTGATCTTTTGTCTCATGTGTTCCCCTTGGGGACGAACAAGAAATACTTCTCTGAATAATTCATAGGCCCCGGGGTAGAAACACGCTGCCTCTTTTTAATAAAAAGGCTGGGTACTCGGTGTTGATTATACCTCTTCTGTGATACTTCAGCAGAAGCAGGGAGATCTCAAAAGCTCTTTACAAATTCCTCTTACAATAGTGAGACAAAAATGAAAAGCCATGGAATATTTTTAATCAAACAAACGAATGTTTGGAGAATAGGTAAAATTATTTATAAAGCTGTATTGAACTACAAAATGCTCATAAAGGGAAGTTGAAAATTAAATGATTGTAATTATTACAAGGTCTGATTTATTTTTAAAACTGAAAATGACTGTCTTCAGTTTTCTATTTAATGAGCACCTACTAGGTGCCCGGAGCTCTGCTGGCCTTGTTATGTAAATCATTTCATGTTGTTCTCACAAATGAACTGGGTAAGGAACAGCTCAATGCACAGAAACACCCACCGAGGCTCTTAGAGGTTAAGTGACTAGCCCAAGGTGTCCCGGGGGCAGGGACAGGGCTGAGTTTGAACCCAGATCTGACTCAGAAGCATACGTTTCCCATGGTTCCTAATGCTGGGCACCTGGGCCCTCTTCTGCTGAAAACCAGTAGTTACTGCTCAGCTCCGTCTACATTTTGCGATGATGTTACTGTGAGCAATGGTGAGAGAACAAAGCCTTTGGGACCCTCTGGAGAACATTTTACTTATTGGTTACAAAACCGTATCCTCTTAGCACTGGACAGAAACTCACAGCCTATCTAGTTGAATGTTTTCATTTTACAGCAAGGAAACCGAGTGCGGAGAGCTTATGGGCTTTCCCCAAAGTCAGAGAGCGAGCGAGTGACACGGCAGGGCCAGAACTCTGTCCCTGGACACCTCGTCTGGTGCCCGTTCCTCCATGTCACACCCCCCGATCATACACGTTGGGCTCCCGAGGGCTGCCCACCTGAAGGACACCTCGGCTGCATTACGGGCTTTTCCCTTCCCATGGCTCAAGAAATCAGAGATGTCCTACCGCTAAGAATGAAACACAAATTCAGAAGCTAAGTCTGGCCGACAGGCCCAGAGAAAGCGGCTTTTCACCCGCTCCCTGGACCCGGTTCATCTCCAAGTCTCCGTCCAGACTCTCGCAGGAAGGGGACAGCAGACGGGCGGCTCCTGTGCAGCCTCTGTGCCCCACGTGTGTTCTCAGAGCTCTGCAGAGTGGTCTAGCGGACCCCGCCCAACTGAAACCGAGGTGGTCGGGTGGCCAACTCCCAGGCAAGGAAGGGAGCGGAGCAGTGGGGCAGCCCCGGGCTCCTGGCCGGGCACCCAGAGGAGGGGGGTGTGCGGCTTCAGAGCCACCACACCTGTATGCAGTGTGGACGCTGCGGTGACTTACCTGGGTCCTCTGGGCGCAGTAGGGCTGCCCCCGTCCCCTGACAGGATGCTCCCACTAGCCAGCGGCCTCAGAGACAGGCTGGGGTCTCGGCTCCCTCAAGGTAAGAGAGCCCTCCAGGAGGTAAAGTGCTCTGACTTCTGTACTGAAGGCTCCCCAAGGTGCGGACACCCCCAAGGTGGCTGCTATAAGCATCTCGGAGACCAAGATGACAATGACAGTGCCCAGGGCCACAAATATGTCTTTATTAAATCCAGAGCCACAAGGTGGCTTGGACTGCTGGCCGGAGACCGCTGACTCAAAACTCCCCTCTCACACCGATCAGGACCCCCAGGTAGGGTCGCTGAGGCTGTGCGCTGCCAATTCCTATGAGCTCCATGTGTGTAAACTACAATAGGAACGGCGCTCGCTGGCTTTATGCACCTTGACAGCCTGGCAGGCCAAGTGCATCTGGCCTTTGGAACGGCAACAGGGTTTGAGGGTCAAGAACTATGTGCTGCTTCCCAGGGGACCCCTGGTCCAGGGCTGGAGGCCCCGCCAGCGCTCAGACTCACCAGCCGCTGCATGCTCTTCACGTGGGTGGGGCTTATGGATAAGGCCTCTTCGTACCACCGCCGGGCCTCCTCGCTGTTTCCTCGGAGCTCGGCAACCTGGCCTCGCATGTACAGGACGTTGTGGGACATCGGGAAGAGGTTGGCAGCCTCTTGGGTACAGGCTGTGGCTTCTGCCGGCTTCCCAATGCCAATGTAGACTTCAGCTGTGAGGAGGAGAGCACAGGCAAATGCTGTCCTGGGTCACTGCCCTTCAGAGGCCCTGGGACATCGCCTCCCCTCCACCATGGGAGTCTGGCAGGGGCCCACCTGGAGTACGCAGGCCCAGAGCCAGCCAGCCTAGCCCCCAACCCCAAGTGGAAACAGCCGCGGGCTGACGGTCCTTCCCGCCCACTGTTCACAGGCACTCGAGTCAAGGCCGTGCGGCCTTGGAGGGGACACTTGTCACCACCGATGAGAGGGAAGTGAGGCCTGCCTGGGCCCTGCCCCCCACCTCGGAGGTCACGCATCCTCAGGGCCCACCAGGGACAACTGCCCTCAGCTCTGACAACCACAGAAGAAGGGCTGGATGAACCCAAGGACAGGCAAACCAGAGGTGCACAGCCCCTCACAGGGCAGCGGCTCTGCTCTCGGGCTGGTTCCCCGGATGGCAGGAAATGTGACAAGGCCAGCAGGCAGTGGATGCTATGGGCACGGAATGAAATCGCTGCTCCATCAGACCCTGCCCTGGACCGACCAGGGAAAGCCACTGCACCGGGGGGACTAGTAACTGTATAACACTGACGAGCCATCACTTTCCAAAAAGCAGGAAAATGAGCTCTCCTCCAATCTCAGGCCTCAAGTCTCCCACGCCTACGTGGAGGGTCCCTAATTGCTCTGTAGTCCTGGCTTCCATCATGCACGTCCAGTGCCCCCAGCTGTCCCCAGGTCCACTCAGATCCCTCATCTCCTGGGGGCCCTGAGGTCACGGCCCCACCGCCTCTCCAATGTAGGGCCTGAGTTGGCTGGATGTGGGAAGACTCCTCTCCCTCCTCAGCCACACCTGTCAAGACCACCGCCCAGAGCCCCGCTCAGGTGGCCGCTGTGCTCCGGGCCCACGGACCCCTCCTCCCACCTCCGGGGCAGCCCCTTCCTCGCCCGCTCCTGCCCTGACCGCTGGCCTCCACTCCTGGCAGAGAAGGATGTTTTGTGCCCATATCTCCAAGTTACGTGTATATGCACATGTGTGTAACGGAAGGCACACGAGAATAGGAATGATAGAAGAACACAATAAAAAGAAATAGAAAATGTTGACTTTTTTCCTCACTCCCCTCCCATCTCTCCTGCAGCCCCTCTGTCCCGCGCAGCCACTGACAGACCAACCTCTCCAGGCAAAGCTCCGGTGGGGTCACCACCCTGCTGAAAAGCGTTCCACTCCTGTGCACCCCTCACCCTCTTCAGTCTTCCCCGGAACGGCCTCTGGGAGGCTTTTGCTGACCGTCCCACCTAAAACTGCTGCTCCCCTACCCCGTCCTGACCCAGCACGACCCAGTTCCTTTCCCTGCTTTCTTTTCCGGTCAATACCAGCCTCACCTTGTTTGTCTCACTCACGGTCTGGGGGCCCCCTCTAGAACATAGGCCACCAGCTTCACACTATTCACTGCTGTGTCCCCAGTGACTGGATGAGTGCCTGGCAGCCAGAGCGCAGGAAATGGCTGCGAATGAATGAACGGTAACAGTAATGATAACAGTAGCTAATAATCATCAAACACGTACTTTGTGCAAAGAAGTGCTCTCATTTCTGCTTTTATCTGCACAGTGATCCACTAGGTACTGTTATTTTATCCCCATTATGCAGACGAGGAAACTGCACCACAGACAGGCTGAGCAATTTGTCCGAGGTCCCAGGGCAAGGTATAGGCAGGCGTGGCTTTGCGGCTGTGCTCTCAGCTCTCTACAGAGAACAGTGTCTCCCCTGCCTCCAGATAACATCCAGACCCCTTTGCCTGGCATCGGAGCCCTTGGTGACTGTCTCTACCACCCCTACTAACCTGTGTTCCTACTTCTTCCTATACCCCCGGGCTCTGCCATGTTAAGCCGCCGCTGTTTCCCTGGGCTTTTGTTTATTCTCTTGCCTCCGCCCCGATGGTGTCACCCCTGTACCCCCTTTAAGGCCCAGCTCAATGGCCACCACACCCGGAAGCTACCTCTGACCCCGCCCCACCTCCCCCCCAGCTGGAAGGGGAGCCCAGCCTGGGTATCCCTCTGATGGTTGTGTCCCTAGAGACATTTTGTGAGGGGTCCTGGCTATGCCCCCGGAAAGCACGTCCTGCTGACATCCACCCTTCTACCTCCCCACCTCCAGCTTCAGGCGCGGAGACTGGAAATTCTGGACAGGGGGTGGTCAGTGTCGATGCCACTGGATGTCCCTCTCCTAAGCACCTCACTTCCCTGGTGACCACAGTCACACCAGTGACTGACTCCTCAGGCCACGAGCAAGCCCGGGGGAGGCACAGACCCGCCCTGAACCCCATCTGTGCTTCTTGCCGTCAGTCCCCCTCAACAGGGAGCAGAGGTGATGGGCTAGCCCGGGGACCTGCGGGGAGAGGCCCAGCCGCTCAGACCTGGAAACTCGGACACTCACATACAACTGAGCTCTAAGTGTGGCCGGGCCGGCCCTGCGCCTGCCTCACGTCCTCCGAGACTCCGCTCTCGAGGTACTTACTGAGCACCTACTACACACGGGGCCTCTGCAGGAACAAAGACCACACGCGCCTGTCCTTCCGCCTGGGCCTCTGCAAAACCTGCCCTCCTGGGAGATAGACACGCAGGGCTGCCTGCCGTCTGCCAGTAACACGACTCTCTCCAAGCTCCCGCCAGAAGAGTCCGGGGTGTATCTGGCAGTTCCAGGTTCCGGAGCCTGGTGGCTGCGGGGGCAGTGATACAGAACGTTCCTCCCACTGTATGCTGCCTCCTGACTTGCTTCCCTTTGGGGGTGAGTTCGTGTTCATTTCCAAGGTCCCAGGGCTGCCTGTGGGTGGGTGAGACACCACAGGCCTCTCCCATCTAGATCGCTCCAGAAAAAAGGCCAACTTGGGAGAGGGGGGACTAAATGATTCCAGAGCTTTGTTTTGTTTTTAATTTTTAAAATTTATTTTATTTTATTTTCATTTATTTGTTTTTTGGCTGCTTCGGGGCTTAGTTGCGGCATGCAGGCTCTTCACTGCGGCGTGCGGACTCCTCTCTAGCTGTGGCGCGCGGGCCTAGCTGCCCCGCAGCATGTGAAATCCCCGACCAGGGATCGAACCCGCATGCCCTGCACTGGAAGGCGGACTCCCAGCCACTGGACCACCAGGGAGGTCCCCAGAGTTTTTATAATAAGAATCAAGGTGTATGTTGCAGCGGGGCAGGGTGGGGGGAGCCTTAAACACCAACACAACGATGTAGATGACACCCTGTTCTGTGTGGGTCCCCGTGAAAACAAACACGGGACCGAGTGTCTTCTTGGTTCCATGTCTTCGGCTACAGGTCTGGTGCCTCTGCTCCCTCCTCGTGATGAGGAAACAGATGACGGGGGCTGAGCTGAGTCATGATTGCGAAGGTGGGAGAGAGGATCCAGACCCCCGAGGACTTCTTTGCCGTGCTGTCCAAGTCGTAGGGGCAGGCTCACGTCACTGCGGAGGCCTGCGCTCCCGAGGCAGAGGGGCAGGGGGTGCACGGCCTGCGCTGCTCCCTGATCCCTCCGTTTTAAGATCAAACAGAAGGACACAGGCGCAACGGGCTGGGGTGATTTTCAAACCATTTTTCCCCAGTGGAGCCTCTTTCCTCCAAAGAGATCTTGAGAGTGGACAGCTGGCCTCCCTCTTGGTTTGGCCCCCTCTCTGGGTCTCTGGGGCAGCACTGGGGACCCCAGGGCTCTAGGGTACCCCGTTGGTCAGCCAGTGTCAGGGGAACATGGAGGGTTCGGTCCCTGCGCCCAGGCCTTGTGTGTGACCTTGGGCAAGGCCATCAACTTCTCTGGGCCTGTTCACCTGCCAGGTGGGGCCTGAGGTTGGCCCGCATCTCTCCAAGGGCAGTGGTAAGGATCAACCGAGAGGGTGGAAGCCTGGAGCCTTGGATGCCCGCATTCTCGGCTTGCTCCTGCGGGCATGATGCTGGGCTCTGCCCCTGCGACAGCGAGGCCAGCAATTTGGGACGGGTGAATTCAACCAGCTGTGATGCACTGGGAGCCCAGCTGAGGCCAGAAGTCACGATGCATTCTCCGATTCAGCCTCCCTGGGCACAAAGCTGGAAGTGTGATCTCCATCTCACTCCCTGTCTCTTTCTTAATTGGCTCAGAACTCAGGACGTAAACAGAGGTGTACTATTTCCCTAAAGCCTCCAAAAAATGTGATCGGTATTGTCTTTTCCCACTAAAACTATGAGCAACTGCCAGCCACGTCACCTCCGCATCCCTTAGCACAGGATCTAGCACTTAGTAGGTGCTTACGGAAAGACTGTAGATTAATGGACACTGCTTGCAGGTCAGAGGAAGGCAACCATCTCTGTGGCCCAGGTCGATGAGGAGTCAAAGGCCAGAGAAGCCACAGCAAGTGATGCTCCCCTGACCCCTTCACCAAGGGCTAAATTCAAGTGAAAACAAAAAAAAGCAAAAAACCCCACAAAGGGCCTTTTGAGCTCATTAAGAGATATAAGAGCTTGTACCGAAGGAACAGCAACACAGAGGGAAGCTGGCTCTGGGAACTTAAAGCTGATCGGCTCCTAACAAGAACACAGTTCAGTGCAATGTCAGAGGCCCCGCTGCAGGGCGGGCTCTGAAGGGTCACTCTCTGAAGAGGTCACAGGGACAGAGTCTGTCCTGGTCGCTGGCAGCTGACAGCCTCTAACCAAAGGTAAGGTGCCACTCAGGGTCACGGACACTTTCTACCCCTTTCTGAAGCTCACACTAAGCTCTGGCTGTCCTCTCTGGAATCCCTTGCCTTCTCCTTGCTACCAGGTTACTATGAAAAATGCTGGAAATATCCCCCGACCCCACCCCCGCTTGCAAACCCTCAATGGTTCCCAGTGGCAGGTGAATGTAACCCAAATGTTTTTGCCTCCCGTTCTAAACTAGGACCCTGCTACCTTTTCGCTCCCTCCGTGCTCAGTTCACGGTCTCACCTCCACTCCTCGGCTGTGCTGTTCCGTCTGCCCAAAGTGCCTTCCCTGTACTGTTGCAGACCCATCACTCCTCACCCTGGGCTCCCCCAAACCTCACCCTGCCCACGACGTCCCCCCAAACCCCACCCTGCACACGTCTTCCCCAGACAGGCCTGGGTGCGTCACCCCTCCACCGCCCTGTGTGCTCTGGGAAGTCCCTCACCCCAGGCTGCCTCCTGCTCCCGTGACTGGTGTTATCCCGTAGAGGTCGTGCCCCTGGAGGGCCGGGATCAAGTCCGTTCCCCTTTGCGTTGCGCCTCGAGCAGAGGGCTTTCCGAAATCGTTGGCCAAACCAAGCTAAAGATGGGGTCTGAAAAGGGCTGAGCTATAGTGCCAAGGCCCGGGGCCTCTTTCCTCCTCAGTGGTGAAGGGGGCTCCCGATAGGGGGACCTGGAGCGGGACGCACCCACAGCCCCGCACGGGGCCCAGTTTCCTCACTCGTTCATTCACTCTTCTGACACTTGTCAAGCACCTGCCTCACGTCGGCCGCAAGGCTGAGAACCGGTTCCCATTGCCCCTGCCTTGGGCTCAGGGCTGCTTGGGTCGTGCGCCGTGCAAAGGCGCCGGGTGGAGTGGGGCTGGCCAGCCTGGACCCCGCTGGCCAGCTGTGAGCCTGGCGTAGGGCTGCATCTGCCCCTGGAAAGCGAGGAAGCTCTTCTCACCAAGGTGCCTTCAGCTAAGGCACACCTGCTCCCTGGGGCTTAGCCTACCCAGAGGGGACATTTCTGTGAAACTCACACAAAGGAGCCGTGTACGTGAGAGGCGGCCCGAGGGCTGTACCTGTGTGCGTGCCGTCAGATCCTCCATTCCACCAGAGGTCTGGCAGAGAGGGATGTAGGAAAAGGCGCGTGGGCCATCAGCTTCTCTCAGTCTTGCAGGCAGCAGGAAGTTAGGCCTGCAGACTTGCTGACCCCCCGAAACCATTTCCTTTCCCCCAAACCCTGCTTCCCTAGAGAGAGGAGACTTGGGAAACCACCTTAGCAAGCTGGTCCCGGGACAGCCTCTGCCGCGGAGGGCAGAGCAGCGCCAGGGCCGGGCGCAGGTGTCTGCCGGGAGCAGCAAGGCTCCTGCGACTTCAAATGACTCTTTCAGGTGGAAACCAGCACGAGGGCCGAAGAGGACAGGGGTCAGTGAACTGATGAGTGTCCTGTCACCTGGCCAAGTCACCAAGGCCTGGGCAGGCCTCTATCCTTATCAGCTCTCACCTGAACTGTTCATTATTCTTTCTTTTCTGGGGACTCAGGAAGCAAAGGGAGGCAGTGATTTTGTTTTCATGCGTCGGTCTTACCCTGAGCTCCTCTGGGCCAGACCCCAAGCTGGGGCCTGTAGTCGCCACGAGGGACACAGCCCAGGTCCTGTCCTCACTGAGGGCCCGGCCAAATGCCTCCGTCAGGGTCTCGGCTGCACACCTGACATTTATTTCCGAGTTTGCAAATGGCTGTGTCCACTGTCAAGAGTGATCCCTTTTCGTGGATGGGATGGTGAGACTAGGCCCTCGTCCTTTCACTGCGTTGGCCCAGGTGTTTATCCCTTGGCCCAGGTGTCTTCCTGACTCCTCGCTCCTTCCCCAAAGCCCCCCACCCCTCTGGCTGACCTTGACTTGATTTCTCTTGATTCCAAGAGAAAGCAGAGGCCGGCAGAGCAGACCTGGAGCCTCTTCTCGCCGCCAAAGCGACAAGCCCAGCGTTGTCCTCTGTGCCCATACTCTACCCACCTGAGGGCTGGTGCCTCTGCCGGTGCCCTGGGCCTCACCACTCTCTTGCCTTCTTGAGGGACTCATGCCTTCACAGACCCCCCCTTCTCTTCTGGATGATGAGGGACCCCCGTGAGCAGTCAACAGCCTTCTGCGTCAGCCTTTTTAACCCCCTTCTTGACCCCTCATGTCCCCACTCCGCTCCACAGGACTCTCCCTGCAAGGACTGTGCCCCTCTGCTCCCACGTCCTCACTCGCACCCACCCTGCAGCCCACGCCAGTGCGGCTCCACCCGCACCGCCCCACGCCAGATCCAACAAATGTTTTTGTCTCCACCTTATTCAAGGCCCCCCGCAGCATTTCCTACCTGCCACGCGCACTTAAAAATCATTATTTTACAATGGGGAGAGGGGAGGGGGGCAGGGGCAAGGGAGGGGTAGGGGACTAAGAGGTACGAACTATTAGGTATAAAATGAGCTGCAAGGATATATTATACAATGTGGGGAATATTTTCTAACAACTATAAACGGAGCATAACCTTTAAAAAATAAATGAAGATACAATGCTGATTAAGAAATCATTATTTTAACAGTTATTGAGTGTTTGCTACCTGTTGAACACGCTCAAGCATTATCTTGTGTGACGGTCAAACTGTCGTCATTTTGCAGAGGAGGGCACTAGGGCGGTGGGACCAGGATTTCAACGAGTCTGAGTCCAGAACCCAAGCCCTCGATGGTACCGCACGGGCGCCTTCGTAACCCCCTTGGCTGCCAGGACGACATGTCTCCTGGTTCCCTCCCACCTTGCTGACCGCTTCCTTTCTGTTGCTTTGGCTTTTCCTCTCCTCCCCAAATCTTGAGTGCTGGGGGCCGAGGTCTGGGGCCTGGCCCTCTCCCTCTGCATCGACATTCTCTTCTTAGGCCTTCTCGTCACACCCCTCGGCTTTAAATCCCCACTTGCAACTTGATGTTTCTAGCCCAAACCTCAAGCGTAGACTTGCATATCCAGCCGCCTTCCTGCCACCTTCACCGTGGGTCCTCAGGCACCCGTCGCTCCCAAGTTCAAGCCGGGCTCTGGTTGCTCTCTGCCCCCACCATCCCTACCCATCGGTTCCCACCACCCAGGCTGCCCGTGGCAGGAAGAGGAATCACCAGTTACCCGCTGGCTCCAGCTCCCGACACAGGAGTCTTCCTTTTCCTTCACCCCTACATCTAACCCGTCAACAAGCCCTATCAGTTCTGCCTCGAAAATGCAACTCGGGTGTCCCGCGCTCTCCACCCTCGGGCCGGGCCGTTCCCCGCAGTCACGCAGACCAAAGCTCCTGACCTTCCCTCCCCACTGCACTGTCTCCCGTTCCGTGCCCCACATTCCGCGGGGGGATCTTTTAGCAACCTCCCTCTGATCCTCTCATCCCCCTGCTTGCCGTCGTTCAACAGCTTTTCAGTGCTTTTAGGAAGAGGTCCTGACCTGGTCACCAGGGCGCTGGCTCGTCCGGCCTCGCCTCGGCCGCGTGATTCTTCCTCTCTAGGCTTCATGCCCTGCGGCCCTGCCATTTCTCTAACCTCAGGGCTCATGGGGCCCACAGGCCCGTCCCCGTGTGTCCTACGCCTGCCACGTGCTCAGGCCTCCTCCGGTCCTGGCTGGGGAAGACCTCTGTTCCCAGTTCTCCCAGAGCCCACACTGCTGCTCCGGGGTACTCGGCACCGTGGAATTAAGTGCTTCTGCAATCGTTATGCTTCGCATCTGTAAACCCCGTGAAGGCAGAGCCCGTGTCCTCTGCTGTCCCCTGAGCTCCAGAGCCTCGCCCTGATGACGCACGTAAACAGACGCTCACGGGTGCGCGCTCCATAGCCGAATGCCCGCCCTGGGCAGGGGCTGGGGCTCTGGGGCCACACTGGTTGGGTCTGAATTCTGGTTTCTCCACTTATTAGTCATGTAACCTTAGGCAGGTGACGTGAGAGCTGTGTCTTGGTTTTTCCATCGGTAAAATGGGGTGATTAAAGGGTATTTATACCTTATATGGCTATTACAAGGACTAAACAAGTTAAGTCACATAAAGTCCTAGGATAAGGTCTGACACATGCACGGTGCTTGGTAAAGGTCAGCTACCCGCAGGTTGTAGACCACGAATCAAAGCCTCCCAGGGCAGCAGGGGGGCAGGTCTGGCGGGGCTGACCCACAGAGCCTGGCACCGTGTCAGGTCAGGCCTGACCCCTGGGTACCACATGTTCCCTCCTGCAAGCACTCCCTGTGCAGTGACCCTCACGCCACCTGTCTGGGAGCTGTCTTCATCTTGTCATGGTGGCCATGCCACAGCACTACCCTTCAACCCTGCCGATGCAGCCTCCCGGAGGCTGGGAGGAACCTGGCAGGGGGAAGGGCAAACGGGACAGGCCAGCCAGGGCCAAGGAATTTGTGAGAGTTTCACAGCTTTACATTCCCAGCAGAAATCAGAAAATCTGATCTTGCACATCTAAGAATAGCCGTTGGTTTCGACGGTGAGAGATGCCAAAGTGAAAGCTATAATTATTAGTAAGTAACAAGCAGAAATTATCCACCTACTGCAAAATCATTTTTAGCTGCCATCCCGGAAGTGGAAATTGAAGGATGGACACCAAGAAGCTGCTTGGCTTGGGAAAGGCCCTGGTTCAACTCTGAATGACTGTGAATGTATGAATTTCCAATGGCCAGTGATAAGGTGTGCATTCTAAAGAAAACGATGTATGACTCCCAGGGAGATATGTCTCAAGGTGCAACAAACATCAAATGCTCTAATTCAGCTCTCCTGACTCCTGCCCAGTGAGACCACAGAGGTGCTGGCTTCTATTTGCCCTGGGTTTCCCTTCTGCATAACAGAGGAAAAGAACCCTTTGGACCTTCTTTATAAGATGGTGTATATACAAATGGCACTAGAAGATACTTGGAACTTTCAGGAAAAGAGACCATAAAAATGGGTAGTTTCTTTCTAAATATCATGTGATAACCAGATGCTATAAGGAAAAGACTGATAAATGTAAAAAAAAAAAAAAATTTGGCAAAAAGCCCCCAACAAAACCCCAAAACACAAACAAAATTAAAATGGGGGGCAATACTTATAGCACATATGACACAAGGCAAATTTCTTTGACACATAATAAGTGCTTACAACTCAAAAAGAAAAGCTCAGTATCTAAGAAGATAAATGGGCAGAAGCCATGAGCAGACAACTGAAATACCATTTTCACCTATCAGATTGGCAAAGATCTTGAAGTTTGATAATTTGCTGTGTTATAAAGAAAGTGAGAAAATGGGCATTCTCACCTCGTTGACTGGAATGCAAACTGGCACAATTCTGTGGAGGGCCATGTGACAAAATTTACCAAAATTAAAGAGTATGCACCATTTGATCCATCAATTCCACTTTTAGGAGTTTACCTTACAGGTACAGAACAATCTATAGAAGGCTACTCATTGACGCATTGTCTGTAGCAGCAAAATACTAGAAATAATCTAAATGTTAATCAGTGGACTACCGGTTAAATTATGGTAAAATCATACAACGGATTTACTCTCTGATGCGCCGACAGGCAACGATCTCCAGCGAGTGTTACACCCCGACAGGTGTGCACACACTAACGGTGGTTGCCGTGGGGAAGTGCGACTGACAGGATGGCAGGAAGCCTCTCATTTCACGTCTTTTGTGCCTTTTAAACTGTGTATCATGTGCATGTATTATTTTTTCAAAAATAATTTAAATAAAATTGTCACATGGGTCCAAACAAACCAAGCAACAAAACATGTACAACCCATGCCGGTTGGCCACCAGGTATCCTGTGAGGAGCCTGAGGCCCTGGGGTCAGAAGTGTCCAGGAAGGAGGACGAGGTACAGAGGGAAGGGGCGCCCAGGGCATGGGTCCCACCACACAGGACGGGAGGGACCCCGGATGGTCAAGCATCCCTGGACCTCCTGGGTCTGTGCTCCCCACTGGGCCTGTGGGCTGATTTCCTCACGGAGCAGCCAGAGGCTCAGGTGTCCTAGTCATGATCTCTTTGCCACTCAAATGACACACAAGTGGCTCAGGGACCTGCTCATATAATAGGCTGGAAATCTGAGGTCGTCTCAGAGTGGCCTTACCTGCCAGCCTCAAATCTGGGGCCACCTCCAGCACGGGCCTCCACCACAAGCTCCCGCTACACTCAGCTCGCGAGAAAAAACAATCAGGAGAGAAGAGACCCACAAATGCCACAGAAACACCATGGCCTTGGGTGTGAGGCCTTGATCAAGTTTCTTCCAAAGCTTGCGACATTTACAGAATCTGGCAGTATTGTTAGAGCTGATGATGGACGCAGATGTTACCTGGTTTCCATAAGTTGTCAAAAAATGTGAGTCACTTTTAGTTTGCCACCCAGAGCAGTAAAGCTCAAACCACATACGGTAAAACCTTACAGTTCAGTGGAAGTTTATTTTATGAATTCCTTCTGCGTTTACCTCTTCAAAGACCATACTGAATATATGATACGATTCTAATCTTGACTCAAAGTCAGTGCTTTGAAAGAGTCAATATAGCACCAATCCTATAAAGATTATAATTTGCTTCATTCATTCATACTATATAAGCGTGATTTATATACTGCCTGGAGTTTAAGGCAAGTATGATATTCCATTTCCAGAATTCAATTCCACCAACTCGTAGAATGTTAAAAGCCACACGCATTGATAGCAATGAGAGCTTTATTCTGTCCTATAGGCTATGGCAGTGATAAAGGGATGTCATACGATTAATAAAACTTCAAGGATAACTCCAAAAGGAATCTTAGCTGCCAGGTTCTTCAATGTTCTAATAAGCAGCTACAAAATTTCCTCCCAAGAGTCATGGTGGGTCATGTCAAGAGGAGCAAAGCCTGGATAACTGAGTGAGGGGCAGCAAGCCACTGGGCAAAGCGGTCCTGGAACTCAGTGACCCTCACCAAGGTCCTTAGCTTTTCCGAGAAGCTAAGGAAAGAGAAGCAATGCCTGGGAGGTCAAGGGAGCTGCTTCCAGCCTAGAAGGATCACCTTCTGCCCCTGTGGTTTCGTAGACATTGGCCCTTTAAAAACTCAACTTCACGCCCATTTTGAAGGACAGCTCTGCCCCTCTACTGGCCCTGCAGGTTCCGCCAGTCTCACCTGGCCTGGACACTAAAGTGAACCCCTTCTCTTTTTGTCCTTTGCCGTCACTGCTCATGAGGGCGACTGAGTAGGACAGGCACCAGGTCCTAGACTGGGGACCAGCTTTTCTTCAAGAGAGCCGCAGAGGAAGGCAAGACTGCTGCTCCCCGGGCCCTTAAGTCAGCCTGTCTAGAACCCAGTAAGAGGCTGAACGCTGGCCAGCATCTGCACAGCAAGAACAATCAGCACATTCGTGAATCAGCCCTCTTTTGTATTTCTGCTTAGAAGAACATAATTTGTTAATTTACAGTGGTTGCTTTGGCTCAATTAAAGATGCCAACACGGAAGCGGTTGACTGAGCTCGGCTCTGGGACATGCCAAACCCAGGTAAATCCAATCGTGTTTCTTACACGAAGGTTCCAAACAAGGTTGGACATCATACAGTTAGCCTTGGCAAAAAAGCAGTAAACAGATGGCCAGTGGTGGGTCATAAGCACTTTTGCAGCCAAACCTGGGCTTTTGCCGTGCACCCTGAGAGCTGAGCCTGGGAAGGCCTTGCAGATCAAGGGGTAAAACTTGAGAAACAGAAGTTATCTTTCCTATGGAACTATAAATATGTAAGCACATCAATAGCCACCATTTGCTCTGTATAGTGGGATTCCCATTGCTAAAATGTCTGCAGGCTGGATTTATTGTAGCGACTTCCTAGCTATGCAGAAGCAGCCATGTGAAACTGGAGGAGGGGCAGTCACACCTGCCTTCTGGGCTAGTTTCCAGTTCGGCAGCTGCTGGTACCTGCCTCGCTCTCTGAGGATTACCAGGAGCGCCATCAGAAAGGAGAGCTCGGACATCAAAAACGCTGTCCCCCCCACCCCCTCGGCTTAGATAAAGACATCTGTGTCATCAGGACACCTGGCCCCTCTCCCAGGGTCTCTTAGACTTCACCACCAGGGTGTGCCAGGCACTGTGCTCACCAACCCTAGGAGACGATGCTATTAACCCCACCGTACGGACGAGGAAACCGAGGCTGAGGGGGGAGGCTATCAACTCCAGCCTATGCAGCTGTTGGTAAGTAGCAGAGCTGAGGCTCCACTCCAAGGCTGCGGGACTGCCAGACCTCTGTCGGGTCTGGGACACCACGCTCTGCTGTCCCCCTCAAAGAAAGTCTGGGGTGTAGATCTCTGGCCCCTGCTACGGCATAAACCCTGCGGCCCAGGCCGCAAGCTCCCCTCTGGCAGAGCGGCAGGTGGGCGTGGGATTGAGGGGCGGAGCGGTACCTGCGTGGAGCCAGATCTGCGCCAGCGTCATCCAGGGGTGTAGCGGGCCCTGCTTGGGGGTGCTGCTCTGCAGAGACGACGCCACTTCCGACAGTGCCTGCTCCACTCTGGAGGCTGCTACCGACGTGGCGTGGACAGAGCCTGCGGGAGGGTTTCGGGAAGACGGCATCAGAGGTGAAAGGACAGACCCAGAGCCAGCCACCGACCCACACAGCCAGCCGCCCCCCTCACACACAGGCACGGGTTCAAGACGTACACACACCCCTCCCTCACGATGTTTCTGAGCTCTATGGTCCTTACTGTCCATACAGTCACTATGGCCTGGCACCTTAGTTTCTGTCCGTTGCTTTAGCTCGTCTTTTAGTCAGGACAGAGCACACGCTGTGCAAATGCTCTGTCCGGGAGCTGAGTCGAGCGCAGGCTGAGTGTCGGGGCAGGAGGGCCACAGCCAGCCACGAGGCCGTGACACGCTGCTGAAACCTGGCAGACGTGAAGTACTACAAAGGGAGGTGACAAAGCACCCCTGCCTGGGCCTGAACCTAGAAACTACCTGGGGGGCAGGGGGAGGAGCCACACTAGCCTCCTGGGGCAGGATTTGGCGTAGATGGAGGCCATTCTCAAGACAAACCCAGCCACCGCCCGTTTCATTCCCTGGCCTTTGAGGGATTTGGAACCATATTCTAGGACATGGCTTAAAAACTGTAGACAAAGCACAATTTGCCTGCTGTCTAAGCAGGTGTCTATCCCTAAGGCTAATATTGGACTCGCCGAGGACAGGTTACAGCAAAGTGGCCCGGAGCTCAGGAGCTGCGCCCGCCTCACCCTTCTGTAGAAGCTACTGTCCCGAGAACTGGGGGAGGCGGCAGGCGGAGCACAGTCACTGGCCAAAGGGCTTCTGTTCAGAAGTCCGCTGAGTCAAATGACACATTCCTCTCCACGCCGACCCTCGAGAGGTCCTGCCGATCGGAGGCCACCTCCCAAAACAGGGGCTCTTTCCCCACCTCTTTCCAACATCCGCTCTTGGAGGAATGGTTTCAGAACTGAGAGCGGGAGTCTTGGTTATTTCAAATTTAAAACTGGTGATATTTATATTCACTGGCAATATTCTTAATTTATAACTCATCGTAAAGTGTAATATGGAGATAAACATTCCAACGCCATCTCACTGGTAACTATCAACTTATCATGAGGTTGAAAATGGTGGTAATATAGAGAGAGAAATGCTGACTACTCAAATAAATTTCACTCTGGGTAAAATGAGGTTGTGAGCATAAAAATAATTTCTGTTGGGGCTTTGAAATGCACCAAGTTGGTCTTTTTTATGATAGAAAAATAGTAATCTAGAAATGGGAAAGGATATTCTCAGTATGGCACAAACAGGCAGCAACTGTTATTCTCACAGTTAAACATCAGAGATTGTCTTATTAAAGTCATAAAGGACATGATAATGTCTTCTATTTTCATGAATATTTAAGGAAGAAAGCTTCTAAAAGTTCTAAACAGTGAAGAAGACATGAAAGATTTGAAAAGTGGAAAGCGTAAAATTATTATTTTCAGACTATATGATTGTATTTCATGAAGACAAATAAAATCTGGAAATGAGCTGATCTGAAAAAAAATTTTTTTTAATAAAAATTAACTTATTCATTTTTAAGACTACCTGCAGCAATAGACTGGCCATCCATATTCCAACACAAAGGAAACATGGATTTTTCTAAATACACTCAGATCCTTCATTGGGGTGGGGTTGGTGGAGGTGAAATGCAGGAGGTGGATGGGAACCAGACTGGGAATCCAGCTTCTGTGGATAATCCACACACAGCGCCCACGGGGCAGAGTGTGAGGGGGGGTGCCTCTGGAGAAGGACCAGTGAGTCCTCCAGAGTGGGCGCTGCCAAGAAAGGAGAATCTTGAGGCCCAGTTCAGAGACACTGATCGATATCATTATGATCCAGGAGAACTGAGGAAGTTCAGCTAAGAACTGACCTTGTGTCGGACTACCTGAAAAAACCCTAAACAGCAAAATGATTAAAATGCTGTTGATTTTTTGGGTCTTGTTTTGTTTTTAACCTTTTTATGGAAAAATCAATGCTTTAACTTTGATAACACGGATTTGATGTAGTTTCCCTGAGACTTTTCACAGCAACTATTAGTAAATAAATAAGGTTGTTGTTGCTACATTCTGACATTATCAAGCCGGCTCACCTCCTCACTGACTACCTTCAACAGTGGTTCTCAGCTTGGACTTCACATCAGAATCGCTTAGGGATTTTAAAAAATCATGATGCCATAGCTACAGCCCAGACCGACCGAATCACGGACCCTAGGGGTGGGGCCAGGCATCAATTTGTTAATAGCCCAGGTGGTTGCAGTGTGCAGCTAAGGCTGAGGCCCCTGACCTGCGGAGAGAGGAAGCAGGTGTTATTAACCGACATTTGGTCAAGAAAAGCCTGCAGGCGTCCTCTACACAGGCCCTCCAGCCTGAGCTGCCCTGCTTCCCTGCAGCCCAACAGTCTGCGGAAAGAGTTACCAGGAAGATCTTGTTCTTTAGGACGGAGGGTCTCAGAATCCCTTAGGAGTCTGCAAATTTATTGAGATCCCTCAAGAGATCTTGTTTACATGGGTTATATCTATTGATATTGACACATGAGAAATCGAAACTGAGAAATGCTCAAAATATTTAGTTACTAATTCATTTTTTAAAAAGAACAATAATAAACTACCGCTCTAGAAAAATCTTACGTGTTTTCTACCAGGTTCTCAGGCTCCTTTGCTACAGGGACTTGTGACTTTTGGGGGGCTAATTTTGCTTTTTGGGATTAACTGTTTGGTTCACAAATGAACTCATCAGAGCTAATGTCAAAGTTCCTTCTCTTTGTGGGTATCTATAGACAACTAAATTAATTAATTCTTCACATAATAATCTGTAAAATAATAAATTTTAATTTATTATTAAAATCAATGTTTCACTGTGAATAAGGTCTGGAAAATGATGATGATGATCGGCTTTAGTGAACGTGGCCTGTTTCAGGCACTCTGATTTGCACTTTACATATATTATTTCGCTTAATCTTTAAACAATTCTTTGAGGCAGGTAACACTGTCACCTGCATTGTTTAGATGACAAAATTGAGATTTTAGTGAGTATCTTCCCCAAAGTCATACAGCCAGCAGGTGGCAAAACCAGGACGCAAACAGTAGCCTAACTCTGAATCTAGCCTCTGAGTCCAGCCCGATGCCACCTCCACCAGGAAGGCTGCTGTGGGCCCCCTGTTTCTTCTCCCTACCACCCTCGTGTAAAAAGTTAGGCCTCGGGTCCTCAGTGCCCCATCTCACCCTGTGGGTACGGTTATCACCGTACAGACCACACTGTTTTATGTTAAAAGTTGATGTAACTGTCTCTCCTCCGAGACTGGGTGGTTCTGAAAGACAGGAACATGCCCTCCATTTAGGTATTTTCAAGGGCTAACGATGCCAGGCCCACGCAATGTACTTGGTAAATGCTTGCGGAATGAGTGAATGATGAATGAATGAATGGAAGAATGACTACTGTCAATACACACATCACTGTGTGAAATTGAGAAGAGTGGCCCCTCTTTGGGGAAGCACGTCTGGGTGCCCTACTCTCCTTCCCTAATGGCTCAGGGGCCAGAACCTTCCCTGTCTCAAGGGGCTTCTCAGCATGGCTGTGCTCACTTCCAACAACCTGGACTAAGAACCACAGTGGTGCACAGCTGGATTAACACTGCACTCACCTAGGGGCTTCCCACCTCTAACATAACTAACCCACTTAAATAGGGAGGGTAACTGACGTTCGTCAGAAATAACCGTTTCCTTCCTAGTCGATCCCTTTTCACACACACACCTCACAGGGGCAGAGACCCTTCAGGTTCTGAACTAGGGATGGATATTAGGGCATTCAGTACTTATTAATAATGGTAGGTGACTTATGATAACGGTAAAATTATTTAATAGTTAATGTCTACTCTTTCTGGCAATAGCATAGTATATCAAATTCTTCCACTGGGTTAGAATTTGGAGGAAAAAGGGATAAACATCATTATGAATCAGAATGGATATATCTGATTACAAATAATCAAAACAACCTGTAACTTAACTGTTTCATAGGATTGAAAATGGTAAGAGCCAAAACAGATTTTGGTTTCTGTTGGTAAACACCTAGAAATGCTAGTTCTAACCAACCTATTTTTACAGCAACCTTTTTCTTTCTCACCAAAGCAAATGTACTCCTACAGCATGCATGGGGGTTAAGAGGACTGTTCCCCTAGGGGACATGGACAAATTGAGGCTTGAGAAAGGAATTCGAGGGAGGAATAGAAGACATATTTCTAATTTGAAATCCAAGACCCTGGAGAAATAAGCTTCCAAATAATCAGGTTCGACAGGTAAGCCAGCGAATGTGTCCGGCCACTGTACATCTCTTATTTATCACATTAATTTGAGAAGCGCTCATCCCTGTCGTAACCCTGAGAGCCGAGCAGCCACCAAGTCCCTCAGTCACAGGGCACGGTGGCTCTGAAAAGCTACTGCAAAACCAACTGAACTGACAGCTGACACAGGCAGGTGAGAGCATGCCCTAAAATCTGGCCTAGGTTCTGTGACCTGATTGCCCCAGTGGTCCAGGGGGCATGAGATGCCCTGGAGCTGAGGAGATCTGAATTTCCTCCCACCTAGAGGCCCAAGAGGAAAGGTTACCTCGGACACCTGATACATAGGCAAAGTGCCCCTTGAAGAATTGTTCTGATCCTTACATCCGGGGTCTTTATCTGAGTCCCCCTGCTTGACCACTGTCTGGGTGGGGTGGGGGACAGGGGCAGCGAAAGAGAGGCCCCAGGAGCTGTGGTGGAGAGTCATCTCCCCATGGGCTGAGGGGCCAGGAACCCAGGCCCCTGACCTCAGGAAGCTGAGTCCAAGCTCAGCTTGGAGGATGTCTGCCCCACATTCCTATCATTTGCTGAAGCCTGTGGAGAAACCCTGCCGCAAGTAGGCTGCCGGGCACAGCCAGGTCAACTTGCCGTTGCAGTTGAAGCCTTTCCAAAAATCCTTTTCCAAAGCACACTACACCTGCGGTCAATTTTACACAGACCTCAAATGTGGCCATCACATGTGGACCCTATTTCAATATCCAAGGCTCATCATTCAAAGGGATCTCAGAGCCAATAATTCTGTGAAGCAAAAGGCTCAGTAAATTATGTGGCCTAGTTATGTTCCATCACCTGTATTTTCACAAGCAGGGTCACTGAGTGCATGGCATGCATTTATATTCCAGCTACCCTTTTGGCTGTTCTGGTCGCATTATGTAAGCTGCTATGGTCTGAAGGATGTCCACCTTCCCTGTCCCCTCATATCTTCACAGCATGTAGAAGATGAACAGGTCTCAGATGCAGCCCTGCTGCCTGCTGACTTGGTGAGCAACACAGTCCAGGAACAACAGACAGCTATGTTACTTGATGTGCGAAAAAAATCCTCTACCAAAGAGACATCAGTAGGCGCATCTCACAGGTGTTTGCTCAGGATTCAGGCCGCTCTTTGCTTCCCGGCCCCGGAGAGTTAACTCGGATGCCTCATATGCATGAACGTGACAGAATGTAGAGCATGTGGCTGCGCCCCAAGTTCCATCTCTCTCCTTGTCACCCACATTCTTTCTGCCTAATGCCGCCGCAGCAGATACTTGCCCTCCCCACGTTTTTCTGAAAAGAAACCGAGTGTGCAGAAATTACCCACTGCTAATAAATCTCTGTACTTATTTTCCCTCAGTCCTGAAGGGATTCAATAGTATCTGTCAGTAGAGTTTATTCAGCTTCCGGCTCTTAGAAGCTGTGCCCCCAAAACAATGAAAGAATTAAAGAGAAGCAGCAGCTCCTCTTCTTAAAGACCCTGCAAACTAAACAACGATCTGAATGACCAAGCATTCTGCCCGAGAGCTTTGCTTAAAATTTTTCGTTTTTAACAGGAAAAGGATGCCTGTTTCTCAAGATAGGGCTCGCGTGTAAATCGGTGCAACACTTTGGGCTGCTGGCAGCCCAGTGACCTCACACCTGGCCCCTGGGCTCGAAGAACCCGAACGTCCTTGGACCCGAGGAGACAGTCATGACTGCCTCTTCTTTTCTGAGGCGGGAGGAGAGATACGAGCGTCCGCTCTCACTTCGGCACTCAAATTAGGCATATTTTTCTCTGCACCTTAAAAACATGAGCCATTTTCCTCCACTCCCCACCCTGCCAAGCCCGGGCGCGGACAACTCCTATCTTTGCTGGAGGTGGTCCTGCCTCTCGGGGAGGCCGATCTGGGGGTGGTGGGCTCTTCACGGCACGCTGTCAGAGATCTCCCTTCCGCATTCTGAGCCCTCGGGGGCTGCCCCCTGCCCTCTTCACAGCATGTCCACCCACGTGATGGGGCCGCGGGGCTGGGGCGGATTTTGGGGCCGCTGCTGGGTCTATCCAACTCCCACCGACTATGGGGCCTCTTGGTTGTGGGTCCCGCCGATCAATAGCTCTGGGGGTCATTCTAGTAGATACTTTCCTTTTTTCACTGAGTGAAAAAGGAGGTTAAAGATAGCCAAGGAAATCTGGACAGCCAACCCATGGTCCCAAGACGAGATCACAATTTCCAAATGACTTTAACAGAATATCAAGCACAGTTGAAACCTGACAGGATGTGCCTTCTCTTGAAAGGGGAAAGTCCTTTCCAGGGAACGCTTTCGGGAAGGATCCCCCTAAGGCAGGGGTATGTGGTCACCAGTGGGCATGCGGGGCCGGCCTGCGTGCTGCTGATGGGCGGAGCTGAGCAGCGCACATGCAGGGAGGGGCCCGCTGTGAGGGTGAGCCGAAGAGACGGCTCTGGGCGGAGCCAGCACCTTCCGGAGGACTACAGCGGGCAGAGGCTACCCACCTCCTCAAACCCTCCCCAGTGCATAGCCACGAGGCCGTGTCGCTGGAATGAGGTGTCCTTCCGCCTGGCAAAGGCCTTTGTCTCTGATGCAGCCGATGGGAGAAGCCTCCCGGGCTCAGGCCCTAGTCTGATTGCTGGTCACACGCTCAACTTCTCCCCGAGTGCCATTTATTATTGACTTGTCCATCTCCTAAAATTCCATCTGACCTTGTTTAAAGAAAGACACCCCAGAACTACTTAAGGAGAGTTCATTTTAATTTAATTAAAATGGCAAGAAAAGGTTTATACTTGAATCATTAGGGCTGAATTTTTTAAACTGCCACTCCTCAAAAGCAGTGGGGTCTTCACTAGAGTGAAGATTTTTTTTCACATGTAGCTGACAAAAATGACTTTATTCTATTAAGCAGTAGCAGAGGGTGAAATTCACCCACCTGACTAGTCACTTCCCGATCGTGACAGATGTTTCTGAATGTTAGAAAAATGCAAAGTCAATAATAAAATGCCAGCCACAGTGGAAGGAGACAAAACTACTACCTTGGCTTTATTTCTCACCTTACTTCGTTTGAGAGGTATGTTTTCTCGTTAATGTCTATTCTCTTGTCCTGGTTCCTAAAGAGAGCAGCAGTTTCACCAGAATCGGTGATAGGAAAAATGAAGCTGAGCACCCAAAGTCAGCACGTTCTCGGGGAGAAGAATAAAACCTCAACCCACACTTCTCTCCAGAATGATGACTGCTGGGGCACTCACTGCTGGGGGCGCCTGGGGTCCTCAGGTCTCAGGAGTGAGGGCAGCGCGGGGGGGTCCTGGCAGCTGCGTTCCAGGCCGGCTCTCCCCACCTGGCCGGTCACTGCCCTCTGGAGGCTACAGAGTCTGGGCTGCAGCTCCGGGAGAAAGGCACCTGGCCGAGGCTAGAAATCAGGATCAGCTACCGGCAAACCCCAAAGGTGTGTGTGAACAGAATAATTAGTCAGCTAAGACCTTTACAGATGAGGAAGCTAAGGCCAGGAAGGTTAAATGAGTTGCCTGGATTCCTCTGCAGAACTGGCCCCTGAACCCAGGTTTCCTGACCCTCGAGAGACTTGGAGCTGTTTTTATGGAAATAGTTAAGTCCCTTGTAGGAACGCATCAAGCCTCACTTTAACATATTTAAAGGGAATTGCTTAGTCTGCTTTAAATTCTGGTAGAAGTAGTTTAAGTTTTATGATGTCTGATTAGCTTATTTTAGGAAAGCGAATTATTAGAATTGTTTTCTATGAGCAATAATGGTTGAACTGGAAAGGAACTTTCAGGTTCAACTAGTCCCCTCTACCCCAGATTTACAGATGAGCCGCACTGGGGAGGCTGGACGTCTCACACTTTCGATCAGCCCCCGTGGGGGGGCTGACCAAGCCACTGCACGCCCCTACTTGGGCATCCTTCCCGCAATGCCTTCTTCTGTAGTCCTTCCCAGACAAGTGCTGCCTCCTCAGTGTTTACACCCGAGCTGCGGAAAGCATTAGAGAGCCTGGGAGAGCTGGGCCCCAGCGGGAGGGGTGAGCAAGCGGGTGGCAGCTTCAGGTCCAAAGCCATCTCAACATTCCTGATCAACGACCACAACACACACTGCATGGTGGGGTCAGCGTGATTCTGGAGACCCTCAGAAAAGTTAACAGATAGATCGGTAAACTACTTACTAACTGAAAAAAGGGAGGGAAAACCATGAAAGTATACTTCTGGAGAGTTGCCTTGGAACGACAAATCAAACCAAAAATTAAAACCAGGAAACAAACCGTTGAAAAATCAAAATTAAGGCTAAAAAAGCAAATGGAGTTCTAATAACCTTCCAACTGTAAGGCTGGCTGTCTGGAATCAGATTTCAATTCAAGAGTGACATATGTTTTTCCACTGACAATGATTTTTCCTTTTTTTTTTTTTTTGAAGCAAAGAAAGGCCAACTGGGCATTCCCCTCCACATTTAAATGTTCACTCAGCACATGAAAGCTGACCAATTCATGTAATGTGTTTTGTTTCCAGGGCAGGAAATTCCAAAGGGAAGGGAAAAATAATCAAACAAGCAGTTTTCAGATCTTTCCACACGTTAACCCTAATCATGATTCCAACAGTTTGTAGGGTTGGGCTAGCTTTCAATCCTGGGAAGTAAAGGATTGGAGGGAGAAATTCATAAAACTTCAGGTCTTGGCTATCTGTCCTAAGGGAAAGAGTTGGGATTCAAATTCATTATAATTTTAATCAAGAAATTCTACATTTACTAGCAATGTATGTTATGTTTTCCCTTCTCTAACTAAATGTTGTATTTATGGGGCAGGGGGAGGGGACCAGTCTTACTTAAAACACCTGGTTACTGGCTATGCACTCCCTAAGGATGGAAGATGACTCAGAGCTTCACAGAGAATAAACAACCGAGCACTGCTTGGTACATATTACGTTCAGCAGAAAGCCCAGTGGGTGCTCATTGCCCTAACAATTTGCTAATTAATCTGATATAAGGTGCCCCACCAGAAGAGTCTGGACTTCAACCTTCAGAGGTTTAAAGGGACACAGGGCTCCTTGGGATGCAACAAGATTACTGGCAGGGTGTGGAGGTAGGTGGGTTCACTGTGCAAACAAGAAAGGATGGAGCAGTGGGAACATCTAACGTTATTCTAGAACAGTAAGATCCCATTTTAAGACCCCCCCAAAATTGGGCAAAAGTCAATGTAATAAACAATTTTTTCTGGAAAAACCAAAGCAGAAAAAAACAAAGTTGGCAATTGCCCGTAGGCATCATGTTAAAGGGAAAATGTCTATTTTAAGAAGTGGATTAAAAACAACATAAGCAGTTTGTAAATTTTATCTTCATCTTCCATTTCATAAAACTGGGATTGCCGTTGAGGCTGAGCTCAGAACACAATATGCAGACGAGTCAGGTCAGAGTGTTTCTTGGTTTGAATTATTTATCTTATAGATCATAGTCTCCTTTCTGCCCGACTCTGTGTGTGTGTGTGTGTTTAACACAGCAGGTTACCGTCAGAAAGATAAGCGCATTAGGGAAAGTAGTTCTTTCTGGCAGCAGCTCCCCTTATGAGCTTTTGTTTAGCCTATAACTGAGTGCTTGGAACAAAGATGAGCCCTTTTAAATCATGGACATAGAGATTAAATTTTCTGGCCGTGTTGCGGGTAAAGTGAACATTAAATAGATGAGTGGAAGAGCAAGGGTGGATCTCCTGGTGAGATCCATATTTAGGTGCCATTTAAGGGCTTTATCAACCAGTGTCTCATTTCAATACAGGGATCTTTTTCTTTTTTTCCATTGACAGGTCCCTGAACACCCTAAAACAGACTTTCAAATTTCCCTATTATTTAAAATCAAGATTAGATTAAAATACTGTTCAATTTCCCCGCATAGTTTCATGACACAAGCCCTACATTTTCCTTCCTTGCAAACAGAGAACAATTTATAGCATTGTTTTTCAAAATGTAGTACACAACCCACTGGTATCAGGATCATAAGAAGGTATTTTATAAATCCAGATTCTTGGGCCCCACCTCAGGCCTCCTGAATCATAAACTCCGGGGGTAGGGCCCAGAGAACCCACAGTTTTCAAAGCTCTCTGGGTGATTTTAACGCACAGTGAGGTTTGAGAACCACATACTTAAAAGGCATATGACCGATATCTTGAGAATACTACCTTGATTACTATATACTTGTTGAATTAATTTCTAAACTGAAAACCAGAAATAATTAGGAGTAAATTATTATTTGCAAAATGTTCTAATTTGTCTTTTTAAAAAATGAGATCTGTATGAATTTATAGCAACTCCAGGAAAGCACAGAAGTCCCCAAGAACTAGAAGCGATGTTCCAGAGAAGCTTCTATTGATTCTGCTCTAAACAGATTTCCTTTACTTTTTAAAAGGGAGGTTGGAACTTGGGCACCAAGGTCTCTTTCTGCCCGGCACAGTTTTTGGATTTTCAAACTAGCAAGATTTTCTCTCAGATAAATTTGATGGAGTTTCCAATCCAGCTTATCAGTTAGGAAGATTATCAGAAAATAAAACATCAGGCAAATGAAGCAGATCTAACAAGAAAGGAAAAAACCATAAACCATGTTTACACAGAGAGGGTTCCTGGCGGGGACCTGGGTCACTGACTGAATGAGCTGCCGGGGGCCACACAAAGGTATCGGGTTTGGGATGAGAATGAAGATGAGAAGATACAAACAGGTGGAGAGGAGATTCGGTTCTTGAAAGAGAAGAGGAGGAGGAGGAATCTGACACTAAAAAAGTGAAAGAGAAAAAAAAAAAAGGATAAAGGCAAAAAAACTTTAGAAACACAAAGAAAAAAAATAAACTGGCTTTTAATATACTCACATAAGCTGCAAAGAAAATGAGGTCATGTAATACACAATCATTCCTCTACTTGACAAGAGAATACATGTGCTTTTCGAAGAAAACAGATCTGCTGTTTTTTCCACTGGTTATTTAATTGTTCTGCAACAACACCACGGCATAAAAACATCTCAGATTTACCTGGGCACAGATTCAGCAGTATGATCCATTGAAAATAATACCTCTTTAACCTAGAATACCCAGGACATTCTGGAGGAAAAGAAACTATTTGCTTTTCAATTGGAGAGGATTAGAACTTGACTTTTCCTTGATTTGTTTTTTATGAGAAGCACTTATATAAAGTTTACTCGAAAACTAAGGTCTTTCTAGGTGCAGATACTGAGGTGCAACAATGGGTCAGGTCCCCGAATGGTGACAATGGAGTCTAAGCTTGCTAAGCTGGTCTACGGTTGGGTCCACTGGCCGGGCACTTTGAAAAGGAAGCTATTACTGTCACTTCCATGTCTTCAGCTGGAGAGATACACAGCAGTAGGGAGAACCACCGCAGTGACAAATTAAAATTTTTCCCAGACAAAATGGATCAAACTTTCAAGGTAGAAGAATCATTACTACGGATCGGTGTCTGGTAATATCTACCAGTGATTAAAGATAAATCTCCTTACTCCACATCCTGTTTTGAAGGCAAAAGGAAGAAAAAGGATTCTTTTTCCTCCTCTATTTAAGGAACTAAAAACTTATTCCAGAGAAAAGACAATGATTCAGAGCTTCAAAGTTAAATGACTGTCACTCCATTTGATCCCTCTCTCTTGATGGCTAGGACCTATTGGATGACAGAGGTGGGGGGAAGGGGACCCAGAGGTGATATTAGAAGGGAAAGCATATTCTTTAAGGGTTTGTTTTTTCAGTCTGCCACATCCATTTAATAAAACCAATGTCCACTCTTTAGCCACAGTGGACTCAGCTAGTCCAAAGCTTCTAGACATGGGTTCCCCTTATGTTATTGCTCAGATCTGCATATGGACAATTTCAGAGGTGGAAAAGCCATACCCCAGTTAATTATTCACTTTCCAAAATCAAGAACACTGAGCCTGTACTTTATAATGACCCAGATGTATAATAATGGTATCTCGGTTATATTTTTATAACCGAGCTCTTATCTGTTTGACATATATACGGAAATTGTAACAGGCAAAATATGATGTCTGAGATCTGCCGCAAAATATGATGTCTGAGATCTGCCTCAAAATAGTCTACAGAAACTAAGTGTGGGACAGCAGAGATACAGGAAAAGAGAATAGGAATTATTGAAGGCTGGTGGTAGGTACATGGGGATTCATCACACGAGCATTTCTATTTTGGTATACTTGAAATTTTTCCACAGTAGAAAATTTTTTAAAAAAGGAAATAAATTTTAGCTCTGGAAGACAAAAACAACAATCCAAGAGGGCCTGTGGCTTCACAGAGGAGTCTACTGCACGTTGGGTGACTCAGAATTGGCAGCATCACAACCGTGGCAGGTCACCTCGGCTCTGGCCACACGTCTTTGCCGGCTGTGCTCTTGTCGGATGCATTTCGAAAAGCAGAGAAGCACTGCAGAAGCCTGAGGACGTTCTCCCAAACGGATGCAGAGGAATCCTCAGGGCATGCGTAAAGGGACACGTCACAGGGGCTGTGCAGCACGTATATGGTATGCTATTTTCAAGTCAAGGGACACGGGAAATAAGATCTAATCTTACTTGCATGGGAGGGTAGACAAAAAGCTAATAAAAACTGGTTATCTTTAGGGAAAGGCAAGATGGAAGGGCAGGGGTGGAAGAAAAACATCTCTATGGAAGCTTCGGCCTCAGAGTTTGAACCAAATCTGTGGGTCGTTCACGAGACAGGCAGTCCCCACTGACACGCTAATAAGAACCGCTGCCCTCTTGCGACCACCCGCGGGCTGAACTATATAAAACTGGGCTTTATCAATCAAGATGGAGGCATCTTTTCCATTTATAGGTGAGCCTTCCTAATTTTTTAAGTCTCTCTGATGTAAACGATCACTTCAGAATGTTTTACCATCATTTATAATCAGTCTGCGAGTGATAAGGCCTGCTAACATGGCCTTCCGTTTCTCTGATTCCTGGCCTCCTGGGTAAGTAACTGGTGGTGTGAAAAGCCACGATTTGGGGCTCTGGGGGCAGGGCCGGTGAGAGGAGTCTTGGAGGGAGTCGTGTGGACATACAACCGCACCAACACAATAAACTGGTCACTGGCCAGCGCCTGGGAGGCTGTGGTTTTGTCCTGTTGTCCAAGGGCACCTGCCCCAGGGATCCAGACTCCAACCCCCCAGGCTCCAGAGTGAGGGAGAGCAGTGTCCGCTACGGACAAGGGGCAGCGACCCCCGACTCTGCCACGGAGACACGCCTCGGCTGGAAGCTATGGCACCTGATGTTTAACCTGAAGTGGGAACCTCCTGGAGGCTCTGGGGAAAAGGTCCCAAGGGGCAAAGGGGAGAATGCATCCCAAGGGCCTCACTCATTTTCTCCCACTGTCTGTGTTTAATGTGATGTGGATGAAAGTCTCAGACCTCAGAGGAAATTAAGGTCCCGATCAGCTGGAGGGGAAGGGGGTCTGAATTTAGTACGAGTGTCCTCGCAGGGTCCTGGGGGTAGGGGAGAAGGGGAAGCTGGCCCTGGGCAGCCGCAGCAGCTGTGAGCCAGCCGTAGGGAATGTACCTCCCTCTCTTCTCTCCCTGGGGTCCGAGCCTCACCTCTCAGTGGCTCAGTCCTGACGGCCTGACCTTCTCTTTCCTGCGGCGAGGGGGGCTACACACGTCCCTCTAGCAGGCCTGGACCACGAGCAGAACTCTGCCGTGCCATCCCAGGTCAGGGTCTGCCTGGTTCGCCGTCTAAGCCCACCAGTGACTGCCCCTCCACCCAGGGGCCAGGCTACTCCAGGGGCGAGTTTCTCTGTGGCCCAGCTGGCCTGCATTTTGAGCAGTGGCTGCAAGCCCTGTTAAACTGCACTAATTTATAATTCATGCTGCTTCCAATGCCCAACACTCTTTTGACCTAGGAGGCCCAGGGCCCTGGGATCAGGCTCCTTCAGCCGACTTTAAATTTGGTAAAAGGGAGACTAGCACAGGAAGGCAGGCGGCTGTGAGGACGGGCTTGGGTGAGTACCGCACCCGGCTCTCATTGCCACCTGGGGAGAGATTTTCCAAGGATGGCTGTGCACGCCTCAGGGCTGCTCTCTGGCTCTTTGGAGGGGCTTGGTCAGGAGCCGGGACCTGGCACAGTGCAGGAGAAAGACCCGGAGGCTCCTTTCATGAAATCAACCCACAGAAGACCAGGCGTACCCAGACAGCGATTCAGCCTGACCCAGGGCCCTCTGGGGTGGCGGGAGAAGCAACAGAGCCAGCTTCCAAATGATGCTCTGGAACTACCCCTGAGGCTCAAAGCGCCGTGGATTTCTTTACATTTTGTGGGTCTGTCGAGTCCTCTGAATTGCCACTGAAAAGTCAGGATTACTACTAAAGTTACTTGTTTGGAGTTCTGGAGATCACAGAGTTATCTTTACCCCTCTGTACTTAGGCACCTGTGGAAACGCAAATGATAACTGAGGTGTAAATATTTGCTCCGAGGCAGTAAGTGCCACAAGCTTCCTCGTGGGGTCAGTAGATTCAGAAGCTCTGAACCCACCTGCCTCTCCCTGCAGGGTTTTTTTGTGGGGTTGTGTGAGTTCATATGTGCAACTGATTAGAAACCAAAAGCTTGATTTTAGCAAGGTGTGAAATCTAAAGAAAGAGAAAGACACAGAAAAGCAGAGGGGAAGCTTGATGGGGATGGGAACAGCCTAATTTTAGTTTCGAATTTTCGGATCCAAGAGCAAGGGGAAAAATAGAAAGATTTCAAAGAGCTGGGCTGGGCAAGTAATACTACTTCCCCCACTGTGAACACACACTTGAAAAAAGACACTGGAGAAAATGCACCTCAGGTGAGAGTTTAGCCTATTTGGGTGAGGACTTCTTCCCACCCCAGGCCCTGATGGTCTACATCCCACACGGCTTGGGGCCAGGCCCCATGTCCCTTCAGGTTGACACCATTTCGGCCCCTCTGGCTTTTTATTCTCACCTGTCTCGGGATCGCTGAAGTCTGGCAAAGTAATTGTATTAAGCTGTCGTCTGTCAGCAATGGTTCTATCTAAGAGGCTGCTCCCACGTC
The DNA here is from genome assembly GCF_002837175.3 of Physeter macrocephalus. NCBI lineage: Eukaryota > Metazoa > Chordata > Mammalia > Artiodactyla > Physeteridae > Physeter > Physeter macrocephalus. Next base: position 169,564,289 of record NC_041224.1, read on the forward strand.
CAGAATCACTGCAAAACACAGCTACAAATGTCAGTCATTTGAAGGGTGGGCAGGGGAAGGAAACAGAGTCAACCAATCCCGACTCCTGAAATGCAGCAAAACCTTCTGTGCATTTTGTGAGCCTCTTCAACACCTTTCCACTCGTCACCGGGCATCCTGCTTCCCCGCCCGGCCTGGGCTGGGATTCCTTTCAGGATCCGTATCACAAACACGGCTTAAACTGCACCCAGAGACCCAAGCTAATTTTCGTCTCTTTTGTGTCATTGTAAGACACAAAAATGAGAACTTCGAGCCACGTTCACCATCCACCGTGTGGGGGAAACTGATGAGCATTCTGTGCTGGTAAGTCTCAGGCTCATCAAGCCCATAAACACATCACCCTCAGGCTGTCCTTAGGAACCAACGCTCTGCAGCAGTGCATCTAAGCCCTGGCTGCACAGAAAAATCACCCGGGGCATCTCTAAAAGCCACTGATGCCTGGGTCCTGCCCCAGACCAAATAAATCAGAAATTTCTGGTTTTCAAAGCTCCCCAGATGGTTCTAATGCATAGCCAAATTCAAGAACCACTGGCCCTTCCTTTTCAAAGGGTGATCACAGCCACGGCCTCGTTTGTGTCGAGTCACGTGGGAGACCACATCGGGACTAACTGGAATGAAACACCGTTAAGGGCCCTTGGCTCAGAAAGACTTTTTTTTTTTTTTTTTTTTAATTCTAAGAAGCTAGTAAGTAAAAAAATTTAAACAATTGCATTCTTTTTCCCTCTATCATGATATTCTATCAAAAGATGCATATCTGTCTCTTGAGGTTTGAGCCTTTAATGCTTTTCTTTGAATCCATTTTTTTTTTTTCCAATCTGGGGGCTCTACAAATGATTTTTTTTGTTAAGAAGTTCAAATTCCACAATAAAGGGACACAATTTCCTTCCTCTATGCAGCTGTTGCTAAAAGTGGTACAAACAAGATTTGCTATGAAACTTAATATGGTTTGCAGGCTGCAATTTCCACGTCCAGTGATGTAGTTAGAGAAATCCACAGGAAACAGAAGGAAACTTGCCTCAGTACAGACTGGTTTGTCAGCCTATACATATGACATCACTGGATACATGCTTTTTGGAATCTGTTCTATTAATTATTTCCATGACTGAGAAACAATAAATGTCTCTGAGCAGAAGACAGCATAAAAGTACATGCAAATTTGCATTAATCACATAAGCAACTGAATATTTCTAGCATTGATCTATTCATGCATGTATTTTTAATATAAATATTACAAAAAATACTACAAAAATATTGCAAAGAGTTAATTATCTGAATGTTGCAATGGCTCCCCACTTAGGAGTTTTTCGGAAGATCTTATCTCAAAATATAGTGAAATTTTTCATCACCTTGGGGATTCCAGGACACACAATGAGGTCTTGGAATTGCCAAGGAGGGATTTGCCTGGGTTTTCAGTGGACCAAATCACAGTAAGTGGATGGGAAATGTCTGGTTCAGCCACAATCCTCCAGGCTTCTCATTTCACCAAGTATCAGAGCACAGGGTTGGCTGCTGCATGTCATGCTGGGTCCTGGAACCCAACCAGGAGTCTGGGTTCTTATCCCACATCTGTCACTAATGGTAGGTCACTTTGAGCAAGGCCCCTTTCTCTGTGCCTCAGTGACTTCCCTGTGAGGTGAGGATAAGGATTGTCTTCCCACACAGAAGTGTGTCAGGCTGAACTGAGGTCATGGAGACAGAACATTCAGAAGAATTATAACTTCTGGACACCCGCCAGGTGTCCTTATAAATACCATGCCTCCAAACATGCATCTGGGGTTAACAAGGCTGGCTGACTTCTGGAGACAACTTATTCCCAGCTGTCTGGTGCAACGGTAGGTGTGGAGAAGCTGAGTTAAGGACCTCCTACTCCAGATGTTATAAACCCCAACTAAAACGAAGATCTTAACTTATGAACCTCAGCCAATGATAGGGACAAAGGACCCATTCCCCGTCCACCAGCTGAGAAACAATATTTGGTTACATTCCTTAGTTTATCTCCATAGTATTTGTTTATCTCCATAGGATCTGTTGCTTATCTAGCAACAAATAACTATTCACAATGGAGATGCTTTCATTTCCACTCTGACTGTTGTGACTGACTGAGAATTTTGCTGGATGCTTTAAGCAGGTTTTAGTTCTTTGTTTATATGGTGCAGAATTTGCCTTTGCCATGATCCACAGGATGCGGAAGAAGGGGCAGAGCAAGGCCTGGCCTCGCGCTCTCATTCCGGCCAGCCTCTCTCCCGCAAGCCTTCCTCTCTCCCTCTGGGACACATCTGCTTGGGCACCTCTGTGGACCACCTCCCCCTACAGCTCAGTCCCCTCACCTCTCCTCTGCCTGGCCCTTAGGTGCCAGCACCACCTCCAAAGGAGGATGACAGGAAGGAAAGGAAAACCATTACTGGTCAGCGGTGTTAGTAGAGGGTTTAGGGAAAGGAAACCGGAAGGAACCCCAAATCCACCGCACATAAGCTGCAGAGATGCACATATGTAGATGTACACCTCCAGGTAATTTCTATTCCCTTAAAGAAGGGCTGAAAATCCAGAGTATACTGTACTGATGGTTAAGTTATCCTGGAAACTGGAAGCTTCTCTTGGAAATCCTCTAACACAGCTACACAGAGATTAAACACAAGAGGCAAGCTGATGGTGGACTGGGAGCCAGAACCCTGGGGTCCTTGTCACAGCTTTGTCCTTTCCCAGCTCTGAGACAGTGCCTGGCACACAATAAATACTGATGTAATAGAGGGGCCTTGGATAGGAAACCAGAACACTTCCCAGGCAACTTAAGGCTGGATTACATGAATCAAGGCAAGTTCTCAACATTCCCAAACTCAATTTTCTCATCAGTAAAATGGGTCTGATGTAACACGACATTTGCCCATTTTATGGGGCTACTTTGAAGATGAATGAGAGCACACTTTGTAAAAAGAAAAGCTCCACCAAAATACGGATGACTAGTAGCCTGAAATGGGGTTTCCAATTTCCAACTGAGGTTAGAGCAAAGAAACTGTCTTTTGAAAAAATGTTCATATGCTATTCGTTAATGTGATTGAAATGGGACTCGGGAAGAAAAACTTTTCTTCCGATCATATGGCTACATGATGGAGATGGTCTGAGCGGCAGTGACAAGAGGGAGAAGAAGTAGTTAATAATAAAAAATAAAAATAAAGGAAAAAAAGCTGGTTGTCAATTCAGAGAGGCAGCATGGGTGATGGAGAGAGCTTTGATGTTCGGCAGACCTGGGTTTGAATAATAGCTCTACTAGATGTTTAATTGAGAAAACTAGGGCAAGTTCTTTAATAAAAGTGAAGTGCAGCTTCACTTTTATTTTCTGTGAAGTGGAAAGAACAGTAGCTTTCTTGCAAGGCTGAGGCAGGGGTTGAGGAGAACGTATAAACGGCTTAGCACGGTGCTGGCACAGAGAAGGTACAGCATCCCTTGCTGAAGCACTGGATCGTCTGGCGAGGCTCCGGCCAGAAGTCACACTGTCTTAAGTGGCCAAGTCAACGCGCACAAGAGCTGAGGGAGCTGTGCACTTCAGCAGGAGAGAAGACGGAACGTGAGGCGGATTTCTGTCCTAAAGGCACGCAAAACTGCAGGCCTCGGGAAATAAACCCAGGCTTCTGAAGTGACCAACACTTTGCCAAATGTACACTCAGGAGAACGCCACCCACCCTTTGCTCACAGCAGGAGAAGCGTTCTCAGCCTGCAGGGACCTCTCTTTGGCCTAAGGCTCCTATCAGCGACCGGCCCAGAGGGCGGTGCTACTTCAAGCAAGAGTGAAGAGGAGGGACCAGGAAGCGAGGTCTTGTTTCCGTTTGGCCCTGTTACTGCCCGTGTCTTCTTCTGCGCCCCTTGTCCCACCGCTCTGGAGGCCTGTGCCAGCCCCTGGGTGGGGCTCTTGGGGGTGGCGAGCAGTGGGGCGCCCTGGGGGGGTGAGCTCAGGTCCCTCACACCTGAGCACACTTAGAAACACGGGCGCCTGAGCCCGGGAATCAGCGAGGCCCTTCTCCAGCTGGAAGCCAACTGCCCCCTGCCAGCATGCTTTCTGCTCAGTCTTCACGTCTTTTATTAAGCAGGGATGCTTCTCACCCACTTGTGCATGCTTTTCTATCCTCTTCTAAAACCCCGCGTGACCCGATTTGAGGCTGCTGGGCCCAGAGCTGCCCTTATCTGGAGAACTGCGGGGTATGCTGTCCCTGTCAAGACACTGCCCTGCCCTCTTCTGCTTTATTCTACTGCCAGGGTCACGCCCTCCCCGACCGTACTGGGGAGGATGTCTAAATTTGCACACTGGTGAGGGCTACAGGAGAAACATTTATTTATATCCCAGAGAAAACAGAGTTAAAAAAACAAACAGGAAACTCCTTAATAAGGGGCTGCTGGACTGCCAGCCCCGCTCCCTCGAGGCTTTGGGAGTAGCTGGAGGGAGCAGTTCCGTGGAGCTGATGCGTCCTCCTCCACCCACCCCCACCCCCAGCCAGACTCTGCACCCGGAGCCAGGGTCTCCCCCCAACCCCCCACCCCCCCCCGCTGCCTGGGCCCTGAAGGATCCTTCAGGGAGCTGAGCAAGTACGGACACAGCCCAGGCATTTGGTTAAGTGTTTTGAAAAAGCTTTCCAATTCTGCTATTTTTTCTTCTCCTCACATGCAATACTCTTGGTTGCTATGTGGGAAGAAATGTGGAGAGGTGGGAGAGGCGTGGAGAACCGAGGGAAAACTGGCAACGGGAAAGCTGACGGATTTATTTTCTCACTTCCAGAGCGGGGTACAGACAAAGGGATGTGCTCCAGTAGGAAGCAGCCAGCTCGGGGAGTATCGCCTGTAGCTGGGCTCGCGGCAAAGACCCTCCCTCAAATCCTGCTGCGTCTGGTACGCCGGGAGTGGGGACTTTGGGGGACATAAATATGGACATTTCCTATTTCTGCCTGCAGGCTTAGAAAAGTAGAATTTTTTAAAAATATTGAAATGATCTTTATCTCCAGAACATACCCACAAAAGGGAAGAGGCCAGTTTCACGATTAGCTTTTCACCCAGAGGAAGATGGGTCCCGTGGGCCTGGTAACGTGCCACAGGCTACGGTTAGGAAGGGGACTCCTGTGTAATTCTCATGGCTCGGGCTCTGCAAGCGGGGGGGCCTCCCGGCCAGGCTCCCCCATCTTCTAGCCACACCGCCCACGGGGCTTGTGGTCTCAACTCTGGCTCATGTCAGCTCATCAGGACCCGTCACCTCAACAGGGCCCTGATTTTGAATATATATATTTTTTTAACGGCAGAAACTTGTCAAACAAGATCTCACACGGAACCCCACCAGCACCCTGCTGCTTCTCTAACCGCACCCTACCTTTCCTCCCGCCCCCGCAGCGACTCACCAGCCCACCTGCCCGCCTCCTGCTGGGCTGGACTGGGTGGGCCACACCCTTGAACGCATTTACAATTTGACATACATTTTTAGGCTCCTGACCCTTAAGAGCAGAACGTGGGCTGTCCATACATCTTGCTGCGAACTTGAAAAATATTCGGAGCGTTTGAGCAGTTGTTTGAATTCACCTGAATCGTGAGGTCCCTTTTCATTAAATCACTTCCTTCACAGGTCAGGGCACACTTTGTAATCTAGACACATGCCGGGAAACACTGCTCAAGACTTGAAGATGGTGTTTTTCGGGGACATGCTGGGAGTTGACTAGTGGACCTTCCCCAGATTATCTGCCTCTGCAGGGTGGGTGCCTTTGACTGACTCCGACTGGCTGGGCCATTTCACAGCTCTGTGGGGCAGAGTTGGCCAGCAGAAAACCTATGAATTTTGTCTGGTCGAGATACAATCACTGTCCGCCCCGTAGAAAAGATAACCCCAAACAATGTATTTCATTGTTCTATAGAATATTATTGTTTTTATATTTATTTGCAAATTCATTTCAGCAAGTCTATTTTTCAAATCCTTCTTTGAATGGGTCTTAACATTTTACTGCTTCCCTCATTAGTTAATGAGGGAAGTAAAATCTTTCATATGTGCTCATCTTTTATGTTTTATATGTGCTAATCTTTTATATTTGTTTGAGTCATGATTTTAACTTTTTGAAAATTACACTTTATCATGTCAAAAGCAATTTCTACTCTCCTTAGTAGCATGTGGCCTGTTGTCTATGCAGGTCTTTTTATGAGAACCCCATCTGGAATATATAATTGACTAGTCTATCCATAAATCACCAGAAAGATAAAGACTCGTCAAAGGGAATTACGTAAATGGCTGGCTGAGAGAAATCAGATGGAGACCAATTGGAAGTGAGCCTAGAGGGCCACCGTGGCAACAAAAGCATAAGAAACCCACGATTTGGAGATCTCATCAGACACTAAGAGAAAATCTCCTTAAAAATGTAATGTGTGAGGTTCCACTGCTCTTACCTGTGGCTCCCGGGGGCCTAGGGGTGCACAGGGGTGGAGAATGTGTCCTGCTAAATGCCAGTCGGGGATGGACTGAGAGGCAGGGGCCGTGCAAAAACCACGCACAACAGGTGCCGCCGCTGGCCTCTTACCTGGGATTGGTAAGATTGTAGCAGGATTTCCAAATCTGTAGCATGTGCTTACAAGTGAGGAGCGCCTCATCCGGGCCCCGGCACAGCGACTGCAGCTTCACTTTGGAAAACAGTAGTCTGTGGTGGGGAGACAAAGGGAGGAAAGAACACAGCTCAAGCCAGAGTCCCCACCAGAACAAAACAAAGTAGCCAGAAGCTCTGTACTCCTTCTAGAAGGGGGCGTCCAAAGGCTGGATCCGAGGGAAGCAGTGGCAGGAGGGCCGAGGATTCCAGAACTCCCGGCTCAATACCTGCCTTTGCATAAGTCTCACCCCCAAGGCCAATGCCCGCACGATGCCACCATGTGTGGCCAGGTTAAACGTATCGGAGTGGCTAATTTCATTCAGAACACAGGGATTTTATTAAGACCGTGCTTTTTAGAACAAAGCCAATTTATTTGCAAAACTTCAAAAATGCATCAAAAGCGAATCTTGATTTATTTACAAAATTACACAGGAGATGTAATTATCTACATAAATATCTACAAATAACCTTCCACAATGATCCTCATCTTGGGAAGGAGATGAAAGCCTGAGCCGAGGGCACATAAAAAGGGGGCCTCGGGCTAAGGCCCTCTCCTCTTTGATCTTCTCCAGCCCTGCTCTGTAGGGGCTAGGACTTCACCAAGTCACCCATAGTCACCCACTACCTCTTCCCAATTTTTTTTTTACCACCGATGGCTTCGCGTTCCGCCCAGACCTTCAGGGCACTAAGCTTAGCCCCTTCTCCCTTTCGTGGCCCCTCAGAGCCGCCCCGCCCCCTAAGTCTACTTATGTCCCTCTAGACATCAGCTCCCTTGGTCCCTGGGCTTATCACTGCTGTCCTTGTGAAAGCCCCAGCCTGAGCCCAGGTACCGTCCTGACGGTCTTGCTGTCCACTCACCTGCCCGGCTCTAGGAAGTCATATAATAAAGATCTCCAAAAATCATTTTCACTCCCAGCTCAAGAAACTACAATGATTCCTTATTGACTGTAATAATAAGTCAAAATTCCTTATCGAGTCCTTTAAGACAGGGGTACGGGTCCGCGGCCTGTTAGGAACCGGGCCGCACAGCAGGAGGTGAGCGGCGAGTGAGCAAAGCTTCATCCGCCGCCCCCCATCGCTCGCATTACTCCACCTGAACCACCTGCCCTGCCTCCCACGGCCCCCCCACCGGTCCGGAGAAAATCTGTCTTCCGTGAAACTGGCCCCTGGTGCCCAAAAGGTTGGGGACCACTGCTTTAAGACACTCTGCCCACTGGCCCACTCCTATGTCACCATCCCATTCAGTGCCCTTTACTGCTACCAACGTAATTCACTGGCCAAAGGCTATGTTTTTATCCTAACTCTAAGAATATATGCCATGTTCTCAATCTTAATCTCTGCTAATCCACATCGCTCCTTAATTCTTCCTAAATTCAGCTAAAACTCCACCTCATCAAATAAGTCTTTCACACCTTTATCTTTACTCTGTGTGTATCATATTAGCTGGTGTTTGTTGTTAATAAAAAGAGACAAAGACAGGGAGGAGCTCCTGTTTTTTAAAGGTCTTCTATGTGCCCCGTGCTTGGCACTTTTACAAAACAATATCAGTGTTATCTTTGTAAGGACCCGTCTCAGTGGGGGGTTTTATCTCCCTTCGATAAAAGAACCCCTGGCCTCACTTCCACAGTGCTTAGAACTGTGTCCTGAGGTCAGTGGGCTTTAAATCAGCATTTGCTCACTGACTATTTTCTCTATAAACCGCAGAAGGTAAAGAAATATGTTTCTAGTGATTTAAGTTAGACATATAGGAGACTTCCTCACTACTCATTTGAAGGCAGGCACTTCGGAGGAGGAAAGACCGCCCCCTGCCCCAGGAGAGGTGGAATGAGGGTGGTCCTAACAGTCACCACCCGAGCTCAGGATGGGTTAGCACCAACCACTCCCTCCAAGTGGAACACAGGATGCCCAAGGGGGCGCTGGTGGCTCCCAGAGGGGTCAGGGCTGCAGCCTTCTCAAGCCTGGGTCTGCAGAAGCCTAGGACGATGGAATAACAGGCCAGGTAATGAGACGGATGGAGGCCCTGATCTACCAGCAGGTGGGCGTAAAGAGTGAGGCCAGGGCTTCCCTGGTGGCGCAGTGGTTGAGAGCCCGCCTGCCGATGCAGGGGACGCGGGTT